>NC_036250.1:10324632-10337064 GCF_002742605.1 Olea europaea var. sylvestris | reverse complement strand
ATGACATCCGGGAAAGAACTCGTCCTCAACAATGTCCTACATGTGCCGGATATAAGAAAGAATTTAGTGTCTGGATCCCTACTTAGCAAGAGTGGTTTTAAACTTGTATTTGTATCCGATAAATTTGTGTTGTCTAAAAATGAGATGTATGTAGGGAAAGGATGCATGTGTGATGGAATGTTCAAGTTGAACGTTCTTACAATTGTACCGAAGCAAGTCGTTATGAATAAAACTATATTCTGTTTACTTGCTTGAGCCTTCATGTTTGTGGCATAGTCGATTAGGACATGTGAATTACAAATCGTTGCACAAACTAATGAATCAAAGTTTAATTTCGGCGCATAAAATCAATCCTAATCATAAATGTGAAATATGTGTTGAAGCAGAATTGGCTAAAACACCGTTCCATTCAATACAAAGGAACACAACCCCTCTTGGTGAGGTTGTCCCCCTAGATATCCGAAAAAGTTGTAGTCTCTACAATTTACCACTTAAGTTAGAAAAATGTCTAGGTAAGTATGACCGGGTTGATGATTATGTCTATAGAGCTCTTGGTCCCAAAGAAAGACTCACCGGGTCCGATCCCCACGAGGTAGTCGTGTACAAGGATGTTATGGACGGGGGTGTTCGATTTCCCATTCATCCCTTTTTGTGTCGATTTTCAATGAGTTCCACCTTACTCCTAGTCAATTAATCCCAACGCGTGGAGAAAGGCGTTATATTTCCTATATGTTTGTCTAAAAAGGAAAATATCACTTTCCATAAACCTTTTCAGGTGTATCTTCGAAATGCATGAGCTAGTTCAGTGTAATGCATTCGTCATGAGCTAGTTCAATGTAATGCATTCGTCTATTTTACCACCAGGGTTTCTTTACAATTTCCTAAATTTAGAAATTTGAATAGCAGATGGAAGTCCCGGTTCTTCTTCGTCCGGCCTTCAGCAGGTCAATTCTCTTTTAACACCAATTGGCAACACCCTCAAATTCGTCTCTTCAATAGCCAAGTAGAAGTTACCCCCTTTCTAAAAGCTCAAATCCAAGAGTTGGTTGATGTACTGCCTCTCGTACCTGACTTAGGATCAGTCTTGACCATGAAGAACATGTTGATAGTGGGGATGAGTCGTCCTACTGGTAGGTTGTTTCCATTGGTTTTTTTTATTGCATGCACACACGTTCACTTATTATTTTTTGCTTTTAGTGAGCTTGGGTGTATGCATACAGATATGGACTTTGATCTTGATGAGGTATTGAAAACCCTGCCAGGAGGCGATGGGGGCCCTGCTCCCGTTGATGGTAAGCTTTTGTGTTCACCTCCTTTTTTTTTTTTTTTTTTTATCTTTATGCTTTTCTGCCTTACGATGTTAATGGATTCTAACTTACATGTGTAGGGGCAAAGCTTGATCTTGAAGGGATCATGGATTCCATGCCCGACCAGGGGAGGGAGATGAGGTAAATCCATCACCTATCCTTTCAAAGAGAAGGAGGGTGGCCGACCAAGGGGGAAAGTCTCGGGCGATCAACGGGACCTCCCAGCCTTCAAACGAGCCTCGTGAGGTGGCTCCAGCTCCTAGGCAGGGTGCTTCCAGGCGTGTACGGTGTGAGCGCAAGAATTCACTTCCCAACTTCGGGTTTCCTCCCACGCGGGGCTATCATGAAATGGGGGTGCTCAAGTCTTTGGTGACGCCCGCTCATTCTAGAGCAATTACAGGGCGTAGTGCAGACAACATTGAAAGGACTGCGGCTGTTTATCTCCATAGGGTACGTTTCCAATTTCACATTTTCTTTTATGTTGGGTCTTTTCTTTTAAGCTTGGTTTTAACGCTTGACTTTTATTCTACCCCCTAATTTCTTAGGTGGTAGCCCTCCAGACTGGACTCGCTGAATCGAATCATCGCCTAGTCTCGGAGTTGAAGACTCTTACTGAAGAAAAGAAAAAGGAGGCTTATCACTGCAAGAAAAAGATATCCTCCTTGAGGAAATCTCTAGAGACGTCGGATGCTCGAACTCGCGAGCAGGAGACGGAGAACGACAACTTGCGTTCTGTTTTGGCTCGTTCTCCGGAGGAGGCGATTGAGAAGTATAAGGCCTCAGCTAAATATGCCAGAGATCTCGAGGTATCTGTGGAGTAGTATAAGACATCGTTTGTTATGCTAAGGCTTTGAATTCATTTGGGAGAAAGGCGATGGTAGCGTCTATCAAACTTTCCGAAGAGTGGATTATGGCCGAGCATCCTTCTATAGACCCCTCTGGTCTAGATAGGTTTCTTGCACAGCGCAAAGGGAAAGAGAGTGGAGCACAGTCATCCAGGTCACTTGGACGTTCATCACGAGGTGGTAGTGGGGATGTCTCCCCTTCGAGCTGAAGCATTTCTTAGTTGTTGTTTTCTTTGCTAGCTTTTTCTTTTTCGTGTTTACTTTTGTTTAATCTCATTATCTCCCACTTGTCCGGGGTATGGGCAAGAATTTCTGATATGTATAGACACATTTTTCGTTCGCTATTATTAGTGTTGAGTGCGTTGTTCCTTCAACTGGCCGTCTCTCATGTTGTCCTTCTTCATTTTCTTTTCACTGTTTGATAGTGCGGGGGAGTGGTTGTCAGAGTTTAGTGGTCGATGGCCCTAGCCAATTTTATCTTTGTGTTACCCACGCCTAGCCGTCTAGGCTATGTCAACCGTCGAGAGTGGGGTCTAGCAGTTAAGGGCCTTAGCCAATTTTTGGCTTGTTAAGGCTTTCCGCCTAACCGCGTAAGCTATGTCGACCATTGGGAGAGGGGTCTAGCGGTTAAGGGCCTTAGCCAATTTTTGGCTTGTTAATGCTCTCCACCTAGCCGAGTAGGCTATGTCGACCGTCGGGAGAAGGATTTAGTGGTTAAGGGCCTTAGCCAATTTTTGGTTTGTTAAGGCTCTCCGCCTAGCCACGTAGGCTATGTCGACCGTTGGGAGAGGGGTCTAGCAGTTAAGGGCTTTAGCCAAATTTTGGCTTGTTAAGGCTCTCCGCCTAGCCGCGTAGGCTATGTCGACCATATGTCTTCATGGGATGAGGAGGAGTCTGAGACTGCATATCGGTATAAAAATACTTGGATTCGTGAGCTCAGTAGGCGCACCGGGACGTCACAGCTAGGCTAGCCCTTCCTTAGCGTCCTCATCACTTGCTACTACCAAGATTTTTCATTGAATAAACAAATGCAACAAAGGGTGCCTCCGTAAGGCATTACATAGAGAGAATTAACAAGGCAATCTATCTACTGTATTTACAAAAACGTAGTCCATGTGTCTATTCTAAAATTTACTGGTAGTATTTTTGAGATGCTCTGCATTCCACGGCCTACCCAGTGGTCATCCCTTCATATCTTTCAAGCTGTAAGCCCCCTTTCCTAGGCTGAGGATCACTTTATATGGGCCTTCCCAGTTTGGTCCAAGTTTTGCTGGAGGGTGTCCTACTGCTGTCGCGTCTCCTAATACGAGGTCCCCTGGTTGAAAGATTCTCGGTTTCTCTCCAATTGAAGTATTCGGCGGCTCTCCGTTTATAGGCCATCATCTTTATTGCCGCCTTCTCCCTTACTTCTTCCAGTAGGTCGAGTTCTCCCCTGGTCGTGGTGTCATCGGGCTATCTCACTTTCATCTTGCCTGTCTCACTTAAATTTTCAACTGGGACTACGACTTCCATCCCGAAGGTTAGTCTGAATGGCATCTCCTCGGTTGGCTCTTGTGGAGTTGTGTGGTACGCTCACAGCACATTGGGAAGCTCGTCTGCCCAAAGCCCCTTCTCCTTTTCCAATCTGGTTTTCAGATCCCAAAGAATGACTGGATTGGTCACTTCAGCTTGTCCGTTCGATTGTGGGTGAGCGATCGAAGTCGGTCTATGGTCGATGTGATAACTTGTAGAGAAAGCCTTGAAACTATGATTGACAAATTATTTGCCATTATCTGTCACCATTACCCTGGGTATTCCGAATCGGCATATTATATTTTTCCTTACAAAACACTGTACTTTTGCAGTCATGATGGTTGCAAGTGATTCTGCCTCTACCCACTTAGTGAAGTAGTCGATGGCGACCAGAAAAAACTTCCTCTGCCCCTTGGCTAAAGGTAGAGGACCTAAAATGTCCATCCCCCACTGAAAAAATGGGCACACTCCAAATATAGCTGCCTGCTGCTCGGCTAGGACGTGGATTAAATTTCTGTGTTGTTGACATGTGTTACACTTTCCTACTAGTTCTTTGGCATCTCTTTTCATGGTTGGCCAATAGTAGCCTTGCCGTAGAATTTTGAAAGCAAGGGATGTTGCCCCTTGGTGGTTACCACAAGTCCCAGCATGTACTTCAAATAGTATCTCTTTAGCCTCCGAGGGTCGTATGCACTTCAGATATGGCATGGTGAAACCCCGCTTGTAAAGTTGCCCATCAATGATGGTGAATGAGGCTGCCCAAGCTCTCAACCTTCTTGCTTCAAAGGGATCTTCCGGTGTTTTATTTTCTGTGAGGTATTTGATTAACGGATCCATCTAGCTTTCCTCGTGCTCAATATTTTTCACCTCGACCCAGCGTTAGATGCTGGGTTGCTGTAAGACTTGCACATTCGCTATTCGTGGCAGATTTCTTGGGTTTGCCGATGCGAATTTCGCTAGCGTGTCTGCCCGCTCATTTTCCTTTTGTGGGACCTTTGTTATCCTGAAGCTTGCGAACCCCCTTTGCAGATCCCTTACTTTCATCAGGTAGGCTGCCATCTTCCCATCCTTAGCCTCATATTCCCCCGACACCTGTCCAACTATCAACTGCGAGTCACTGCAAACCTATTTCAATTACCCATTTCAGCAGTCTTCCGGATGTCTCTGGTCGATGTAGGATCTGTTTGATGGGTTAGTCGGTCATCACTTGTACCGTATGGGACTAAAAGTAAGGCCTCAATTTTCTAACCGCAACGATCAATGCGAGCACCAGTTGTTCGGCCAGACTGTACCTTGTCTCAGCGCCTTTGAGGACCTGACTGACATAGTAGATTGGTTTCTGTGCCTTTGGGAATTCTTTTACGAGAACTGCACTGATTGCCCGTGGCGACACTGCGAGGTAGAGACATAGTACGTCCCCAGGGCATGGGCTGGTCAATATGGGAGGCTGTTGTAGTAACCTCTTCAAGGATTCCAGCGACTCCTCACACTCTTGAGTCCACTCAAAATTTCTAGAGTCCCCAGTGGCTTTAAAGAAATGGTAGCACTTATCCGCTACCCGGCTCATAAAAAGGTTAAGGGCTGCCACACGCCCCGTTAGCCGCTGGACCTCATTCTTGCTAGTGGGGCTTCTCAATTCAAGTATTGCCTGTATCTTGTCGGGATTCACCTCAATACTTCGCTGGGTGATCATAAAATCCAAGAACTTTCCACCGACTGTACCAAAAACACATTTCTCGGGGTTAAATTTCAGATTATTCTGTTGGGCTATGTCAAACACTCTCTACAGACAGGCTACGTGGCCAACGGCCTTAATACTTTTTACCACCATATCGTCGACATAGGCTTCTATGACATTTCCAATCAACTCCTGGAAGACCCTATTCACCATCCTCTGATAAGTTGCCCTTGCATTCTTCAGGCCGAAAGACATGGTAGTGTAACAGTAGGTTTTAAAATCTGTGATGAACGACGTCTTCTCCTGGTCGCACTCAGCCATAGAGATTTGATGATACCTCGAGACAGCGTCTAGGAAGTTGAGCCTCTCATGACCCGATGTGGCATCGATGAGGTGGTCTATCCGTGGGAGCGGGTATGAGTCCTTTGGGCATGCCTTATTCAATCCGGTATAATCAACCCACAGCGCCACTTCCCATTTAACTTTTTTACTAGCACAATCTTGGCTAACCATTCGGGGTACCGTACCTCTCGGATGAAACCTGCTTGCAGTAGCTTTTCCACTTCCGCCCTTGCTATTTCTTGCCTTTTGGGGACGAGGTTCCTTTTCTTCTTCTGTTTTACTGGTTTGGCTTCGGGTAGGACTCCGATACGATGCTGAGCGAGTGCTGGGCTGACCCCGGTGATATCAGTTGGGCTCCATGCAAAGACATCTAGGTTGTCTATCAGGTACCTCACCAGCTTCCCTTTTTCGTCAGAGTCCAACTCAGCCCCGATGCTGACCTCCTAGCCCTCCATTATGGAAATCTTTTCGATCATGTTAAGTGGCTCAATTCGCCCTCTCGGAGGTTCAACTTCTAACATCATGACTAATGGGGGTCTTCTGATTGATATACTGTCGACATAACATTTCTTGGATGCTTGCTGATCTCCCGCACACACTCGACTCCCCTGCTGGTCAGGAATTTCAGGACCTGGTGATAGGTCGAGGGGATGGCCCCAGCTGCGTTGAGTAATAGCCGACCGTAGATTGCACTATAGGCCATGGGGGTCTTAACGACCAAAAAACTCGCCACAATTACCACAGTGGTCGGATATGTGCTTAGCGTGACCGGGAGCTCCATAATACCTTTTGGAATCACCATGGCTCCTCCAAAGCCTTGCAAGGGGGTGTTCACGATTTTTAACTTGTCAGGTGAGATCTTCAGGCCTAAAAAAGCGTCCCAGGTGAGTACATTTGCGGCACTTCCCCCGTCAACCAATACTTTTTTGACGTCAAAATCAGCTATGTCGCCTACTATTACTAGGGCATTATCATGGGGGGTATGCCACGCCTACCAAGTCTTCCTCGCCAAAAGTGATGCTTTAGCTGAACCTTGCATTCTTTTGGATGGAGTAGATCCCGAGAGAGCGGGCGTAGCTTTTCCTTGTCGAGTTTGAATCTCTCCCTCCTGCTAACCCTTCTGTAATCATGTTTATCACTCCAGCCCTAGGTAAAGGACGATCCTCCATCTTTTGCTTCCCCCGGTTGTCCTTCACATACTTAACCAGGAGACCCCGCCTTAGGAGGCGCTCGATCTCCTCCTTTAGTTGCAGGCACTCTTTAGTATCATGCCCATGATCCTTGTGAAAATGACAAAATCTGTCCTGGTTTCTTTTGCCCGCTGGCGTTACCATGGGTCTTGGCCATTCTAGCTCTTTTATGTCTCGTATTTTCATCAATAGTTTGGCAAGGGGGGTGTTCAAAGGGGTAAACGCCCTGGACTCCTCTCGTTTGTGTCTGGCTGGCTGGTCTTGGGCGGTGTCTTTCACCATCTGTTCACTCCTTGGCCTATTTTTGTTGGTAGGTCTTAGCTCGTCCCCCGCCTTGCGCTTGTGACTTTCTACTTCCCATCCCTCTCCGAGGTTCTTTGTGACCTTCTCCGCCTCCTCAGCATCAACATACTTGTCTTCCTTTTTCAATAGGTCGTGCATTGATTCTGGGGGGTTCTTAGAAAGTGACATCTTAAAAGCCCAGTTTCGAGTTCCATTCGTCAACGTAGTCACCACCGTCGGCATCTGAAGGTCCTCTATTCCAAGGGTCGCACGGCTAAATCTGGCCAGATATTCCTACAGAGACTCATTTTTCTCCTGGACCACCTGCATCAGTCCAATGGCTGTCCTCCTCTTTCTCTTGCTACTCAAGAAGTAGGCTACAAAGCTCCTGGAAAGTTTATCAAATGTTCGGATAGACCGGGGGGCAAGTGTTGCCACCCAGTCTCTGGCTTCCCTCCTGAGAGTCGGGGAAAAAGATCGGCACATTACCACATCGGGTGCTGCATAGAGTCTCATCAGATCAACGAAGATTTGCAGATGGTCAAGCGGATCTATGACCCTGTCGTAAGCCTTTATCATAGGCTACTTAAAGCCTTTAGGTAAAGGGACCGCCATGATCTCAGGCGCGAACGGGTCCTCTTCTAGGACCATCTGCCTGCGCTTGTCTTTTCTTTTAGAAATCGCGTCAACAATTTTCTTCGTCGTGATCTCTTCCTTTCTCCACTCAGGGGTGGGACGGACTGCAAGACAGTCATCCCTGGAGCCCCCGAGCCTATAGTCACCGATTGGATGGCAGGCGGTGTTTCTATGTGCGCCTCCTGGGGTGGAGGCGGGGCCTCTGCCGAATGCGGTGGGAGGGTGGCTCTCTGCGTTTGATTCTGCAAGAGGGTCATCATGGCCGCTAACTGGGTCTCTAGGGCGCTAAACTGGCTTTGCGTCACATACTGCGACGGCGGTGGCGGATCGAGGCCTCTGGCGACTGATTCTAATTCTGCCTCCGTCGTTGCTGCTCTTAGGCGTGTGTCACTTCTTGTTCGTCTTCTCGACATGACCTTTGTGTTCAGTGGAAGAGTTTCCCACAGACGGCGCCAATGAAATGGTTGTGGAACAATACCCTTCTATCTGCTTGGTGGCGTTCGGCGTTCTGACTACTCCGTCAAGTGTGTGCGACCTGGAAAACGAAGGCGGGGCTTCCTCCCCTGTTTTACCTCCGGCGTGAGAATTAGTTTATAGACTTAGAAAAAATCCAATTGGAATTCATTCTGCCTCCGTCGTTGCTGCTCTTAGGCGTGTGTCACTTCTTGTTCGTCTTCTCGACATGACCTTTGTGTTCAGTGGAAGAATTTCCCACAGACGGCGCCAATGAAATGGTTGTGGAACAATACCCTTCTATCTGCTTGGTGGCGTTCGGCGTTCTGACTACTCCGTCAAGTGTGTGCGACCTGGAAAACGAAGGCGGGGCTTCCTCCCCCGTTTTACCTCCGGAGTGAGAATTAGTTTATAGACTTAGAAAAAATCCAATTGGAATTTAGATGACTAAAAAGAGAGAGAGATCCCCCTTACTTTTGTCACATCCGAGGGTATTTATAGATATTCGGAGCTGAATAACCGCTGGGTGATTGTGGTGTCACGTGTCCCACGTTGGCATTCCCACTACCCCCACATTCTGAGTGGGGGGTCTTTAACTTCCCACCTGGAAGTTGAACCCGTATTAACCGTCATGGAACCTAGTCAATTCACTAGAGGTTTTATGGCTAAGTGTTTGGGTAGGCAATTCCATTCTAGTTGAAGACTTCGAGTAGATGTAGAACGACCTCTAGGGGTAGTGGTAGAGCGCCCCCTAGGGGTAGTGGTAGAGCGCCCTTGGAGAGGTCGACGGCCTCGCGTAGTGGTAGAGTGCCCCTTGAGAGTAGTGGTAGAGCGCCTCTGAGGGGTCGATGGCCGTGCATGGTGGTCGAGCACCACTTGGGAATAGTGGCAGAGCACCCCTTAAGGGTCAATGGCCTTACATCGAAATGCAGTGATCTATCTTGCTTGTCGTTGAGGTGGCTCCTTCTACCAACCTATATCACTTGACTTTCAATAAATTTATAAATCTTTTTATAAAATACAATGTCACTTCTTCCCTTTTTTTTTTTTTTTTTCAAACAATAATTATTTATATTTACTTGTCAATTGTCATTGATAAGAAATTACCTCTTCTTTTTATTGCGTATTATAACAAAATAACAAAGATACGTGGTGAATTCCTATCATTGGACACTTGACGCGATCGTGGAAAAATTTGTAGTCTTTCACTATGAAGATGCCAAATTCAGAAGAAACTGGATTGCACAATGAAATATAAATAAACAAAAGCAAAATCTTATTTTTTATTTTTTATTTTTAATGGAGTCTTCTTAAATATACATCTAATCTATAACGATAGTAACATCCCATTAATTAAAATACAAGATTTCGGAAGAATTAGATTGAATTTTTGTATTTTTTTTTCCAATTATGTTCTTTTCTGGGAGATAGGAGAAATTCCATCTTGGTGTATATGAACAGACTTGCACTTGTGCATAGAGACTATCTTGTTATTGAATCTATATTAGCCATAATTATTATAATTGAACCAAATCATTCGATCTAGCTTTAAATCCGTTCAACTAATGATCCACCGTTATATTATACTTTGTTCGGCCGGACAAGTCTAATTGCTAATTGCTCATAAATTCGATTTATTGTTAAATTTTAAAATTCAAAGTTCCAACCAATAAATAAATATAAAAATGAAATTCACTTTGACGAGAAGTGCAAGACCACGCGTTTTCCAAGGAACTGATTTCTCGCAGTGGAACCCGCCAAAGACCATGGAGTTGGAAAACCAAGTATGCATTTTCCAGTCAACAAAGAACAAAACACCCCAAATTCCACGCCAATATTGGTCTTTCTCAAACAGTAAAGTCTAGTCAACTCCACTCTAACCTTTCAATTTCCAATATGCATATGATTCTTGGCCTGCCCTTTCAAATTCTTGCACTTGTATACTCGTCTTTACATGTGTTTATGCACTTCTTTCACCCACACACAAGAAAGTTTATTGAGAGCCAAAATGAACAGGTATGCAAAAATTGCTTTCACACTGTTGATTTTCTTGATTTATATTCAGTTGGGGTTCTCTCAGTTGCCTTCAGAACAGATTAGTACTATGAGTAGGGTTTATGAAATTATTAAGAATGAAACTGGCACACAATTTATTTGGAATAATGTCTCAAAGGACTCAAGCCCATGCTCATGGAAGGGAGTAAGTTGTACTCCTGATAATTCTTCAATAATCAAACTATCTTTCTCTTTGTTTTCAATTTCTGGTTCTGAGTTTCTCCCATTTATTTGCCAGATTGATACTTTGGAGTTTATTGATCTCTCTTATAATTATTTGAGCTCAATCCCAGGTGGGTTCATCACTGATTGTGGAGAGATTAGTGGATTGAAATTGTTGAATTTTAGTGTGAATAGATTGGTTGGTTCTTTGCCTAATTTCAATCGTTTTAGGATGTTAGATCACTTGGATTTTTCACAAAATTCACTAACTGGGGAAATTGATTCACAATTTCTTGAATTGGATTCCCTCAAGAGTCTGAACCTTAGCCAAAACAATTTCACAGGGGCTATTCCTATAAACCTAGGAAAATTGTATCTTTTAGAGGAACTACAGCTTTCCTTCAACCAATTCACTGGTGGTATCCCTTCACAAATCTTAAAATATGGAAATTTGAATTTGATCGATCTTAGTCTTAATAAATTGTCAGGATTAATTCCTGATGAATTTGGAGGGCTATCAAAGTTGAAAATCTTGATACTGTCTATTAACGATCTGAGTGGTGGGATTCCCAATTCACTTTCGAATATTTCTACACTGCTCCGATTTGCTGCAAATCAGAACAAGTTTAATGGGACTATCCCGCCTGGGATGACCTCTCACCTCAGAAATTTAGACCTTAGTTATAACAGCTTGACAGGTACAATCCCATCTGATCTCCTGGCCAGAACAAATTTGCAGTCTATTGATTTGTCTTACAATAAACTGGAGGGTTCGATTCCTGAAAATATTCATACAAGACTGTTTAGGTTGAGGCTCGGAGGGAATTCTCTCAATGGAACACTCCCAGGTGAATCACTGGGAAGCCTTGGGGAGTTGACATATTTGGAGCTTGATAACAACAACTTGACTGGATCAATCCCTCCTGAAATCAGCAAGTGCACGAATTTGGCACTGTTGAATTTAGCCAGAAATGGATTGACAGGTCCTTTGCCTACATCGTTGGGTAATCTGGCCAACCTTCAAGTTTTGAATCTTCAATTGAACCGTTTTGTTGGAGAAATACCTACTCAAATTACAATGTTGCGCAGATTGCAGAGGCTTAAATTAAGCTGGAATTCATTGAGTGGTTCTATACCGGATTCATTTTCCAACTTACGGAATCTCACCAACTTGGATTTGCAAGGAAATCATCTTAGAGGTTCTATACCTGATTCCATTGGAAACTTGGATATTCTATTAGAACTTCAGCTTGGAAAAAACCAACTTAGTGGGCACATTCCAGCAATGCCACAGAGTCTGCAAATCGCTTTGAATCTCAGCTACAATCTCTTTGAAGGGGATATTCCAATTAGTCTATCAAGGTTGACTTCATTGGAGGTTTTAGACCTCTCGAATAATACATTTTCAGGTGAGATTCCGAAGTTCCTAACGCAAATGCAAACGTTAACTCGACTGGTTCTAACAAATAATCAATTGTCCGGAGTGGTTCCACAGTTCGAAAATTCTGTTGATGTCGAAACAAAAGGAAATAAGGATCTGATATATTCTACACAAAATCTGCCACCTGCATCTCAAGGGAAGAGAAAATCAGTTGCCTCTGATGCTATTATTGCATCTATGGCTGCCGTCATAGATGTTGCCTCGGCTTTTCTTATTTTTTATTTTGATCGGTACATATAAATTTTATTGATCAAAGCTCATATACAAGTCCACCGAACATACCCGAACAAACATAGATCAAGTGACGATTACAAGTATTATCGGCATACACGGGCAAACACAATGAAAAGATGTACAAACGATAATAGTTAAGGACACTTAGCTAAGGATTCAAAATGAATTAAAGCATGCGGATACAAAGTAAAAATAGTTTTGTTTAAGTGTATTTCAATATGTCTTACAATACAATCCACATGTGGCCTATGATCCCCAAAAACCCACCTATTCCTCACCATCCACATATAGTATA
>NC_036250.1:10311036-10324190 GCF_002742605.1 Olea europaea var. sylvestris | reverse complement strand
AGCAATGCTACAAAATTATATTAAAACAAATGTGGCAAAAAAGAAATATATAAAATAGTGTTAAAATCATTATCTGTTTTAATGCCATTTACCTCAAATTAATTCCCTTCCGTTCTAGAATATATAGTATGCTCATTCTGGTTCTGAATAGAACTAACAAATCGAGAATCAATAAAAATCTCATAAATTATAAGTAAAAAGTCCATTTTAACTTAGAGAAATTCATCAGTTAGATATTCTCCCAAAAAGAACGTGATTGAATCGGCAATTTTGTTCTGGTAACTTAGTCCACCCTAACTATATATCCTAGGAAAAATGGGGCCAAAAAACCATTGTTAAAATACTGTTGCAAAATTTCAATTGAGCACCTGTTTATGTAGGTTTCTTCTTGAAATTAAGTGCAGTTGTGACTAGATCTAAATGCATACGGCTGTTCTCTATCTAATAACTCGAACTTTTATATGCCCATGATGGTTCCGAGTCACTGTCACTCGAACATAGACAAACAAGTCTGGGGTTTAAAACACCATTCCTTATCACTAAAGGGACCATCCATTTCTTCCTTTCTCCAAAGGAATCCACCAGCTGTTTTCTCGTCCTGGACAGCCAAAGCTGGCCTGGCCTAGCTAACGTTACAGAAAATTCCTAGTAATTAAAGAGTTTATACTCTTTCAACTTGCTCAATTTTTTCCTGTACCACTCCAAGCTTCTGATTTTCTTAAAAATCAGTGCATGTGAACCTCAAACAAATGCAAAGGAAAATCATTTGATTGTCTATAAATAGACAGCATCAGCAACCAAGAGTTTGCATGCAGTTACTAAACTTTTTGATGTAGGACATATTGGGTGAAATGAACTAGTAGAGAGAAAACATCCTAACTCCGGATTGGAACCTTAAGACCATTCCGAAAAGAGAACGACGACAGGAACAATATTCACGGCTATGCCGTGATGTACGATAAATTTCGGCCATTCGAGTTCTTTTAGGACTCGAAAACTTATTTTTAAAATTTTGGGGCAATTTTTGGCATTTCGTTTATTTTGGGTTTTTGCAATTTTAGTTTGTTTAAACTTTGTTTTCATTACTTTTAGTCCGTGTAAACCCTTATAATTAAGGGGTTGGTTGTTGTTATTATCATCATCATCATCATTCATTAATAAAATTTGTGAGTTTATTTTCTTCATAATTTGGTGGATTCCAAATTTCTTATTCTTGAAGTTTTCGTTTGAATTCTTTGTTTAGCGTTGCGTCACTTTTAGCTGAATCTTACAAAGATGAAATTCTTGTCATTTTTCCTCATTGCCATCGTGCTTCTACATTTATATTTCAACTAGTCTTTACCCGTACAATGCACGGGATCGATTTTTTTGAAAGTAATATTAGTGTTTTAAATGTGTTGAATTCTCGTAAATTACGCCTCAAATGATTTTTGTTTCCTACATTGGGATGGATTTTTCCTAATTGAAAGCGCTGGTAATTTGTAATTTGAAACGCATTCATTCTTTCCTAAAATGAGAATGCCTATGTGGTGCTGATTGATCATATAGCTAGCTACAAATGGATAACATCAACTTTGTAACTAAATCAAAACATAAGCAAAGAAAGTGTAAAACATAAATAATGTACACAGTTTAGGAAGTTTTTGTATATAAAAAGTCCATAACAGTTTTATCGGTTAAGCTTAAAAATTTTACTTATAACTAAACAACTTCTTTAACTTAGAAGCAAGAAAAAACTAACATATCTAAGCATGTTTGACAAAATTGAATGAAAAAATAAATTATTTATATCAATGTTGTCATTCACATATGTACCACAACTACAAAAAGTAAATAAATAAATAAATATGAGAAGGTAACCAACATGGAGCAAAAATTGTCATCAATGTTTAGTTTGTAATGCCTAACTTGCTCTAGTAATTATTGCATGCACTTAGCGGGATGTACCAAATCACCATTTGTAATTTCCCCAAAATGAAATGACTGTTTCACTTCCTGTTAGAGCAAAAGAATCTTCAATGTAAACCAGAAATTTTTTCAAAGATCTTAATAAAAGTGCAAGGCAGAAAGTGACTCCTATGCTGGACTCCGACTACATCATTTACAATTTTATACGTTTCTTAAAAAACAAACGCAAACCTATCTGAGTGACCCAATAAGCCATTCAAGCCCAAAGCACAACACACCACCACTATTTTCTCCCAACTCCCAAAACAAGTAGTGTACCCACAATAATTAACATCATCAAAAGCTTCACCACCTTTAATCGTCAATTCCACCTACATCCCAACTCCAAATCATTGTCATCTCTTTTCTTTGCTACACAATGCTTTGTACCTTCCACAACACCAATAATTTCATCCTCAAATAGCTAGGGACGCCTATTGCATTTACATCTCATTTCGAGCATATATATTATCTCCATTTCCCAGCTTTCAATTATATTTTGATTATTAAAGATTAGTTAAAGCTTTTTCACACACCTCAACAAAGCTAGTTTACAATAGAAGGCAGCCATCTCTCCCCCCGTAATAGAAAAGCGAAATGAGGAAACTAAATGTCATACATAGGTGGGATGAAAAATCAATAAACTGCAGCATTAGAGATAAGTTCACAAACCTTTTTTGATCTTTCATCCACCTCTTCTGTTAGAAGAATTATTGGTTTCTTTTTTTGGCCCTTCAAGTTCATCTGGTATCAAAGCAAAACTTCAAGATCACAGGATCAAAAACAAACACGTTGGAAAGATAACAAGGAATCCATTTATCCACAAGTCAAATTAATACTCAATTGGGTTCAGTTCCTTAGTACTTATGATCAATCAAAGAATATTGAGCAAAATAAATAGATAAGCATTGGACATGTTAAGGACTTTGGCAAATGCATAAAAAGACAGGTGTCAAAGGTTCTTCCATAGTGCAAATAAAATAACCAAAATGGTTGATGAAATCTTATTACCCAAGTGATTGAACAATATTCCCCGGGAAGCATGTTTAAACAATCTAACCCCTTCAATCATTGTGGGTCAGATATGGATATATTGTTGCAAGATATAAAACGTAAAACATATTTAATGAACGGAAAATTTTGTGAATTGCAGGATGATTTTCTTCATGTGAAACTACAATAGTAAACTAAGAGAGCTTTCATATCTAGTAAAACAATGGTTCCCAAATTATTATGTGATATAATTCTCTACTTTTCACAAATATATAAGAATAAATGTAAAATAATCCATAAATTGTGTCTTAATTCCATATTATTACACTATGGAACATTTAACTAAAATAAGAAGAAAAAAATTATGAAGTCAAGAAGAAAACCAATAGGGTAGTCTAATGATGGATTTTGGAATCAAAGAAGAAAAGCATGCACAAAAAATAAGGAATAAATAAAATACTAAAAAAATCTAGTTGACAAAATCTGGAAAAAGAATATTTCAAGAAGTAAACATGACATTCCATGAGCATTTATCTTATCACCACCACTTAGGAAGGAAACTTTACCATATGCTTACATATCTAAGAAAACATAAACGAGACGAAAAAATTACCAGGCAATTAAAAGAAGAAAATAGATTGCATTTAAACTTTGAACAATGTTTTCAAGTTTGTGTTGCTAATGTTCCAGTAAAATTACACACAAATCAAATCTCTTATGTATATTTTTAGCTCTTATCACAATGGTTTCCTTGAAAGTTTGAGCTCACAAGACATCTTCATCATTCTTCACTCGAAAGTATACGTCTAATAAAAATACAAAATCAAATAAAAGTTCCAGTAAACCAACTCCTGTATTGTTATTTAATTATGAAAAATAAAAATAAGAACACAACTGCAAATATCTTACTTTAATATTCATTAGTTACATAAGATAAATATGGCCAGAATATGTTCTCGTGTATCCAATTTTATCTTTCTTGCCCAAAAATTCAGTGTTCTCTCCAAATTCCAGCTTTCTCTCCCAAAAAAAAGGTAAAAAAAAAAAAAAACTATCGAAAGTTTTTTACTATCGTTAGCTTTTGCCTTCAACCTAATTCCCGTTTTGTCTGTTAATCATAGGAATGAAAACTACATAATTTTTAGCATTTATCTTAGGGTATGTTCACATTTTTTTTTCTTTGTAAAATATAAAAATAATGATTTTGTACTCTCACCTATGACATATATGAATCCCGATAAATTTTCATATCTGAAATTAAAGAATTCAAAAAATGTGGACAAGTTGGATTCTCTGTTTCCTAAGTTAAAACAAAAGACAATTGTCTTCATTAGCTAGGATTTTTTCTGCAACTGGAACTATATGGACATACACATAATTACTTCATTGACTTTTGAAGACTTAAAATCTGTTATAAATGCTGCTTAAATCTAATTGAGATTGTGATAAGCTGAATAAGAGGTTTCAGGTGTTGAGTTCATATGTGAAACAGATAAATTCAATAGAACAGGTTTCTTTATCTAAGCACGATCTATAAAGCCACCAATGAAGCACCTTTAAATTATACAAATTTTAGTAAGAAGCTTAAATGGTGAAATGAAATGAGCCACCAATAATAACCAAGTTCGATATTGAATTTAGAGTTTAAGAATTGCAAAGAACTTTTATCTCTGCACTATCTGTACATTTCGAGGATACAAGATAGATAAAACAAATGCGCTCTCTGTATCTAAATAAAACAGTAAAATTCTTCTACAGCTTGTGTTTCAATAACAGTTAAGGAGCATGATCCTATATATCTTCTTGTTGATAGCTCTTTAAAAGAGAATGGAATGTAAATTAATGTACCTTGTATTGCAATAATTAACCTTGGTCGACATGGAAAAAGAATCAAGAGGGCTAAACATTCACATTGAAGAACTAACTGAAAAATTTGGGACAAATCCGCAATTTTTCAATGCTGCTAAATCAGAAGCTGCAATAGCCTTTTCTTCCTTGTCATGTCCTCTTACATGATTTTACACTTAAAAATTGAAACTTAGATCAAATTTAATAAAAGAATAGTACTATCATTTTAAATGGGAAAATAAGCAAATAATTAAAATATTAAAGAAATAAAAAGGGTTTGATTACCAAAATAAATTGTGAGATTGAATTAGCTTAATCATATACATTCAAAAAACTGAAACAAAGAAACAAGAATCTTGTCATAGCATAAGTAAAAAAAAAATTAAATAATTAATGGCGAACGCTTTATTCAATACCTTGCCTTCCTTTTTCTCATGGTCTCTCCCCCTATTTTTTACAACTATTATCGAATAAATGTGCCTCATATCTGCCAGTCCATCTATGCTTGCAGAAACCCAATCCAAATCAGCTCTATAATGCAATACACTGCTAGAAAACATCGACGAAAGTAAGTTTTAAAAATATTCAAGAAATAAAATAAAAATAACCTTGTGACACCACAGTAGATTGACTTGAGGTGACGCATTGCCATGACAGCAGCTATTATAAAAGTCTTATCTCCAATCTAAAAGCAAAACCATCATTAGACAATATTCAAGGGAAAATCAATGAAAGCTCCCAACAAACTGAATTAATTATCTGCCGAATGAAATTTTGATTTCATAGGCCAAAATATGTACTCCATAATTTAAAGTGAGATCCAAATTAGTAAAACAAGCAGAGTATGTATCTCATCAAAGTATATTCAACATCTTGGAGAATACCATGAACCATCAAAAGCAGAGCATCAGAAAACCCCACGAACAGTGCTCCACAAGATAAGTTTAACAGTATATGGTACTAAAGAAATGCATTTACTAACCTCACTGAGAAGAATCATGGAAAAACTTGCAAAGAAAGCATCAAATACTCCAAGATCGGAGTCCAACTCGACACCGAGATTAATAGAATCAGGTCATTCTCATCTATTGTAATACCTGTCTTGATTTTGTCTACTCAAAATCTGCTCAGTAAAATTAAAAAAAAAACAATTATTATCGAAAAATCGTAGTTATTGATTAACCATCAATCTTTTATATTCTTCAATGAAGGTCCCAGTTTAATTTTACTTCTAAACTACGTTCATACAAAGAGTAATTTGTGTGTCAGTATATTATTCACACACACCCCGTCAATTTCACGAACTCAAATTTAGAATTGTACACATAAAAAGATGAAGAAATCACAGTTAGATGAAAAAACCCATTGGAAATCGCAACAAGACAAATTGAAGAAAGTTAGAACACACCCAGTATACCTGTCGATTAGAAATCACAAGAAGATGAAGAAAGTCAATGCAAATCGCAGCAAGATGAAGAAATTGTGAAATAGTCGTCTCTTTCGCCTCTTTTTTACTATTTCGAGAAAGGAAATGAAAAAGCAAAGTAAAGAACATAAATAAAAATGAGAAAGTAAATATAATTTTTCCATCACATAGAGCATCCCACTTCCCAACACACAGTGGACCCTACACGTAGAAAAATTGAATACAATTACGTGTGTGATATGAAAATCCTCTGACGTGAATGAATTGAAAATTGGGAAGACATTTATGTCAATGGTATGCAAAACAGCCAGTCGTAACAAATGTTACGGGGCCTCAAAATAGGCATTTCCAAACTATTATTTCGAGAATTTCGATAACAAGCTAACTTAAAAATTCATCGATGATTGTACGGTAATCGACTCAATAAATCTTCCATATTCTTTCGAAACTCATTTCGAGAACATTATTATAGACACATTGAATGATTTAAATGAATATCGAAAATAGTAAACGTATATCAAACATGTGTATTAAACAATGCGTATAACTTGTCTTTTTTCTTTAAAAAAATAATTATATTATTACTGTTTTTTATTTTTTTCACGACAATTTTTTCAATATAATTTACATCATTTTGTTAAAAAAATTATGTGGTATGACTTAAATTTTTTTATAATATAAAAAGTTATTTATAAGTACAAAAAATGACTTCAAGTTATTTCAAAGTAATAAAAAAACTTATAATCGTAAAAGCTACTTATAGGTAAAAAAAAAAAAATTAATCACTCCTCTTATAATTATTAACTTAAAATTTTTTAAGTATAAATATTTTGATATATTTAGTTTTTTAAATTAAATATTAATAAAAAGATTACACTATCTAGAATGTAAAAAATTACTTATAAGTAAAAAAAATCATTTCAACTTATTTAAAAGTAATAAAAAATTGATAATTGTAAAAGCTACTTATAAGTAACAAAATATGAATCCCTCATACTCTAATAATTGTAAAAGCTATATATAAGTAAAAAAATATAGTAATTTATAGTAAATAAATATATTTTTAGTTTTGTTCATAGTAATTTTTTAAATATTAAACCCTCCTCATATAATTGTAAAAGTTACTTATAAGTAAAAAAAAATATGAACTTAAATTTTTTTAAGTATAAATATTTAGATATATTTAGTTTTTAAAACTAATTATTAATAAAAAGATTACACTATCTTGAATGTAAAAAGTTAATTATAAGTAAAAAAAATTCACTTCAAGTTATTTAAAAGTAATAAAAAAAATTATAATTGTAAAAACTACTTATAGGTAAAAAAATATTAATTTCTCCTTCTCTTATAATTGCAAAACCTATTTATACGTAAAAAATATTAACTTTAAATTTTTTAAGTATAAATATTTAGATATATTTAGTTTTTTAAACTAAATATTAATAAAAATATTACACTATCTAGAATGTGAAAGTTATTTATAAGTAAAAGATCACTTCAAGTTATCTAAAAGTAATAAAAAAATTTATAATTGTAAAAACTACTTATATGTAAAAAAAAAAAATACTAACTTCAACATTTTAAAGTAAATATTTAAATATATTTAATTTTTAAATTAAATATTAATTAAAAAAATAATATGTGGAGTGGAAACACTCCGTGCACGGAGTGAAAATTCCCACTCCATTCATAAAATTGAGAAACACTGCACAGAATGTTTCTCACTTCACATATTTTTTTTTCTTTTTTTTTTTTAAACATAAAAGTGATTCCTTATTTTTAAAATATAAAAAGTTACTTATAAATAAAAAAAATCACTTCAAGTTATTTAAAAGTAAAACGAACTTATAATTGTAAAAGATACTTATAAGTAAAAAAAATATTAACTTAAATTTTTGAAGCATAAATATTTAGTTTTTTAAATTAAATACTAATAAAAAGATTACACTATTTAGAATGTAAAAAGTTACTTATAAGTAAAAAAAATCACTTCAACTTATTTAAAAGTAATAAAAAATTGATAATTGTAAAAGCGACTTATAGGTAAAAAAATATTAATCTCTCATTCTTTTATAATTGCAAAAGCTACTTATAAGTAAAAAAATATTAACTTAAAACATTTTAAGTATAAATATTTAGATATATTTAGTTTTTTAAATTAAATATTAATAAAAAGATTACACTATTTACAATGTAAAAAGTTACTTATAAGTAAAAAAATCACTTCAATTTATTTAAAAGTAATGAAAAATTTATAATTGTAAAAGCTACTTATAGGTAAAAAAAAATATTAACTTCAACATTTTTAATTAAATATTTAGATATATGTAATTTTTTAAAATTAAACATTAATAAAAAAATTTACTACAAATAAAAGTTAAAATATATATATATATATCAAATGAAATCGAAATATTACATTCTTGATATAATTTTGAAGTACTCACGACATAGTATGTCGTTAATGGTGAGCGAAATGGTCAATCATAGTAAATGTTACGGGGCGTTAAAATAGGCATTTTCAAATTATTATTTCGATAATTTCGATAACAAGCTAATTTTAAAAATTCATCGACGATTGTACGTTAGTAGAATAAATAAATCTTCTATATTCTCTCAAAACTTATTTCAAGAACTATATTACAGACACATCGAATGATCCAAATGGATATCAAAAATAATTAAACGTACATCAAACGTGTGTGCTAAAAAAAATGAGCATAACTCGTCTTTTTTCTTTAAAAAATTAATTATTTTATTATTTTTTATTATTTTTTCTCCACAATTTTCTCAAAAAATTACTTCAAGTTATTTAAAAGTAAAAAAGCTACTTATAAGTAAAAAAATATTAAATTAAAATTTTAAGTGGATATATAGATATATTTAATTTTTAAAATATATTTTACACTAACACAATTATCTAAATGAAATTTGCTAAAAAAAAATGATCTATCTCTCCAAAACATTTATCTGTGCAAAGAGCCAAACAAGAGCATGTTTGGCTCCTTGCACAAAGCAAATGCTCTCAAACAAATTTTTTTTTTTTACTTATATTTTTTTTTTCCATTTTTGAGCTTCTTACGGGATATCAAACGAAGTCAAAATATTACATTCTTAATATCATTTTGAAATACTCATGACATAATATTTCACGTCGTCAGTGGTGAGCGAAACGGCCAATCGTAGAAAATGTTACGGGGCATTAAAATAGGCATTTCCAAACCATTATTTCGAGAATTTCGATAACAAACTAACTTTAAAAATTCAACGACGATTGTACAGTAGTCGAATCAATAAATTTTCTATATTCTCTCAAAACTCATTTCGAGAACTATACCATAGACACATCGAATAATCTAAATGAATATCGAAAATAGTTAAACGTACATCAAACGTGTGTTAAAAAATACGCATAACTTATCTTTTTATTTAAAAAAATCAATTATTTTTTTAATATTTATTATTTTTTCTCTACAATTTTCTCAAAAAAATACTTCAAGTTATTTTAAAGTAAAAAATTTATAATTATAAAAGCTACTTATAAGTAAAAAATATTAACTTAAATTTTTAAGTAAATATATAGATATATTTAATTTTTAAAATATATTTTACACTAACAAATTTATCAAAATGAAATTTACAAAAAATAATAATAATAATAATAATAAAAATGGAGAGAGAGATCTATCTCTCCGTGCACGAAGAGCTTTCTCCATGTCGCTCTCCATGCACGGAGACACTTTAATATTTTATTTTTGTTTATTATTTTATTTTATTTGGAATAGGGAGACAGTTCTTTCTACTGCAACACACAACTTTTCATACCTCCCACCAACTCTTATATCTCCACTCCATGCTAAACCACTTTTATTATATAAGTAAAAAATCATTTTTATGTAAAAAATTATTAAAAAATAAACATATTAATAATAAGACAAAAAATATTTCTAAAATGTAAAAATTACTTATATTTGTAAAAAAAATTCGTTTAAAGTTATTTAAAAGTAAAAAAAAAAAAAAGTTATAATCGTAAAAGCTACTTCTAAGTAAAAAAAATATTAACTTAAATTTTTAAGTAGATATTTAAAAGTAAAAGAATCACTTTTATGTAAAAAATTATTTCAAAAAATATTATTACTAATAAAATTATAGGATCATATTGATAGTCGATAGCGTGAGAAAATGGAAAAAGAGTGTCAAATTCAAAGCACTGGAAAAATTTATTTTAAAAAATATTATTACTAATATAGTTATAGGATACGGTTGATAGTTGATAGCGTGAGAAAATGGAGAGAGTGTCAAATCCAAAGCAATTGAGAAATATTGCAACGGAAGTGGCATAGCAGTGTAATGACGTGTGAAGAAATTGCTACAGTGTATTTGAATGGAATAATTTATTATTGCCAAACTCATTTCAAATCGATTTAATGTGAAAATCAGCATAACAAAAATGAATATTAAATCTCAGATTATCTCTCTTTTAAGGTAAAGAGGGATTAAAATTCTACAAAACCTGGGTTAATATTTACATAATAATGACTTGGCTTAACTTCATATTTTCTATGAAATTCTATGGTAGGGTTTTGAAACGGCATTAACCTTGAGTGATGCTGCTGATTCTCTTAAGTAAATTACTTCCCCTTCTTGTGTTGGACCCCGTGGAGTCTGATCATACTGTTCATACAGGTTTGTAATGAGTCATTCTAGACATGAGATTAACATTCTTTCACCATAACAGCAAAAGAGTACGGGCACTCATAAAATCCTTTTACAGTACGTAGATTATAGGTTGAACCACTTGGAGTTTGATCATAGTGTTCACTTAATCATTTCAGCCGTACTTTTCGTCATTATAGTGAAAGCGTGTTAATCTCACGTCTTGGATGAAATCCTATAAATCTGTATATTTTCTTTGCTAGTTTTTAGTTTCCTTCTGTTCATGTTGGTCGGAAAGAAGGTATTAAGCTTAATCCGTAACATCTTCTACTTCTCTAAATCAAAGTAATGTCAATTCTTGGAATTCACCGTTTGTATTCAAGTGGACGAAGCAGGAAATTTAGGAGGCCTCCTAAAAAAATAAAAAAACAGCCCAAAACCAAAAATCAGTGAGTAACATTATATAATTTGGCCCCCTTCCCCAAAATTCACATACAATATTTAATACAAATCACAAAGTTCTGATTAATTTGTATAAAAACACAGATTGCAGTCATGAACACACAAGAAGATGCAACAAGTCATCAAGAAAGAATTTGTGCCATCACGCATGCAAAACTTGTTGCTTGAGATGCCATTGCGTGTCGCCAGGAATTTATGGCAACAAAAATGTGTCCCTGTTATGCTAAGCTACGAACACACGGAAATAAGCCCAAGTGCCCTTGAAACCTTCGTCCTACTTAAAAGCACTTAAAATATTGAGCAGATTAAACATTCTACAAGTGTGTGTGATACATATATTATTCATATATCTTCGCGGATTAATTTTGCATGAATAATCATTTAGTACGTGAAAACGATAGGATCATAGTGTGCAAATAATCCTTGTGGGATTTTGACTTATCAAGATCTGATGAATGATTATATAAGGTAATAATTGGATACAGTCAAAAGTCTGTTTAGCAAGTTGATGGTTTTTTTTTTTTTTTTTTATTTATGATAATGGGGAATCCGTAGTCGCTAACCTCTGGGTGCATACTGGGTAAACCCTCGGATTGATGCAATAGCATTCAAACCACACCAGCCAGATAAATCGCACTAAACAAACTCTGTGCTACAGACTCGATGAAGTGTTGGTAGGAGAAATCGAACTCGTGACCAAAAGTCTTCGCGATCACTTACTCCACTAATTCGGCCATATACAGGAGTCTTTTATTATTATTGTGATATATATATAGGGAACTCGCAATCGCTATCCTTCGGGTATGTACTGGGTAAACCCTCGAACTGACGTAATAGCATGCAAACCACGTCAGATAAGTAAACCACACTAGGCAAACCCTGTACGACAGGCTTGATCGAGAAAGTATTGGTAGAGGAAATCGAACTCGTAATCAGAGAACTCCGCGTTCACTTATTCCACCAACTCGACCAGCCCCGTAAGGGGCTATTAGTTTATGATATTTAGTTACACTTGCAATTGACTTAGTTGATTGTGTCTTTGTTTTTTAAATTTGCACCCGCAGAGCAGTAACGAAAGCTAAGACTCGAATTCAATGGAGCTTAATTTAACTTTGGAAAACTTTTCAAACATAAATATAAATAGTATTTAAAATAAAAATAAATAAATAAGGCATATAATTTTTTTCCTCAAATTTCAGTGAGATCTTACCCACTTGCCCTTACTTGGCTCCACCATTGTGACAAGATAGAGAGGCTATAATTAAATGTACTTAAAGTGTTTCAATTTTCAATATATGAAAATAATAAAATATTTTAGAGAAAACTATTTAAAATAAAAATTAGAAAAAAATAATAAATATTTTTTGTGAATAGTAAAATTAACTTGTTGGAGTACTTCAAAATTTTAACCCTCTAAATTTATAGATATTTTTCAAATGATAAAATATATTATTTAAAAATAGAGAATCTCTTGAAAATGTTTTAAAATGTAAATTTAAAAAGTTTATTGGAGCAAAATTTTAAGGGTTGACTCTTTTAAATAATAAGAATCTTATGTTTAAAGAATTATTTAAAAATGCTCTGTAAGCTAAATCTTTGTTGCTAATATTATCTCTTTCAATCCTCAATAAATCATCTCAAACGGCCCCTAAATAGTCCAGAGATTATTTATCCATTTTACTGAATATAGAGGTTAGATTGTAACATTTAAAGGTCATAGTTTAGCGCTTATTTGAATCGACTAAATTTTGTATGGAGAGTTCAAGTTTCTAACATTTTCAAATATATTGAAACACAAAAAAGAGAGAAAAGTACGACCAAA
>NC_036250.1:10301533-10304808 GCF_002742605.1 Olea europaea var. sylvestris | reverse complement strand
GTTAGTATTTCACCGGATGACAGACCGAACATGAAAAGCGTTCTTCGAATGCTACTAAATGCGAGGTAATAAAGTTTAAGAGATGGAAATTTAACAAAGAGACTGCAGGTCCAAATACACTCAATTTTTGACAGCATTCTGCTGTTGGTGTGGATTAGGCTTTAGGAGTTTTTCCTTTTCAATATATATATAGGGTTGTGAAGTTTTCTTATTCTGGCATGTAAAATATTTCTAGTTATTAAGAATTTCCTTATATGTGCACGTGTACACTAGTTTTGAAACCAATTTTTATGCATGCTTGCTTTGGTGGCAATTAATGCTCAAGGAATAGAAAGGAAATCCCGTTCTAATTATCTTTCTCAAACATGTTTGGTAAGCAAGACTAGACACTATTATAATTAAATTTCTGCATCGTTTCTTATTTAATACTAATGTCCACTCCTATCTACTGTTACGTGCCAAGAAAGGAATTGTATGGTGCAGGACGAGACTTGGGAAAGTGCAGCAGTGACAAGTGGTGGTGGAGGAGAGGGATTGGTAGAGGTGAAGTGGTTTTGGGGGATTCACAAAGATCATGAATATTCCACAACTACTATTTGCTTATCTACCATTTAGTCTACCAACTTATAATTTTAGCAAAAATAAAAAGTAAAACCCAACAAAGGCAGATAATTGTAATAAATACCTATCGATTTTAATCCTTGCAATCGCAATTACATGAATGGAGTTTATATTTATACTTCTATTTCATATTCTATTATCAGTCTAGATTAGAGACGCAAATAAGCATATGAGAGCTAAAGAAGAGAGGTGGAGAGATGGAATCATGATGAGAGAAATTATGAAAATGCTGAAAATCATATAGCTAGAACTGAGACGGTTTGTTTAGTAAAAATGTTTTTTAAAAAAAATGTACTTAATTTTGAGCAAGAGCTTCATAGTTAAAATTTAAATTCAACAGCAAATTTTGGGTCGTCGATTTTGCTGGGTTCAATTAGAGAATCACCCCAGACTGGTCGATTCACGAATTTTCAGGGTGGATCAGGTCGATCCTGGACATGGTTATTGACTAAATTCTAAACACACCATAACTAATTAACACCCTCCAACTCCTTTTTTTTCCTTCCAAATGAGAAAAAAGGCCTTGAGAACCAACGGCTGTGATCGTATGATACAGAATACAGAAGTTGGCATCTTGTCACCCTCTTTGAGAAATTGTAAAGTAGATTGATCCTCCTGTGATTGTGAGAGCGCAAAATCTTCTGATTAAATATTCAGATGTTGAAGATGGGGGATGCGTTCAATACTTAAATTTGGCTTTGATTTGTTGATAAATTAACTTCTGGAAAGATTTTTTTCTGCCTCCTCCTTTGAACGTTTGAATTTTCTCTTGGACTTCTTCTTGAACTTTCAATTTATCTCATGTGCTTCAATTATAATCATGAATTTTTAAAAAAGTAGTATAAACTTTTCAAATAAAGCTCCTGTTTGGTAGGGATTAAAAGAAGAATTTTTAGCAGATTTTAACACCAAATACCGAATCGAATACCACCTCTCATAAGTTGAACCCAAAACCAAATACTCGCTATGGTTGCTCCCTTGTAAACATTACCCGCAAAAAATAAGATATGGTGGCTGCAATATTACTAAGGGAGAGAAGAAAAAGGAAGACACCAAGCAAAACTCTCAATTGCAAAAAGGAATGTCTGCCTCTCTTTTCTCTCTATTGCATACACACCACTCTGCAAGAAAGAGGTTGAATTATATAAATTAGGTATAATCCATAGATGGGACAAAACTAAGGTAAATGGGCTAAAGCATAATGGACTAACACTCAACAAATTGGGCGAATGTATAACATACAATAGTGAGCTAATAAACTAAAAGGGCCGTCCAACAAATGAATGGACCACGAGAAATACAAATTAAAAGCTGCTTCCAATAGTCCCAATTTGTTCTCGAGTTGAGTCAATCAATTGTAGTGCCGATATAATTAATCCAACAATGTTTTAACATCATCGCCCAAATTTACTGGATATCAAAATCCAACAAATCTCCACTTTGATGCCCAATCAACTTGCAAGCAAACAATACAAATTGTATACTTGTCTAATTAAAGTAATCAAATAAAATTGGAATCACAAACCTTACATAGTGTCTCGAACTCGAAATACATACAATACATGCCCCATGTACTCACCAAGGGACGAGGTCAAGAAAACCAAGTAGAAAAGATAATCGTCGTAATGAATCAAGAATACATAAAACATGCGATGAAGATATAACATAGGATAACACATATCTTTTCAAACATGTTCAACATGCGAAGAACATCAAGTTAACGCAAAGTTAATCAAGTACAGCCAAGATATGTAATCAATGCATAAATGATCCCATGAAAAGATCTTACCACATTATCCAACCCCATTCCGAGTAGCTCGCATATCGAGAACACATATCTCTTCTCGTCGCTAACTTTGCTTACCAAACTTGTCACTACTCATGTCTAACTGATAAACCTCTATAGATCCTTAATCCATGGGATGCTCCTTTATCACTACCTTATCTCAACCTAAGTAGATAATAGGTCTCCACTAATAGAAGTGTCACTTTCCACTCCACTCAATAAGAATTCTATTAGATGGATGATTTCAAATATTTAGCCCTTGTTTGGTAGGAATTATGATTTCGATTTTAATTTAGGTCAAACTCAAGAATTAATTTTTATCACATATTTCATGAATTTCACAAATTTTCAACCACACATTTCATCATCTTTTATCAAAATCTACTAAAAATCTAATTTTAATCTCAACCAAATGGAGGTTTAATCACATCACCTCTCGTGATCCAATGTAACTCTCTACATCCCCATATATATTACCGATGCACCTTCAAACATTTATACTCCACATTATCAAAAGACATACTTACTACAATTCACCCACTAAAATAAGACATACTTACTACTAATGCACCTCCTAAAATAAGAACACACCCAAAGCTAATCCCCACAACTCCCAACCACTATGAATGCAACCTATACAGGGTAATACGATCACTTTCAAATTCATGCAAAATACGTATATCAACCATATTGAAATGTTACATAAAATAATGCACTGAATCAAGCAATCATTCATGTAAAAGGGATTTCACACAAATACAAAAGCAGTAATCAGGTTTACTATCAATAAATCTCTCTCGAGTTACAATTAGACCCAGTGGCAACATTTGCGTCACTTCTCATCTCATCTTTTTGCTTATTATTCTTC
>NC_036250.1:10299152-10300835 GCF_002742605.1 Olea europaea var. sylvestris | reverse complement strand
CAGCTACAATCTCTTTGAAGGGGATATTCCAATTAGTCTATCAAGGTTGACTTCATTGGAGGTTTTAGACCTCTCGAATAATAGATTTTCAGGCGAGATTCCGAAGTTCCTAACGCAAATGCAAACGTTAACTCGACTGGTTCTAACAAATAATCAGTTGACCGGAATGGTTCCACAGTTCGGAAATTTTGTTGATGTCAACTGGGGAGGAAATAAGGATCTGATTAATTCTACACAAAATCTGCCACCTGCATCTCAAAGGAAGAGAAAACCAGTTGCCTCTGGTGCTATTGTTGCATCTGCGGCTGCTGTCATAGCTGTTGGTTTAATAACCTTAATATCTTTATTAATTTCGAGAAGATATTACAGGATTAACGATGAACACTTGGACCCAGGAGAAGAAACTGCACAACCCCAAGTCGTCGGAGAAAAATTGTTGACTACCAACAGCATCCACAGATCGAATATTGATTTTTCAAAAGCCATGGAAGCAGTGGCAAACCCCTCCAATATCTTCTTGAAGTCGAGGTTCTCAACTTACTATAAAGCCGTCATGCCATCTGGTGTAAGCTACTTTGTGAAGAAACTTAACTGGAGCGACAAGATATTCCAATTGGGAAGCCATGAAAAGTTTGGTGAAGAGCTGGAAATTCTTGGAAAGTTGTGTAATTCAAATGTCATGATCCCCCTGGCATATGCGTTGACAGTCGATAATGCTTACCTCTTCTATGAATTTTCCCCCAAGGGTACACTTTCTGATGTTCTTCATGTTGGTTCGGGCAATAGTTCTTTGGAATGGGCAAGCCGTTACAGCATTGCTATTGGAGTAGCTCAGGGCTTAGCTTTTCTCCACGGATCCAACTCCAGCCCAGTTCTCCTCTTCGACCTTTCCAGCAAAACCATTATGCTTAAGTCCCTAAATGAGCCTCAAGTTGGAGACATTGAGCTTTGCAAGGTGATTGATCCCTCAAAGAGCACAGGCAGTCTTTCAACTATTGCTGGTTCTGTTGGTTACATCCCTCCAGGTAACGCATTTTACATAATAACGATCATTTGCTGCATTGTCCTTTATGATACCATTAACGATATGGAAAGATTTATGTGATCTATGTGATTTTCTTATTGGTTTTTCTTCAATTATTTGCTTAGTGCCAATTGGCAAGCTTCAGCTTTCACTTTTTTCAGAAGAGTTTTATGAGGAAGCTACCTTTGGCCAACTTCCTTTGAAAGTTCTTTTTAGTCTTAGAAGCAGCTTTTGGTTTTTCAAAAGCCCTGCCAAAAAGTCCCTTATCTAAGATTTTTCTCCCCGAGCTTGCAAATGTTGTGCAAACGGATTAAACTTCTTCTCCATTATGTTTCAGAGTATGCATACACAATGAGACTCACAAAAGCTGGGAACGTCTACAGCTTCGGTGTTATTCTCCTGGAGCTGCTGACAGGAAAGCCACCGGTAAATGGAGGAACTGAGCTAGCCAAGGCGGTGTTAAGCAACTCAGCACAGCAAAATAAATGGGATGAAATTCTTGATTTCAGTGTGAGTAAAACATCAGCAGCTATTACAAGACAGATGTTAGCAGTCCTTAAGGTTGCTTTAGCTTGTGTTAGTATTTCACCGGATGACAGACCGAACATGAAAAGCGTTCTTCGAATGCTACTAAATGCGAGGTAATAAAGTTTAAGAGA
>NC_036250.1:10277854-10292552 GCF_002742605.1 Olea europaea var. sylvestris | reverse complement strand
ATTTATGTCAGAATACTATGAATAGAGTTTTGGATTATTTGGTAGTTCGGAAATGTCAAGAAATGCCATACTATTAGTCGACATAATACAGCAAAGCAAAAATTTGGGCATCTAACCTACCGTCCTGGGAAGACTTGTCAAACAGAAACTTAATCTTCTTCTAGATGCCTTTTTTTTCTTTTTTTCTTTTTTTTTTCCCCGCACCAAATGGTAAATTTTCCCATTAGAAAATTTCTTATTTTTGGTCAATAATTTTGAATTGAAATACATAGTTTTTCTTTCATGTCAACATTAAAGACTAAAAGGAATTAAATGTACTTATTTATTATGTAGAAAAAGTTGGAAATGCTTATGCATCAATAGTATTTCAAATTTGAGTTGTTTGAATTTACAAATTTACACATTTTCCTACATCTTGCAATTTTGAAAATGATCGAGGAGCTGGAGAAACGCTTCAATGATAAAGAGGATAAGCATATGGAATTTAAGTTGGTTAGCATTTCATTGTTCTTCCCCTCTCTAGGACAGGGTTTTTTTTTTATGTTTTATCTATATTATTAATAAAAATATGTCACCTAGAGTATTTGTATAAAAAAAAAATAGAGTTGTTTGAAATTTACATATTTTTTTGGATATGTGTCTTTTAAATATAAATATTTGACCTGGTATAAAAATCTATAAATTCATATTAACATGTGGTTTAAATATAAAAGAAAAACACACGAGCAATGCTACTCGTACAGAAATAATTGTACAGAACCCTTACAGAATACACACATGCATGGTGGGTGGGTTATTTTTTACAATATTTTAATTCACCCCATCTCAGACACATCGGTAAGAATTTTGAAAAAAAATTATGTACAATAAGCATTAATCAAAACACACATCCCACCCGTACGGACCCCCACTACTTATCAGTGCCATTGACACCAGGGTCGGTCCAGCTACTTTGATACCACTACTCTCTATTCCCCTCTCAAATTAAAAGTAAATTAATAATATTGAAAATTTTAAGCAAATATCACAAAACCAATAGTATTGGAACCTTCTTTTATCAATTTCTAGCAGTGTGGAATGCAGTATCCTATGACCAATAAAACAAAGGTACAATCGCTTCAATTTATATCAAGTCTTTGTCATTAACGCCCACGATAATTTAGCAGTTATAAACTTCTCATCACAGCAAGAAAATAAACAAGATTTGATGGGACATCCTTCCAATTAAATTTTCTCTTCAACGAATCTACACTATTGGAACTTTATGTTTGAACTTTTGTGCTTGGAGTTTTCTATTTTTGGAGTCCATGAATTATTCACTACGTATTCTACATGCATGTAACTATCTGCAGCCTGAATACAAGCATTAATTTGAGCCTAATTTCATCCCCTAAGATATTTCTTAAAAGTCAAATTAAGTGACAATGAATCAATGAAGTTGTAAAATCTTCAAAGATGCTAATGTGTTCTGCCGGTAAAATGACTACCCGATAAGGAATTTCGCTCCCTTAGGACCGTTATAGTTTCGGCCGCCATAGAGTTGGTTGAATATATTTCCTAAAAAATTTATATCCACATATCGAGCTTGAAGATTTTGATACTTGACTTGAAGATTTTATATGTCCTATTTGGTTTAGCTAAACAATTGTATTAAAATTTAAGTCAAAGTCAATAATTAATTTTAACTACACAGTATTTCGATGCTTCCATAGTTAAATGTACGCTAATTATTCCTTTAATATGGGTCTCTTATATTATTCGTTTAGTACCAGAATTTCTTCATAGAAATGCATTAGTTTAGTCCTAGATTTCCCAGTTACTTCTTCTATCTGTTTGTATATTATTTAACGAAAAATCTTCAAGTACAGAAAATGTTTGCCAGATTTTTGACAGATTTTTGAATTCTCACTCACATGAGAGTAGGCCTGTGTATAAAATATTGAAAAAAAAATAAATTCCCGCCTTTGAATGTGAGTGTTCGGTAGGTACAGGGATTTAAATCCCTGTACCTATAGCAAGGTTCATTATTTAATAAAAATAAATTTACTGACTTCACAGTATATAATTTGAAAGTTAGTAAAATAATTTGTTGAATATCGCATTTCTGTTTGTTGAATACATGGGAAGTTCCAATAGTTTTGGAGAAAAATATGATTTTCTTACCATGCCTAGAAAAGAATATTATCACTGCCTCTTCAATATGATTCTTTTTCTTGAAGCGTGAAGTTGACATATGGCAAATTCTTACATTTATATCCCAGAATATATATATATATATATATATATAATCCGGCGGCAGAAAATTTCATAGTATTCCTCAGTACACTTCAGTGGAGGACAAGCCATTGTTCGTAAATAAACTTTTGTTTATACGGTTCGAGTGTATATAACCATGTTTAATTGTTTATCTTCTCTTGCTTAGGTATCATTATCAAATCTACCAACCTTTAAAGAAACAGAATCATATTCCTTTCATATTTATTCTCGTCTACTCTAGAATAACTTAATTAATTACAGTGAAAAGGATTAGGACATTAACTAGAAATTAATTTTATGCTAGAATTATTCGTAAAGAGTTTAATGAAGAAAAGATTTCATAATCTATAATAATATTATTAATTAGTTGAAGCATCTTTGCTGGTTATGAAGAAAATGGATGCATCGGATACACTCGAAACGATCTCACGACCTTTATTTAAATGCTATTTTTGCTGTCATTTTGTTTTATTTTAGTAAATGTGAGTTGTTATCTTTCCAATTGTTTAGGAAAAAAAAAAAAACTAGGACTCCTTGTTTGAATAGTAAAGTTTCAATGAGAGTTCCTCGGTATTATCAATTATTCGTTTCAATTTTTTAAGTCAATAAATTATTCCGTCGAGTATTCTTAGAACAATCGAATCTTTTAATCCTCATTTTCTAAATTCATCTTTACTGAAATTTATTTCCAATCATATATTATCCAGTAAAATAATTTTGTACGTGACTTTTCCATACTTTTTAATCATACATTTTCCAAAAGAAAACATCTTTCACAAAATATTTTCTCAAAAAAATCTCCACCGAACAGGGCATTACTCTTTATTCTGGTGTTATTCCTTTGCATTAGTGAGCTTGCAAACACTATAGAAGGTAGGTAGGGATAAGGTAATTGTAGATTATCTTGTTTTAACCAAGCTGGCCCTCAGAAAAAAGTACTTAGTTAATTTCGAAAGAGAAATAAATTAGTATATAATGCCTCTTTAAACAAAATATAATCCCCACCAAGCAGGAAACAGAAGACAAACAATCTACGTATTAAAAACAAGTAATTTTCATTGCCTAAGCAATGAAAATATGCCTCTACTAAGAATAAAACTTGCATAGTCTGAAGTAACCAAGATGAAAACTTTTATTGTATAATAAAGATTCTGAGGTACGTACTATTAGTTTTTAAACAAAAAAAAAAATTGTAACTGAGATTACAAAGCTTCAAATATTTGCCTTTTATTTTGTTTTTTTTAGCTTCACTTGTCTTCAATATTCACTTACTTACAAGACTGGACAAGGGTCCTTTTCAAAAATATATATTTTTTGCTTTTAAAGCTTGTTTGATTTATAAAAACAAGAATCTAGATGCTTCCTAAGCATTAGACACTAGAAGGTTAATTGTTTGTTATAGAAATAAAAATAAAAACAGTGTAAAGCAACGTGATATCAAAGATGGAACAATCGGTCTCTTCATTTTAATGAATTGACTCTCATATAGCTAGCAAAGACACACTTGACCACTAATTGCAATTGAATCTCATATATAATACATACTTTTTGTTAAGTAGATGCTTACAATTGGGTTGATATCAAATAAATCTCGAGCAATAATGTAAATCGTCTGAATATATTTTCATAGGTCTTGACCAATGATGAATTGATTACTAACAATCAAGTCTAAAGACACAACCTAAATATAACATGGACCGTTGGAAGTAGTTTAAGAAATTAATGTTGCTTACCGCCCATGTATATTTACCTATTGGACTGCTCTTGGATCTTAACCCATTTAACCCCTTTTATGGTCCAAATAAAGCTTAACATATTCCTATATATACGATGTTTACCATGGCCCTTTTTTAGTGTGTGATTTGTGTGAAAAGAGAAAAATCATGGCTGCCCTTTGCTGTGATAAATTGGCTGCTTTGTAAGGGAAAATCGATGGATTCTTTTGCGTCTTTGGCCTCTCTCTTATGCCTTCCATTATTTTTCTATGCCTTTATGGTTTGCAAATCAACACGGTTATCTCATCCTTTGTAGGTGAGATTGAGAAGCAACTGAGGTAAATATATTGATTGCGGGTTGGAGCCGTTTCGATTAGTTATTTGTTAAAAAAATGTAACGTGAAACTGAGCCTATAAATTATCGTTTTGAAGATCTTGGAGTGATCTTCCTCAACAATTGATATCCAAACTTTAAGATAGTGGATTTGACTAAAAAATTTGACCAAACTTGACCAGAAAAAGGGCAGAATCGAAGTAAAAACTAGATCGAAAAATTTGTCCAAAAAATGTTGAAAAATCGGATATGTTTCCTTGTTTTTCGACCAATCTAGTGACGGATTGGTGAATCAGAGACCATTAGCATGACGTGCAAGTGGAGATGCATCAGGGTAGCCGATGCGTGAGGCAGTTTCTAGAGACAGTGTCTTCAGGTAGTTTGTTTCTAACATCATCTCTAATATTTTGACGATGTTACTTTTTTATTTCAAGTTATACAGGGAAATTTGGATGATTTTGCCCTTTGTGCATTTGGGAATTGATCTGTTTGGTTGATTGTCGTAGTTGCTAGAGGCTTTAGGACGAATAGTGGTGGCCTAAAGTGGTACGTTTACATACCTCTAGATTGGTCCGGTCTAACATATTGCCTTAAGAAGCAATCGAAGTAAATATACTAGTAGGTCGGAGCCGTTTAGATTGGTTGTTTAGTTGAGAAAGATAACGTGAAACTAAGTCTGAAAATTACATTTTCGAAGATTTTGAAACGAGCTTCCGCAACACTGACAAGAAATCAATTCAATCTTTGCAAAAAATTTAATTGAATAGTTAACAAAGCCACTTTATCACTGGCTGCTACTAAATCTCGTACTCTCCTCCAAAGTCAAAACTGTTTTGTCTTTGAGAGTGCTATCACACCTTGAAACTAATGAAATATACAAATAGCATTATAATTATATTGATTCTAACAACTATTTGCAGCCTAATAGGATATATATGCAATACTTGGAAAAATGTTAAGACTCAAATGATGGATATGCAAGCACTATAATTTATGTATTACACAATATTGTTGCTAGAGAACATAATTATTAATTCGAATATAATTAGACAAACTATGCTAACATTTTTTGCCATTAATTAATGCACAATAATTAAACAAGTATGAATTAACTTATATATACTCAAACATTTCAATTGACAAAACGGATTGGTTGAAGTGTGTCACAACCCATATCTAGTTAAATTAGTGTACTCAAAATATGATATGCCGAGGTGACTAGTTAATAAATACGACTCATCTCGTGTTGACGTAGAGGACTCGAAACACGACATGTCTATGTTCAGAAAGTGACCAACACAACCCATCTCAAGTTGATCAATTAGTGGTGGTCTTGAAACGTGAGTTGACTAAAATAGCCCGTGTTGAGTTAAATTAGTGGACTCAAAGTGTGACGTGTCAATGTGCAATGAATGACTAATTAACACTACTCGTCTTGAATTAAAGTAATAGACTTGAAACGTGATGTTTGGATGTTCAAAAGGTAATTAGCACGACCCAACTCGAGTTGAATTAGCGGTCTTGAAACTTGAGGTTACTAACACGACCCACGTTTCGAGCTAAATTAGTGGAGTCCAAATGTGTCAATGTGGCATATCATTGTTCAATACGTGACTAATAATCACTACTCAATCATATGCTTCCATATAAACTTTTGCGCAAAACATTTAGGAAACTAACATTAAAAGAGAAGAACGAGAATCAAGACATGATGACATTAATCATAATCCTACATTACAAAGATTCTGAAGAGAACAGACCAAAACCTAAAAAGGAACGATAATTATTAGGAAAACTATAAGAGCATTCTGTACACATACTAATTAAAACTAATGCCTAAGTACTCTTTCCAAGCAATCAATATTCTCCCCACCCCAACTCATTTCATTTCTCAAATTCACAAGCAAAACAGTAAACAAAGACAATTCTTAATCTTCAACAAACAACATAATCCAGCCGTGATTTTTTATCCCGGTTAAATGACCGGTGAAGACAACAAGCTCTTCGGGTGACGGATAATGGAACATTTTCTTGTGATCTTTAAATTGTGTCCACTCGATCAATGACGTCCAGCGCTTTGATCCGGTCAATGTCGAAGTTAATGATGGGAACAGAAGATGGCCTTCTAATAGGGAAAGGATCTTTCTTGGTTTCACTTGTTGGGGAATGACTATTACTTTTACTCAGCCTGTGGTGCTTGCAAAATCTCGTTTTTGCAGTATCGAATTCCTGACTCTTACTTATTCCAGGTGTCAGTTTTCTTTTGCTTACGTCTCGGAGCATCTCGTGGTCCTCAACTGTTAAAGCAGCAGAAGATGGCGAGCTCGGCTTGTCTGTCGACAACTGAACTGTCTTCTGGTTAGGGAAGCGAACTGGGGATTTTACCGGAGATCTAAATCCAACATTAGCAGCCCTCGATTGGCTGATAAGATGATGAAGCAACACTGCCAAATCAAGAATGTAAGCTTCTGTTTTCTCCTTATCTGCGTGATGGAGTGTTTCTATCCGAAGTAAATCAGGCAGGGCAGCTCGGCTCAACTCAGACCTGCATATAACCAGTTACTAAAATAATACTATGATAAAAAGAAAAATAATATCGGCGAAGAACAAGCACCAAAAGAATCGAACTCACCCTGTATTTGCCCATTCTCCAACCCAACCGAAACCATGGTGGGCCCTGTTTTTGAGTCACGCCACATTGTCAACGTGTATGGGTAAATGTTCATAGGGAGATTTGATGAAATAAAAATAAAAATCATGAAAGGCAAAGTTGTAAATAATAAATATTGTTATTAAAAACAATCCACGCCTATAAAGAGTAGTTTACAGGGAGAGTCACTTTACTTTGTTGTGTTGGTGGCCATAGGGACAAGCCACTGAAGAGTTTTCTCCAATTCCCCTTTGATTTGTGGAACAGTCATCTACATAAGTAAAAAATTATTTTTATTAAATAAACAAGCGTAAGATCATAATCAACGAAATGGAAATCATTGAAGAAAAAATTGATCACACAATAGAATATGGTTCTCTAATGATGAAATGGTTCAGACGAAAAGTAGTACCTCTTCCTTGAGCTGAAAAGATTTTAATTTGCTATGCAGAGCAGACTTTATACCTGGTGGCAGGCCATGGTATAAAGCATCTCTTGTACTTGGTGGCACCGAACTTGATCGGGTTACCTGATTACCAAGAAAGATAGTAAATCAGAAGGGGAAAAAAATAATAATAATAAATAAATAAATAATAATAATAATAATGATAATAATAATTGTAAGAAGAAGAAGAAGAAGAACTCCCTAAATTTAGTGAAGTATCTCATACTTATCTGGGATATCATTTTAATTGAGAAAATGTACAAAGATCGAATCAACTTAAGAAAATTAAATTCATGGCATCAAGCAAGTAAAACAAAAGAAAGAGAGCAGTGCACCTACGAGAAGTGAAATTCACTGATAAAATTGAAATTAAAACAAGGACGACGAAGTCACCAGTGTATCTATTTGGGTAATGATAGTTGCATAGTGCAGTGCAAGGCCAGCAGATCCCAACTTCTGCTGGTGGTTTTTTATTGGCCTATCTCCATCTGCAATAGTCGCCCAACGAACAAAAAAAATACACATTTTTTATTAAATAATCGAACCAGGAATTACTGGACTATTCGAACACTGAACTGCATATAGTTATATTTATGAAGCATGAAAAAGAAATAAAAATAAGAACCATTTTACACCATCTTTTTAGTTATAAGATGAACAAGGGATTAGAATATTAAGAGAACAAGGACCACTAAAAGAGGAGAAGATAAATCACAAGAACTCAAAATGGAAAAGCACATATTGAAGAAGGAAAAAATAGTGTCAAGGACATAAAAAGACGAGCATACTGTTTAAACTATATTGAAAATTTTGGATGATTACCAGAGCTACCAAATGCCATACGGATCTCCAAATTTAGAAAATGGACGATGTCTACAAGCTTCTCCATTACCTTAACATAAAGAGACATAACAGAAATTAGCTTGGTCGAAAAATAAAGATTTATAGTGACAACAAACAAATAAACATTCATTCTACAGAACATAACCTTGTCTCCAGTTGCATGTAAAAATTAAAAGTCACTATTCTAATATAAAAAGCCTAGTCTACATTCAGCATCACATAAAAACAGAAGTATTGACTACCTCCTCCAAAATCCTGGACCAGAGGGATTTCTTTTTCAGACTCTTTACATGTTTCTTTTGATTCTTCAGTTCTGCCCGCAATATTGCAAGGCTGTCACCTTCACATTAGCAAAGATAAAACAATTAAAAATAGAGAGAGAGAGAGAGAGAGAGAGATAGAAGAAGAAGAAGAAGAAGAATAACATAAATAAACAAATTGAAAGTTAATAATTTTACCAGCTATCATAAATTGATGCAGACCAAAGGGAAAAAAAATGTAGTAGACCTTATCAAAATTTTATACAATAAGCAACTTGAAAGTTACTGAATATACCAGCTATCATAATTTGATGCATACCAAAGGAAAGAAATGTAGTAGACCTCATCAAAATTTTATACCAATACGGATAAGGCAGAGAAAGAAATAAAAGGTCACCAAATGATATAGACAAAGATTTTTAGTATTACTATCAAAAAAAATAAGAGAAGCCATCATAAATAAATTTTTATATCGTCTGTGGTAGACCATCCGCCATGAGTTAGCGAGGGACAAATACCTAAACAAAATTTACCTTGAGGATAAAAGAAAATGTATTCTCTCATTTCAAAAGTAGAACCGTCTACTTTCGACTTTCAAGTGCTAAAAGAGAGCTGTCTCCTTTCCACACGTCTGCTAGTAAAGTAATTATATTGATTGATCTCTGAATACCAATACTGCCCAAAAGATGTAGAGCTTAATTGATTTCACGGATTCGCTGGGCCATATGCTCGATAAGCACATGCCAGACTATAGGTGGAGGAACAAATGATTGACCAAAAAAAGTTTAACTAGGAGAAGTTTCAATGCAAGAAGAAATGGGACTCAGATTCCCGCTCTTCCCACATATTGAACACGCTTTAGAAGGTAATCTTCTTCAGGGCCAAAGGCCATTATAAGCCTTTTCCTCTAACGAAATCATGACCTTCCAAGTGAAGGTCTTTAACAGAGAAGTTCATGAAATTCAGTATTTTAGTGCATGGAAAAAATATGGTCCATTTATTAATGAATCAAAATTTCTGAAGTTCAAGCCAACAATCGCAATCAAAAGCAGATGAAGAAAAAAAAAGGAAAAGCAGAAAAAATTGTTGTTAGTCTTGGGAGTTAGGCTCTCAATTATCATTTTAAAAATATGCAAACTCCAAGAAAAAGGGGATCCTTCAGCCCTAAAAATTGATGCAGAATGAAAGGTGAGATAATTGGGAATAAAGAATTGAACAGGGAACGTCCCCAGTATACTGAACCTATATAAAATTGCAGGAAAAGTACGACCAAGGTCCCCAAGTTCTACAAAATTGAAAGGTTAGAGACTCAAATGCCGGGGGAAAAAAAATAGAAGATGAAGAAGGGGACCTGAGTTTGCATTATGCTAAGGTGGGCGACGGGGGACCTCAGGTGTTACTTTCCCTAAAGTTGCTGTCAGGTCTAGCAGAAAACTAAACTATGATAACAATTCCTGGGCAGCTCTAACTTCTAAATCTAAAAACAAAAACTTTGCCTTGTTTTTCACCTATTCAACTGTATTATGGAAACAATTTGTGTAATCTCTCAAACATCGCTGTTAATCACAAATTATTCATAGAAGAATAAGATGTTAAAAAAACACCAAAATGAACATTAAGATAACAAAAATATTACCAGTTAATAAATGAAAATAACTACCTTTCTGTGAAGTATTCGAGTTATCCTCTTCTTGAACCTTATGGCGATAGTCTTGCTCGAATCTGTCTAATGCATGCATTTCATGGTACAGCTCCTGCAATTTAAACATATTAGATATCCTCTAAATCAAAGCTCAATGATATAGCACTAACGTAAGGTGCAGTTCTGTATGTAAAACATCGTCGCAGTTTCAAAACAGAAAACATAATGAATTGATAAATTATATACGGCAGTTTCTAGATTTTAGCCACAAACAACAAAAGCACACAGACAAATATTTGTACAAAAGTAAAAGTATGAATATTCTGGGTCTTCAATTTCTCAAACAAAAAGGGAAAAAAAATCAAATCTTTGTTCACTTAAATTTGGTTCACTCTTAAATTCAAGAGACAGCCAATTCATGTGTTCTCAAATCTTTAACCACTTCACCTTCTAACATTTGCTTCTCATCACTCCCTGTGAAATCCGTATAATACAAGAACCTCAATATATGATGACCAAAATCAAAATAAAGATAGAAAAGAAATCTTGCAATATTAACTCTAACCAACTCAATGAGTTGAAAAGTAGAAAAATGAACTTCCAATAATGCAAACACTTACAGCAGTGTACTGAACAAAAGTCATCAATTGTTGTATCACCGTTTCAGCTTCTTCTTTCAATTGTTTATGTGGTATGAAATCAAATTCCAACCTAATATCAAAATAGACAACTAAAAATGAAATGAAAAGCTTATTTCATGTATTAACAAGCACATAGAGTGCCAGCAGAAAGAGAAGGGGAAAAAAAAGGATGTTAGCAATTACTTCTCAAAATAACGGTCCAAGTGGTGCCACTGAGGATCTTTACAACGATTTCCAAAGCGGACTACTTCTCCCGAAAAGACTTTCAATTCATCCCTGATACACTCATAAACAAAATAAGCCTCAACTCATCATTACATATACCATGACAATATCATATGAGCAGATATTTCATAATAGATTTAACTGTTTCTACAGCTACACCTCTTGTCAGCTGCTGCAATTCTCTGGAGTTCATCCAAATCTTTTGATATTAAGCTTTGCACGCCTTCAGAAGGGAGTACCACCTCCTTTAAATGTCTAGTGTTATCCTTTGAAAGGGAGTGTATCAAATTGACACCTTTGACAATTGTATTTGCAACTTCAAATGCCAAAATCGAGATTTTAATCCCTTTTGTAGCCATCCCAGCTGCAAATCCACTGCTGAGGTTCAAATTAGTCATGCTACTACCAAGTGTATCCAACACATCCACTGCTTTCCCAATCCCAGTGGTACCCACTCTGCCCAACAGTGAACTCACTTCAGACACCTGAGACAAAATATCAGATTAAGTGTAATTTCCCTTTAGCAGTAGTAGAAAGTCATTGAAATTCATTAAGTACCAAATGTCATTCAAGAATAATTGGCACAGTGTAAATTATGCACAATTTCAGATATGAAACAGAAACACATTTCGATACATTTCATCATCCTAGTATATAAATTATGCATTTTCAAATTTGTTTAAATAATCTTTCACTGGCATGCATTAGATCCAATTTCATCGAGCTAGAACGTAAACAGAAAAGGTGATATTGTTGAACACGTGTATCTTCCCACATCCCATATCTTTATCATCTTTGTAACCAATTTGATACTACAATTGCTGCTCTACCAGTGGATACAAAAATAAAAATAAATAAATAATATATATATAAGACCTAACAGAACTCCTTATTTCCTTAAAGATACAAAAGGAAACCTAGAGAAAAACAGACCTAATTGATTAACAATAAAGACAGTAATGGAAAATCTAGTGGAGAACCACGAATGAACTGCGTACTTTGCCACAGAAAAAGTGTCTGACTTGGGAAATACAGAAAATTTCTCCTGATAATCTTTCTTTTCTTCATAGATAAGAAAATAAGTTCCAAACACCTTTAAATTGCGATTTTTAAGTTGGATTGAGCTTCTGTCTCAATTATCCACACATCACAGAGAAATATTAATCTGCATCAATACAATTATTCCTCTAACTCCAGCATCTTAGCATTTCACAATTGCTTCTATCGCATTTATCTTTTTTCTTTTCAAAATAAGAAGTTCAAATAAAGGAAAGGATTTGAGGAGTCACGGAAGGGAGAGAAAGAAAGGCGTATAATGGATCTCTTTGTCTATCATGCTAAACCAAAGTCATATTTACAGGAGTAAGAAGCATATTTAACAGGAAGTTTGATGATCTAAAATTTTTTTACATAATTACTTTCAATTTTTGTGGTCAGTTATTTAAACTTAGTTTCTAATTTGTTATGACCCAGAAACTACTCATCCCAAAATGTGAAGGATAACATTGAAGATTTGTGTCAAAATTGTGAAAGTGTTGGCTTGCTATACTTTCTTGTAACTCCACATGAGCTGATACGTTATTAAATGCATATGAACCAACAAATTGCGGCAATATCCCAAGGCAAACTAACAGGCACAAAAAGAAGCAAGCGTTAAACAAAATCCACAGCGGACTTACCTTTGCAATTGCCACTTGCTTTGACCTTGTTGATCTAGATTTATTCGATAAAGCCCGAGACAAACGAGGGATTCCATCGTTGATATCATCAATGTTTGTGGCATGAGAAATAGCATTCAGCTCAGGGAATGAAATCGGTTCTCTCAGTTGCTTATCTGTAGATACCTTAGATGGGGCTTCCACCGAACTGCTATTTTCTCGTACATCAAACCCACTAGACTGATAAACTAATCCAGAACCATAACTGAAGTGCCCATTGACATGCGGGAATGTACCAGCCAATGCACCATCATCGGTGGACCTTCTCAAGCAAAGTCCACCCATTGTGTCTATGAAGATTTCTACTTCATGAGCTAATCAAATAAACAACCTTCAAATTCTCGTTAATAAAAGCCACCCTTAATCAGTAAATCGGGATACTGATAATCGAGCCTGCTCTTACACCAGGCTTCCACCAAAAAATTACCAGTGTCAATCCACAACTAATCCAGCTGACTAATACTGAAAAACAAGATTGAGGAGCAGCAATCATAAATTAGAGCAATACCGTATGTAAACAATAAGAACTTAATAGTAACTTATGAGCAAAACTACACAGAATAAAAACAAGACAAAGAATGTCACAAGTCACTCACAGCAATAATTACAATGTAAAGATAAGTCAAACCAATAGCGTAAATCATTAGCATAAGGGCAACCCAAAATGACAAAGAATTAAACTCACAGTCACAATCCAATAATAGCACAAATTGCACAATGGGAGCACAACCCATTAAATAAATTAAGTAAAAAATCGAAACTTTGATTCCACAAATCTAAATCCAAAAACAACATTAAAGAAAATTAAAATATTAATATGTGCTTGAAAACTATATAGAAAAAGGTTACTTACCAGTACTAGAGATTAAGATGATGACTTGGATCTATGAAATAAAAAGAAAAGATTTTTATGTCTCTTTCAGTTCAACAAGAACACAAGACAGATGAAGAGAGAGAAGTGAGATTGTCAATCATATGATGATGAGTTGGATGGGAAAAAACCACGAAGAAAAAAAGGGAAAAAAGAAAAAGAAAAAGAGAGCTAGTATATATACATGTTTGTATCTTTATATCTACAAGAGTAGAAATGAACATATGGAGTGGAGAAAATCTTCCATGGAGTGGGGTAGCGTGGGGTCATCTCTCAACCCACAGGGATCTCTGAAGCTAATCAAGAACAGTTTATTCACCTTAAAAGTAGTATAGTAGTGGTGCCGCTGACTCTGTCAATCCAAATCGAGAACCAGGGTAGAGAGTAGAGAGAGAAACCAGCACTTTCTTTGTCTCTCTCTCTCTCTCTATATAGTGTACGTATCTGCCTGGTAAAAAACCCTCAAAGTATGTGAAAACTCTTTGCAGTGGAATTATGGTAACCATGGAGACAAGAATCTACTCATAATTTTTACCGCTTTTAACTTTTTCGACATTAATTTTCTCCCTTGAAAGTGATAAGTTTGAACCTTGAATAAGCCGGAGAAAACATAGTGGTGAAGACTATGTGATTTCTAGTGTTCCTGATTTTGATTGATTTTGACTATTAAACCAACTTTTTTTTCCATTTTAAGAGATTTTTTGCCAATTACTATCACGAAGTCAACTTCCAAAATTGTAATTAAAGATAAGAGTAATGCTATTCGCAGTTGTTCACTGTGACAGTCATCCTACGTGGCATACACATGACAAGTGATTATTTGATACATTAATGTGGTAGTTTTTTTATTCATTAATGCATCAAATAATCATCTGTCATATGTGTGCCACGTAGGACGACTGCTGTAGTGAACGACTGCAAATAGCATTATTTTAAAGATAAAGGATTAATCTTTTTGTACATAGGGGCCTCCATAATAGTGTCCATTATGGAGGTTTCTATGTACTTCTAGCATCCGCCAAAGATAAAAAATAGTAGAGAGAAGAATTTGATTTGAAGGGATGTCCTTTCTTTGAATTTATTTCCTTTTTTTTTTTC
>NC_036250.1:10269707-10276552 GCF_002742605.1 Olea europaea var. sylvestris | reverse complement strand
TTTAAAAATGCATTCTTTTCCCCAAAGAATGGGGCTCAAACAAGGGCTAAATTTAGTGACACCTACCTTTTTCAATTTGTCAAAATAATTACTTATCCAAACAAAAGGTAAAAACAGAAATTTACTTCAAAAGTCAAAGCAAGCTTCCCAGAGCTTATACGTAGATGATTCTTGCTGCTGCTTTGTTGTCTTATTTCGGCATTAAACATGCACTTACTGTCAAAATAAGCCAAGAAAAAGTTACTTATAAGCTTAGCCAAAACATGCATTTAAGTTTCTTGAGTTCAAACACAACGGCAATGCAAACAAATCCAAAGCAGTACTGCAAGTCCTCTGCTGATGTTAGTTTCCTATGCCTTGTGCTAAGGGGAATTCATGACCTGTACAATAACATTAAAGACCGGAGTAGTTGTGTGAACTCTACAGCATTGAATGTAATAAGAAAAGGCCGAAGGGCTTTACTTATAAGCTTAGCCAAAACATGCATTTAAGTTTCTTGAGTTCAAACACAACGGCAATGCAAACAAATCCAAAGCAGTACTGCAAGTCCTCTGCTGATGTTAGTTTCCTATGCCTTGTGCTAAGGGGAATTCATGACCTGTACAATAACATTAAAGACCGGAGTAGTTGTGTGAACTCTACAGCATTGAATGTAATAAGAAAAGGCCGAAGGGCTTTTATTGTTTACGGCATGTCCAGCAGGGAGATTGAATGCGTTATACTGTCTAATCATGTCTAATATTGTATCAAGCATAAACTAGAAGTTCAAGTCAATAATTTGGTTATAGAAGAAAATCATACAGCAAAGAGAAACTTGAAGGTAAGTGCGGATGATTTGCTGCATGAATAAAAGTTGGAAAAATCATTACGAGCTATGATAGATTTTGTCCGATATGAGATCTTCGAGTTCATCAACAACAGCATCATAGATGAAGAGATATTGCCCCTAAAACAGTTAGCAGTACAGTCAGCAAAACTCAGGAAAAGGGTTTCAACAAGACGTGTTAAAATGTCGATAATAATCTGTCTTTTTTCTTTACTATAAATCGCAAGGATGGTGAAGCATTAAATCGGGAAGGAAACATACCAACATCTGAACCATTCCAATACGTTGAGACCTAAAAGAGGTTATGCTATTAACAAGATCCAAAGCAGACATATCTCCAACAATAATTCTTTGGATGGTATTATGGATTGCACAATACGTTCCAGTTCTACCTATACCTGCACTGTTGCAGAAGATAAACTTCCAGAGTCATTTCGATCATTTTTTTTGTCACTCTAACTTGTGTGACAATAAAAGGCAAACCTGCAGTGAACAACAATTGGTCCAAGGCTGGGTGGCACACCATATAACCTTTTCAAAATTTCACGAACAGCAACAGTGTCCTTTGGAACTCCATGGTCAGGCCATTCTGGATACTGAATGTGAAGAACAGATAATGGTGGCTCCTCAGACTGCAGCAACGTGGGACGACTTTAATTTTGTAACAACTAATCACAAAGATTAAACAAACTGTTGATAGGAAAAAAAAGGTCTTCATATCACTAGTTGAACATGTCTAATAAATCAAGGTCTTGATACCAAAGTCCGCACAGATGCTTGATTTAGCATGAAAAGATAAAAAGAAAATAAATGAAGTGAACGAATATAAAAATGAAATATAATGTAGCAAGAATAAGTAGTTGAAGAAAACAGAAAATGAAAGGAAAGTCTTAAGTTCTCAGGAGTACATAACAATAATTTTGCCAAGCATGTACATGAGAAGACGTAGATGTCAATCAGAATTTTAGGATGAACAGAATTAGAAGTCCTTCAAATACATTCTTAATCGCTCTGAACGAGTATACATTTGGTTGATTGCGTAATGGCAAATAGGGTATTTAGCACTCAAAATAATGCAATGTAACGGTTCACAAAGGTCCCTTTAGAAACATTTAAGTTTGTAGACCATGTCACTTGCATGATAATTGCCTTACCTCTTTGTAATTGACCTCCAAACAGCGCAACACTAATGAAGTATCTGTCGTTTGTATCCACTTGGTTACTATGCATATGTTGCCAAACTCTCTTGGTCCATCCTCAGCTTGGAAATAATCTCCACACTTCACTGTCTGCATATTGTTTCATCACAAAGTATGAACGTAATTTTAAAAAAAAAAGGCACCTAGAAAATTAGCAGTAATACATTGATTACATGGGGGGAGGGGGGAGGAAAAAAAAGGTTTACTTTTACGGGAACACAGATATAGCTACCAAGAAAGCAATTGATCTCAGAAGGACTGCTTACTTCTGATTTTATGCCTGTGAATATCAAAATTGCTTACCTTGTAATTGTCAACCAACCGGGTAAGCATCACAATGATAGGACAACGATACTGGATTATCATTTCCCAGAAGTCCTCAAAAGTGTGTGGGAGTGGACCTTGAGTTGCAATAAACCGAGAAACACTTTCCGAAGTCTACAGTCAAAAGAATCGGTTTAGGACAGTAGAAAATTGATGATAAATAGAACCAAACTTTTCTGTACGAGCCTGTTTTAAATTGGAATGTTAAATTCAAATAAAGGATACAGAAACCCACAGCGATAAAGCTTGCATTTATATATCCCCTTGCTGATGGTCTGTAATCATTAAACTGCTTCAAAATAACCCTGTTATTATCATCTGAGAACAATGAAATCAAAAGATTTATTCCTGAAAGATGAACATACGACTTTAAAAGAAATATTTGATAAATATAAATATGTTGCAGGATTGGCATACATGGTATGACATCAGGGTAACGGTTCTTTTCATAATTTACACTGTCAAGAGCCACTCTGCATCTATTCCTCATTTCCGAAGCTGTCGTCCTATTTGCCTGTAATAAATAAGAATAAACAAATTTTCTGCATAGAAAAGAATGAAGTGAAGGACTTCTAATTTAGCAACATCATAATTAGTAGGTCACGTCAACTCATTTTCCATACAGGGGAGAAAAAAAAGAAAAAAAAGAAAAGAGCTCTATATTTGCAATATTAGAGAGAATACTGCTTGATTTTATCAACTGACAACATAAAAATGGTTAGATTCCATGCAACTTAAATTGCAAAGCCAAAATACCCCTTTCCGTTACAAGAAAGGGATTGTGGAGCAACAAGATAAAACTGCACAACTTGTAGTTGCCCAAGAGTTAAAATAGCGAGCCAAAAACTTAGGGGTACATGGACTTGTGCAGATATAAAACATATCGCATCTGCAGTCCCTAGATATCACACTCTTAGGTCATTATCGCCATTAATTCCCCATCATCCATAAACATGCTAAGTGCGTCTATGCAATAATACTATTCCCTCTTCTTACAGAGTAATTAGACTAACTCGGCCAATGTTCTTCATAGCCAATCCGAAGCCCGGCTGAAGGAGTAGGCTTGCAATTAGTTAATTGGCAATTTGAAACTTTGTCAAATCTGTCGTTCGACTACATCGTTCCATTGAATCTGGAAGCGGGCAATCGTCCCATCCAAAATTCAATTGGATTCACTAGATATGGACACACCTTGAATATCCATCAAGTCAAAAGAAAAGGCGGCAATTTACATAATCTACGAATAATAGAAAATAATTAAAGTTGAAGCTATATTGTTAGCCTTTATTGGAGTCGGCAAACCTATGCAATTAGGATCTAACATGGAAGCCTCAGAAAGCATTGCAACATAGAACCTAATTTAGAGGGGGTAGTATTGCATGTTTCACTTCTTAATGAAGAAACCTAACAACTCTACCAAAATGAATTGGACTAAAACACTGCTCCCGCTATAGTTTGTGCTTCGTTCTCTCCTGAAACAGTTGAATTAATTGTGGACTAACATAATATAATGACAATTGACATTTGGGCATGTGACATTTGGGTCATTTGGATGGACAACATTACACTATTTACCATACTTTAGGCCCTTGGGTCCATTCTTCTTTCTTACTCAAGCCTACCCATTGGGCTTGTGGACCACCAAAAGGATTTTAGATTTATATATACATATATATGCTCTCTTTGGTGGATGTATAGAGAGAACGAGATTGAAGAATTGGATTCAAAAGAACCCTAATCTCCGTCTCTCGATTCTAATCTCATTTGCAGGTTCTTAATTGATCTCCCATGGTTTCTGATCAAGTTCTACCAACACCTGGAGGTAATGGATTTTATCTGCTTCAAAACCATGGACAATATTCTTGACATTGATGAGATGCAATGAGCTGATTTAGATCTTCTAATATTGTTGTTTTGCTCATTTAATACTCATTAAATTCTTGTTTGGTAGGAATTTTGATAATTGATTTTTTGGCCATTAAAAATAAAATGGGTCCTACCTGTGAGAAGAATTCAAAAATGACGGCCAGAATAGTGAAATAACAGTCAAAAATTTGATTTTAATTGGCTTTTAAGCTCTACCAAACAAACTCTAAATGTTATTATATTCCAACAGAAACTATATTTTAAAAAATTTAATTTCTTGGTTTTCTTCCTCAGTCTATAAGGCCATGAGCAAATATTTCCCCAAAACTTCGAACCCTATAATTTTGTTAAATTTTTAAATAAAAACGAATATGCTCTTGATTGTGCAGCCATAAAACATGAAAAATTCAGAAAAGAATAAGAAAAAATATTATTCCCCAGTTTATGAGGCTATAAGCAAAATTTCATTAGAACTTCAAATCTCTTATAATTTGATTCGCTTATCAACTAAAAACGCCAAATCTTTCTCAATTGCTTGGCCATAAAACACAAGAGATCCGAAAACAGGGAAAGAAAAGGACAAAAAGTTATTACTCACCAACTTGAAAACTATTCAATTCTCATCATTTTCCTTTCAAAATACCATTGAAGTTCCGAAACTAAAACTCAGTTTCCTTCCATTTTATTTTATATATTTATTCTCTATCCTCTTTTGCTTTTCGCTCAACAAACCTACTACCGCAATAAAAATCTTAAATGACAATTGACAGATATGTACGTGTACGTTAATTCATATACCTGCAAGGTTAAGAACTCCTGGCGGATGGTTTGAGGAGAGTCAAACTTTTTGGCTTTGAAAAACTTGAGAGCTTCAGAGCAGTTCCGAAGCTGATCGGCAGTGAGGGTAAGTATCAGAGGCTGCGAATCGGCGGAGAAATCGAAAGAAGTGGCCACCGGAGAGGATGAAACAGCGGTGGAAATAGTTTTTCCGGGGGCAGCCATTGCCGATCTGCGGCCGCGTAACCGATTCGTGACGGGTAGCAGCCGAAATCGTGAATTCCTCTGTTTTATCTTTCACTTCTGTTTGTTATTTGTGTTCACTGACAATGATTTGGGTATCCTTATAAATCCAACAATTTTTTTTTTTTTTAAAAGAAGAAGGTGTTTTTAGTAATTATTCTGACAAATATGAAAGTACGGCATGTGTTTAGTAGCTCATGTTGGGAGACAATGGGGTACTTTTTTAAAATAGATTGGTCAAACAACCAAATTTTCATTTTGATCATTTTTTTTTGTATTCACCACATTGGCCTATTGCCATTACAAAGACAATTCTACCCTTATTCATGTTTAATAATTACAAAAGTATATCAATTGTTTAAAAGACAATAATACCCTTAATAGTTTAAATAAATTCTGTTACTTCCATACGTAAATTTCAAAATCAGTTTTGGTTTATCAGTTTCTCCAATACAGTAAAAAAGAATTTTTTCCTTACATCTGCTAAAATATTGAAATCTCCCAAAATTATCAAAGGTTCAAGAAAGAAACAATACTCACAGTCGGCATTGGAAATTGGTAAGTGTAAATACGTATTTTGAATTTTGTTTTAGTTAAGTTTACTGTTTGAATCTGTAAATAATTATTTTGAGAAAGGCAGATGAATTTTACAGTATTTAAACACAGATTTATAATTTTTTTATAGCAAAAACAACAAAAGAAATTCATCTCTGTATGCATATATTTTACAGGAAAAATTTATAGGTGTCTGTAAAATAAGTATTTAAACATTATTTCGTTGAAAAAGGGAAAAAATAAAAAATTAGAGCGTAAATTTCAGATGAAACGGACGAAAAAAGCTGGGCCAAATATTTCCAGCCGGCCCAGTTATCGGGGCCGGCAGGAAACAGCCGGCTGTTTCCAACCGGCCCAGATAACTGGGCCGGCTAGAAGCAACCGGCTGTTCCCAGCCCTTTTTTTCCCCCCTTCAGATTTTAGAATTTATTTGTTCAGTAATATATGTTTATTGAAATAAATATTAATAAATATTTAAATAGTAATTGAAATAAATATTTTTGAAACATTTAAAATAATCAATGAATTATTTAAAGTATTAAATTAAATTAAATATGAAATGAACAATTTAAAAAATTATATATTAATTCCTTATTTTTAATTTGTGGCAGATATGGCATCAGCATGTGTCCCAATTTGTTACTTTGGTGAATTTCAAAGGAATGAAAATGCTCAGTGGGAATGGAAATGGACGAGTGAAGGAGATGGGGTTAAAGCAATTTTTATAACAAGGAGTACATCGTTCGCAGAAATGTACAGTGATATACAAAACATGCTTAACGTCGATCCCTCTCAGTACGATATGGAATTGGGATTTTTGTTTCATAAGCATTCAACCATTTCAATTCCACCTATGAAAGTTACTTCTGAAGTGGAAATGAAACATCTAATTAAATTGAATCAAGGCCGGAAGTCGACTCCTATTTGCGTAACTTTATTGGGGAAGAATGTCCACGAGGGGGAACACGAAGTTTCAAATGAAGAGAATCGTAATGTAAATGATGTTTGGGATACAATTCAGATTGTTCGTGAAGATGATGTGGTTATTCCCGAGA
>NC_036250.1:10267607-10268451 GCF_002742605.1 Olea europaea var. sylvestris | reverse complement strand
CCCAACTGGGAAGGACCATACAAAATAAGCAATGTATTGCCTAATGGAGCATACCACTTGGAAGATTTAGATGGCACCAAGCACGTAAGATTCATTAATGGCAAGTATTTGAAAAAATATGTTCCTTCTTTATGGGAATGCGAACAGATAAAAATGTAACCAAACATTCTGGACGATCAAAAAATAATAAAGACAGAGCGAAATACGTTCAAATAAAGTTCTTTATTACCAAACGTTCATTACAAGAATATAAAAGATACAAGTAATAGGCGTGTTACTAAATACAACTAAAGTAAGATGATCTCCCAGCCAATCACTGAGTAAGCTTCACACTGTCTTCCTAAATGCATCGCTGCAGTGGTGGAATTGACGAGTGAGAGGGTGTACTAGCCTCACCACTTTCCTAAATGCATCGCTGCAATAGCGAGCAAATAGGCTGAGAAGCACTCTCAGCAGGCAAATTGAGAAGCACTCTCAGCAAGCAAAATGGCCCATGAGCAGCCCAAAAATTGCCTTCCATCATTGACTCCTTGTGAAGAATAAAGAGACGATGGGAAGAATTTTGCAGGTAAAAATTTCGCTGCGGGCCAGAAAACATTTCCTATACCTCCCATACCAAAGGTGACATCAAAGTAAGTATAAGGCGGACGGACTAAACAGTCCATTTTTGGATCAGATTGATCGTCAGAATGCCAAGAAATGGCAGCAAATTGGTTTCGAATAAGAAAATGAGGAGATGAAGATAGAGGATGAAAAATGCTAAACATTTATAAGGGGGTGAAGATGAAAAGACAGAATATGAACAGTCACATTTCTGTCTAATAGACGGAATTAAATGGCCCTA
>NC_036250.1:10257178-10267454 GCF_002742605.1 Olea europaea var. sylvestris | reverse complement strand
AATTACATTCTACCCTATAAGGAACGAATTCGTTCCCTAAGTTTTTCCCAATCCTCGTTCTGTCGGGAGGTAGTGATGTTCAATTCAGCCGCAACGTCATCATCATCAACCTCCAGCTTCTTGTACTGTTCGACCAAGGATTTAGTTCGCTCAATTCCCTGAGAGGCGTTGCGCTTTTTAGCAGCCACCTCGCCCTGCAATCGTCCATTTCGGCTTGAAGTTCCCTCATCTGAGCAGCCAAGTTAACCATCAAGGAGTCTTCAATCATGACTTCGGAAGAGATTTCTTGCAACTCGTCCTTAGCCTTGTTGATCTCCAAGCACAGAGACTCTTTCTCAGCTACGGCTCGAAGATATTGAGTACACTTGGCCTTTAGTTCAGCATTCTTGGCCAGCATAGTAAGGACCTCGGAGTGAATGACCTTCAACATCGCTTTAAAGTCGGCAGAAAGATTAAGCGACGGAAGCGTCAGTGCTTGCTCTAATTTCGCACTCAAACTCTCAAGTTCATCCTTGTGTCTGGCAGCACTAGCCCTTCCAATGTCCATGTCCATGAAGGACACGTACTCAAATACCAACTCCTTCAAGAACTTCAAGTCCTCTTCTGAAGAAGCAGCAGGACAATCAGGTGGAGCAGGTCGAGGCATTTGGACTTGCCCCCAGGAAGCGAACAAATACTGGATAGAACGAACAATCCTGTCAGCATCCTGCAAAGAAGATTGCCAACATTAAAAATATTCACTACAACGAACAAGTTGGAAATAGGAATGGGGCAAAGAGAAAGACTACCTCGTCGACAATCGTAGAAGATGGCGCACCCTCAGCCAAGCTGGCCACCAACGACTCATCCATTCGTGAGGACTTCCCCTTGTCCGAGCGAGAAGACGTTGCCACAACGGGCGGACCCATGGGAATATCTGCAAAGTTCAAAGAGCAACCAGTCAGAAACCAATAGCACGGGCAAAGGTAAGACATCAAAAATTGAATTACCTTCTGCTTCGGTGATTGGGGGGTCGACGCCCTGGGAGGAAGATGGCTCATTCATGGGTTGTGATGAAGAATCTGGGACTGAAGATATACCTTTAAGCATGGTCCCATCATCAACCGGTTTGGATCAAGTAGCCTCAATAGAGGATGATGGAGCAGGAGTTGGTAATGCCAAAGCCTTTGAAGGGGAAGCTGAGCTTTTCTGAAAAGTCCAAAAGATCATCAGTACACAGAAAAATTTCAAAATGGGGAAGAGCATACTTGTAAATAGATCAATTTAATTACCTTCCTTTTAACGAAAAGAGGGACATCATCATCATCATCATCAACATCATCCTCCAGAATGGGAGATGCTGAGGCTGACCGTTTGCGGCTTGGAGCACTCTTAGCCATAGTTGGCCTGGCAGGGAGAGAAGAAGATGGACGAGCAGATTGTTTAGTACGACGAGAAGGAGAGGGGTTCCGAATAGACAAAGGAGTGGCCAAAACAGGAGGAGGAGAAGAAATACTCGGTTGGTCTAATGAATGAAAGGTACGATTGGCCTCAGTCGCAAATAATCTGCGCTTCACCGATGGCCAAAGTTGTTCGAAAAGAGGGTGAGTAGCATGACAAGAATTAAAAGGGGCTAATGAAAAATGGCTTGATAAATGGAGGTTGCGAGCGTTTATAGCCTCTGCTTCCACCTTATTAATGGTATGAAAACGGTCGTTTAAGTTCTTCGAATAGCAAAGAGGAACAGGCCAAGTTTGGCCGAAACCAAGCTGCCGAGCAAAAAATTGGGGAGCATAAATTTCTACCCCAGCTTTGGCATTGGTCCCGGTTAAGATATCATGGAAAAGCTCCCTCCCAGTTAAGAACTGGATCCAAATGAGCAGAGAGGTGCTCGCGCTATCTAGAGTGGAAGGAGGATGTACATAGTCCGGAGTCAAAAAAGGAGGAAAAGGGAAGAAGAAAGAGATTGAATCTAAAGAAGAAAAGAATGAAAAAATGTCTCTTCTGGACATACTTACAGGAGTTAAAGGCTCCATAGCTAGCCCGTAACAGCTAGCAGAAGGACAAGAAATGGATGGAGCACCAAGCGATGAAAAATAGGATCTCAACCACAATTGAGTGAACCAAAGAGGTCCACTGCCAGTAGGAGATGCACCATTCTTCAATTGAGCCTGAAGAAAAGCCATACCTCTATAAAGGGCAGCCAAAAACAAAGAACATAAATTCAAAGGCCGGCCACGCGCCAGTTCATGCGCTATAGGTAGATAACTCAGAGAGGGCTTTATACTAGGCACACACAACACATATTTACAAAGCCAAAGTAAAAGGAAGGCCACTCGCTCAGCATGAGTAGGCTCAGCACTCGAATGATTATGCAGTGTCTGCAGGCTTGAATAAGAATCGGTATAGTTTTTACCAAACTGAGGGGCGCCACCAGAAACTAAGATGCCTGGGAAAACGGTATCACCCAAAGGTGGTAAATTTACCAGGGCCCCAACATCCCTTAACGTAATAGACATGGGACCAAGAGGAAAAATAAAGGTGTTATACTCAGAGGACCAAAAGCTCAAAGCAATCGGAAAAAGCGCTGAATCAAAAGTAGGGGGGGCGAATAGAGACTTCCAACAAATCAGAAATCCTAGCGCTATCAAAAAGTGCCTTAGTAGGACCATGACCCACGATACGAGCATGCCACCTACGAAAAGTTACGTCAGATTTGGGCCAAGTGCTAATACCTTTTTCACGAAGTGGCCCCAGCGGCAAAGAATTCAGAAAAGGAGGGCCATGAGTGCAAGGAAACAGCTGACCCACCGCCGCCTGTTCGACTGCTTTCGCATTGTTGAAGAAAGGACCCAAGTAAAACTCATTACGTCCAACATCGGCGGGCGCAAGAAAACTTGGGGTTACGTATGAACGACTCAGAAGTTTCTGAAAGTCATCAAAACTAAAGGAGTCGCTAGCTTGAGATTGTAAAGCAGCCATTGAAGAAGGAACGAAGCTTTTCAGAATTACGTAACAAGGAAGCAAAAGATGAACAGTGAATCGCGAAGGATGCGTAAGAAATATGAAACGTGATTTCGTAGCAGTAAAATGGCGTGTTTGGAGTTTATAAGGGTTTGCAAAGCGACGCACCTTTTCAAGTTATAGAAGGAAACAATGATTGAAATTCTTTGGGAATCATGAACGTTGCTGAAGACATGAAGTGAATATGGCAAAATTTAATAATTGTTATTAATTCTGCCATATTGGGGGGTAATTGTTGACACATAAAAATTTAGCCCAAATCGAACAGCCCAGAGAGTAAAGCCCAATTGGAGGATCCCCAAATCAGATAGCCCAAAGAACGAAATCCAATTGAACGAGTCAAGGTGAATGCCCAAATAACGGACCCAATAGTACGGTAACGCCATCGTCCAAGTTTGCAAGTCGCTCAGAGTCTGAACGAATAGAATGGCAGACGGTCGTCCAGAGTCTCGCCCAAATCTTCAAGTCACCCAAGGTGCAGTTATTGAGGCAATTGCTAAAGTGACTTTATCACGTTCCACGACTCAAGGGGTTCAATCGAAAGTGGTTGAACGATACAATATAATAGCAGCAGTTAAAAGGACAGTTTCATGACAAAATGACCACTACAAAGAAAGTGGGTAGTTACAGGGCGATCAAGCAGTTTTTTAGAGCAGTTAATCACAAAGGGATCGCCTATGAAGTATAAAAGGGAGAAAGAACTTAGAAGCAAAGGACCGAATCCAAAACTCTCGAACAAAGAATATGTAATTTTCATTCCTTTAGCTTTTAGACTTAAACATTTCCTTTTATGTAACTCGTGTGCTTGCGCCCCTTGGAGGCACGTTGTTTTTCGTTTCCAATTGTAAAGTTCATCGCCAATAAAAAGAACACCCCTTTTTGGAACTTTGTCTCAAGAGGTTTCGTCCCTTACACAATCGTCTGACCTTCTTTAATTGTTAGCGAATTAACACGCGCGAAACACCTATGTTTTGGCTTCAGTTATGGGGTATGTGACTCCTACCATGTGATCATTGTGGCATTGGATGGACTATTTAATAAAAAGTAATTGCGACTCTAACTCATTTTTATATTGTATAACTACAACCAATTGACTATTGCTATCTAGTAGAATTGCAATAACTTCATGTAATGATAATTCATGTAAATGCAAATGGTTGTTAAAAATAATTGTTATGGACATTTGATGGAATGTTTAGCAACATACAATTTATGGTTCGTATGAGTCATATCATTTTAAATTGCAAAGTTATGATAACAAATCCTCTAGCAATGTAAATTGAAAGATAAAGATTAATTTTTATTAGTACAAATCAAGTGCATGAGTCATATTCCCTCTATATCACGATAAAAAAGAGAACATATATTTTACGTTATAATAATTTTGAAAAAATTATTAGAAATGTAAAACAAATGACCGAAATTCTAAAATTTTGAATTAATTAAATTCTTAAATATCTGATTTAAGGATTATTTGATCAATAGTTAATTTGTCAAAAATAGAAGTTAAATATTCTATTGGTCTATTTTATTTTATTTATTATTACTTACTTGACTTAGGCCAATCAGGGAAATGGATTAGAATGGGCCTCTAAAGCCCAATTAAAGGCGTGTACTATATCGAGGAATTAGTGGCTGTTGGCTGGTTGACCCGGCCAATTTTCCAAACTAGCCTTTGACCAATGAAAAAAAAAAAGGCAAAATTATAAAAAACAGTGAAAACCAAAAAAAATGAAGACAAACCCGATTTTACCCTCACTTGAAAAAGAAGCAGAAGCCGAAGGAGACGGGAAAATACTGTAGCACAGTCGACCCAGTCACCGACAATTACTTAATATAAAATAATTAATTAATCTAAATTAGCAACTAATAAATATTTCGATAAATAATATAACATTTACATCTTATATTTACTAATAATTTTAAATACATAATAAACATTCAAATTAACGAATTCAAATAAATAATTACATATTAGATAACACGATAAGCCATTAATAATTATTTAATTAACTTCAATAATAACCGGAAAAAAAAAGAAAAAAAAACGGCCCAGTCAACTGGGTCAACTGGGCCAGAAGAAAAAAAAATAAAAAAAAAAGGCCCAGTCAACTGGGTCAACTGGGCTGGACCGGCCCAGTTGGGCAGAGCGCCCAGTCAACTGGGCAACCCAGTTGACTGGGGAAGGCGCCCAGACGGCCCAGTTAACTAGGCCGTCTGGGCGTCGGGCGCGCCCAGTCGCCATTTCCGGTCATGTGCCACAGGAGATCGCCGGAAAACTCCATTTCCGGCGATCTCCACTCCTTCCCAAGTAATATCAACCCAAAATTCCACATTTACACATGAATTTCTCAAGAAATTTGTAGAAAATCATACTTTTTTTCAAAAATAAAAATTTATACATGGTTTTTTTTGGTATAAATTTCTTACCTTCTTCAGAGGGATTTTGGCCAAGTGGGTCTCTTGTTTTTCCTTATTTGTCGGTGACTGGGTCGACTGTGCTACAGTATTTTCCCGTCTCCTTCGGCTCTGCTTCGTTTTCAAGTGAGGGTAAAATTGGGAATCTCTTCATTTTTTTTTTGTTTTCACTGTTTTTTATAATTTTGCCTTTTTTTTTTCATTGGTCAAAGGCCAGTTTGAAAAATTGGCCGGGTCAACCGGCCAACAGCCACTAATTCCTCGGAGACAATTCAGCCCCGTTTGAGCATTAAAATTATATTTAATTTAAATTTTTTTCTCTCTTATTTTTAATCACGTAATTTTTAGTAAAATAATATTATACACAAATCGAAAACATTTCATTCTTTGGACCTGTTACCTCACAAGGTACACACAATACATGGAAGTGGATAATTTTTTTTTTTTTTTAAATAATCATTAACCCCCCACTCGTTCACCCAACATGTGAGGGGCCTGTACAGCAGGCAAAATTCTTCATTCTTTTATAACCATTCATTTCTCAAAAAAACATTATTCCCCACATTATATACCCAAATAATGGGGGCTAAACGAGAGTTCAATCCAATTCGATGTTGACTTTGGAGCATTAACAGGACCTTTTTGTAATATGAAGATTAGAAGGACGCTATTAGTTATCATATTCACTCAAAGTGCGGAGTGGATAACTGCTGAAATTTTTTAATCAGTAAACTCAGCCCAAGATGAGTGTTCTCCTATTTCGACTTCTTCAAAGCTTTTAGCAGCACAATCGAGAATGCGACGAGTTCTTCATTACTACAAGAATGGAGTGATGGAAGTACTGAGAATTCAAAAGAAGTTCAAGGCGATTCGATAATTGACACCCCTAATCAACAACAATCCAACTATGTAAACCCTAAAATAGGGATTTCAATTAATAACTATAGACATTCGAAGACAACTCGTTCGCTAAATGGAAAGCGTTAGAAGGCTACAAGCCTTTAAGAGTACAGTCCACTAAATAACATGTAGTGACTCTTCGAGACTAATTGATGTTCGATTACCTATGAGTTCTCAAACTTCCTAATATTATTAGTTGATTACGAATATTAGATTCTAGTAAATGGAAGGATAAATGAGATTAATGTGTAATTAGGTGAGAGCTTTTACTTAGCTTTTTGGGTGTCAATTATAGTAACCAATAATGGTTGCAATAATTCTAGGATAGTTGGAGTTGAAGCAAAATCTTGATTTATCATGGAATCCCACTTCACAAACAAATGAAGCATGCCATCTTTTCTTCATGAATAAGCCTCAAAAGTGTTTTTTTATATTAAGATCTCTTCTAAATAGTTCCTCTCCTCCTCCACTTCAAGAACTTCCAAGAAGGCAAGAACTATGCACACTGACTCTTTATAATATAACCTGCACTTTGCATTGCCAAGTAAGAACAATGTCATAACATTACTCGAAGGACTGTGATGTGTATAGTTTCAGCCTTCACGCACCAGCATCACTGTAAAGGAAATAATTAAACGAAATCATGGAGAGTACAAAAAGAGTAACATTTATCATTTGTGTTAACATCAAAAATGCAGAGGACAAACTTGTTTAAGTCAAAGTCATACTTCTTGTTTTGACGACAATGATCTCAGAACTTGGTACTTTCTCTATTGCGAAATATTTGAAGGAAAGAAAGCTTGAGACGTGAAGCATTGACTCAATCCAGTCATTACACGAATTGTGTCCGCCCTTTATCATCATTGGCGCTATCCATAACAAGAACCGCAGAAAATACCGAAAGATTGAGTTTTTCTGCTCTAGAACTATTAAGTGAAACTGTACCTAATGAAATGCGGCAACCAAATTAACTGCCTTAATCTGTGCCTCGTGCTGATGTAAAATAATCTCGTATATCCATTTTTCTTAAAAAATCCTTACGAGTATTATATAATTCATAGGATAGATATAGAGATGATACTGTGATCATAATGGCATTCTCAAATTTCAGAGAAAAACCACATTTTTTAGCATATGATAAACTGAATATTGCAAACTACTTCTCAACAACAAGATATCTATGATGGGATTCTGGAATTTCTAAGCTCAATTCTCTAAGAGCGATTTGCATGACATCAATATATCTGAGGATTGATTCATTTCTAAATCTAAATGAAAATTGGAATTACAAGTGCATGTACCTCCAAGTTGATATAATTTAATCGAGATAGAAATAGTTAAAGGTAGAATTTAAAAGATATTAGGTTATGTAAGAACTCAAAACATCCTTACATCCTCTTTTGCTACAAAATTCTTGAGTGAAACAAAACTTGGGACATGAAGCATTGTCTGAATGGAACAAATAGGATCTTCAACTTGTTGCAAAGTTTTGTTCTTATTCCTGTAGAAAAACAAGTAGAAGTCGTCCCAAGACATCAATATATCCCCATTTTCAAAAACTTTTAAAACATAAACCATTTCATATGAAACCCCTGCAAAATCTGGCATTTTGCTAATGACAAATTCTTTGGACCATGATTCCTTTACTCCATATTCCTTCATAACCCAAATGATAATTTCAGAATCTGAAGTGTTGTCACATAAGCATAGACTACCTGCGACTACACCGAGACTGTGAAGAGTTCTGCTATGTCGCTCTCCAGGAAAGGGAGAGGAAAATGGCTGAAATGTCTCTTTTTCAACATCGAAACAAGAAATCAACTCAGAGCCCTCTAAATCTTCAATCACCCAATGAAGATTTCCATTGAAAAATTGACCTACAGATCGACAATTATATGCAAATGGGACACCGCCTATGCCTCTCCATGAACCTGTTCCAAGGGTGTAAACATGACACTCGGACTTCGGAATACTTGACAATGCCCCTGTTGTGGGATCAAGGACACACTCGTGGAAGATTCTTACAACCTTGTATTGGCCACTTATTCTGCTCAATCCAAACCCGTATAAGACTTGGCTGGGAAATTCAACGAGCCAGTCGAGCACCGGCATGGCAATGTACTCCCGTGTAATGGGATAGCATACGTATAGAGCATCGTATTCATGACAGAAAGTGCGCAAGCAAACCAAACCATTGATGGAACCAACTTGCACTGTCGCACCACGGCCTATGCCAAGCAATTCTGATAGCTCAAATTTGATCACTGGAACATAGTGAAGATCATTATGGTCAAGATCATCTTCAAATTCTAAAATTCGACAATCTTCTTGAGCCCTCATCGATTCCTGCTGGAAGACAACAAGGCCCTGACTCGATCTGGATAGATGCAAATTAACAAACTCAGGTGTTGAGATTAGGCTAAGCCATTTCTTGCGAACAAGCTTGCAGTTTAAGATAGTTGGGGCTGGAAGTCTTGAGAAAATGTTTAGAATAATATCTGAAGGTAAATTAAAGAATCCATCATCACCCATTTTTGCAGTTTTCTTTGATTGACCCTCTAATAAACTTATCTGGTCTGGGATTCTGCTTCTGCCAGAGGCAATTTATATGGACGCAGTCAGCAGTCTCGTCTTCTAATCGAATACTATTCTTGGCTAGGTCAAATTTTGCATGCTGAGACCTTTCTTATTCTATTGAGGACCCTGTGTTCCTGGACCGTTGAAGTTTCTCATTGTCTTCTCAGTATTTTACTTGAACCACAAGTACAGCACCTGCTGCGATAACTATTGATCCACTTCAGTTGGGAGGCAGCAAAACGTCATTCTATGTTACAATTAGGCTGTGTCTGAACAAGTTAAGCCATGAGAATATCAAACGTGCCTCGACTCGATAACACTGGAAACAAAAAGTAGTTATAATCTCGTTGCTTGTATTTTAGAGTATAGTTTAGTACGTGCATTTCGAATGTACCCGACTATAATAAACTTGAACTTTGTCTAAGATTTCTAACAGTTAACTTTCTAACGACATTTACAAATAGATGCTTTTCGGGTAAAGGATTATATTGTTGGAAAAAATTCCAACTTTGGGGCCACATATGTACATTTATTAGAATGTGTGGTGCTATTTTAAATCAAATATAGTCGATAAAGTGATCCATTGGATTTAATTTTGGACTATTGGGTATTAAATTTTATGGGATTAAAGTGTAGAGACCAGAAGGTGTTATTTTGAATTGATGAGGGGCCGATTTGAAATAACTTAAAGTTAATAACTGCCAATAGCAGTTATTTTAAAAGTGGTTATGGTCCCCAATTTGAACGTGATTTTCTTTGGAAGATATCTCTGCATCCCCATCAACAGAGACTTTGAAGAAAACCAAAAAGAAGGAGAATCACGTATCAATTGGAAGATCAAAACCCAATTAAAGCAGTAAGATTCATGGATCAAGGTATGTTTCCGCATTTTTTTGTTGTCTCTTTGATTTTAACATGGAATTTATGATTTTATGAATATGGTTCCTTTCAAATTTATGCAACAAGTGGTATCAGAGCCACCCATTGTTGAAATCTTTGAGAAATTGAAATAATTTAGTATTTTTTTTGGTTATTGTTATGGATCTTCCATGATATTATGTGAAATTTAAATTTCTGCAATTTTTTTTTAAGATTTTCAAATTTAACTATTTGGATTCATTATTGTTGAATTTGAGAATTGTTTAGCATATAATTTATGGTTATAGATCTAGATCCAGTAAAAGGTTTTGGAATCTAAAGTTTTGTAATTCCATTTTTTCTGATTTTGGTTAAGTTTGCGTCATTTTTTTTTTTAGTTTTGTCACTTTTTTTGAGTTTACGTCATTTTTTTTTTTTGATTTTTGTTAAAAAAAAAAAAAAAATTTTTTTTTTACTGGATCTGGCCGGCGGCGGTGTCGCCGCCGGCGCTGGCTGCTGC
>NC_036250.1:10252734-10253034 GCF_002742605.1 Olea europaea var. sylvestris | reverse complement strand
TTCCCTATGCATCAGCTATTGGGAGTCTAATGTATGCTCAAGTATGTACACGCCCAGACATAGCATTTATTGTTGGAATGTTAAGCAGATATTTAGGCAACCCTGGGATGGATCATTGGAAGGCAGCTAAAAGGGTTATGAGGTATCTAAAGAGAACAAAGGATTATATGCTCACATATAGCAGATCAGATCAGTTAGAGATCATAGGGTACTCCAATTCTGATTTTGCTGGATGCCAAGACAGTAGAAGATCCACATCAGGCTATATCTATCTGCTAGCTGGAGGAGCTATTTCCTGGA
>NC_036250.1:10145708-10252709 GCF_002742605.1 Olea europaea var. sylvestris | reverse complement strand
AGGAGCTCATCTAAATCAAAACATATTGACATTAAATTCCTGGTTGTGAAGGAAAGAGTACAGAGTGGACAGATTTCTATAGAGCACATTGGAACAAACTCCATGATTACGGATTCGCTTACTAAGGGATTACCACCCAAGGTCTTTCATGAGCACACCGCTCATATGGGTGTTGTATTTTTTGAGGATATCATGTTTTAGTGGGAGTTTGTATTCTTATTGCTTTATATATGTTTAGTTCTTTGAACACATTTATGTATTTGGATATTTTCTGTACAGAAATAAAGTATTCAGTTCATTCCACTCTGTTATTATGTTCAGTACTGATCTCACTTAAGAAATAAGGATGGACCAGTTGGAAATAGACATGTTCGGATCACATAACATGTAATTTCCATGCTACACTCCCATAATTGATCTATGTCATTTGGTTGTATGGGTGTACGTGACCATTGATGGATTTAGTCACGCTAAATGTGACGAAAATCGCTTTGATCCTACATCGATGTAACTAATGGACGAGATTGTTTGGAAATACCTTTAATAACTATAGCACAATTTTGAGCTCATAAATCTGTGCACATTTATAATGTAACATGTTTGGCCCAGTGGGAGATTGTTGGAAAAAATTCCAACTTTGGGGCCACACATGTACATTTATTAGAATGTGTGGTGCTATTTTAAATCAAATATAGTCGATAAAGTGATCCATTGGATTTAATTTTGGACTATTGGGTATTAAATTTTATGGGATTAAAGTGTAGAGACCAGAAGGTGTTATTTTGAATTGATGAGGGGCCGATTTGAAATAACTTAAAGTTAATAACTGCCAATAGCAGTTATTTTAAAAGTGGTTATGGTCCCCAATTTGAACGTGATTTTCTTTGGAAGATATCTCTGCATCCCCATCAACAGAGACTTTGAAGAAAACCAAAAAGAAGGAGAATCACGTATCAATTGGAAGATCAAAACCCAATTAAAGCAGTAAGATTCATGGATCAAGGTATGTTTCCGCATTTTTTTGTTGTCTCTTTGATTTTAACATGGAATTTATGATTTTATGAAAGGATTTTATGAATATGGTTCCTTTCAAATTTATGCAACATATATGACTTCAATGGATGACAAAGGAAATCGAGTTCTATGGAAACGGAATTTTCTAGAAGAAAAGTCACAAGTTCCCTTTTAGAATGCTTAATGACGGTAAAGCGTACAAACGTTTACTTGTTGAAAATTTTCATAATTTTTTGTTTCATTCTTATCTTCAACATTACATTAATTCGTATATCTTGTCTCTATGATGTTTTATGTCCAAATATTCTATTAAGATACTTTAAAGCGAACGGCAAATATTCTGTAGCACTGTTGTATATTTAGTTGCCATTTATTTAAGGATAATTATATTCACATTACAAATTTTATTTCTTGCATCATCACATTTTAATTGCACTTAAAGTTTTCAATCTTTATTCATTATAGCAATTATGTCCCTAACGATACACTTTTCATTAGATAATGTCTTTTGCATCTAATAATAGTTTTATGTCCAAAAGTCCGCTGAAATTACGTTAAACTTATTTTCCATCATAATTATAAGAAATAAATAAATAAAAAGTGTCGATAAAATATTTGTTCTTATTTCAAAGTATGAAAATAAAATATTTTAATATAAATTATCATTAGGGACGAGATGTACTAAATAATAAAAACTTTAAGATAAAAATTCGACGAAAAAATTTAAAAAACAATTGCTACAATGAGCAAAAATAGGGGAGCTTAACTATAATTAAAATATTGTGTAATAAATAAAATTGTGATATCAATATAACCACGCTTATTTAAAAATATGATGAACAAATAAGTTCTTTTATGCCCTCTAACTAGTCTTTTGGACGGAAACCATCCTCGGGATATAATTTGTAAATTAGTAGAACATTGATTATGAAATACGATGAAAAAAAGTTAAAGACATTGACAAAGGTGTTGGGAAAATTGCCTTTCAAAAAAAAGTGTTGGAAAAATGGGTGATTAGTGTGTAGATAAATATATCAACTAATAAATATAAATAACATAATTCAATAATTGCAAAAAAAAAAAATAATAATAATAATATGATAGCATTATAATTCAATAATAAAAAGAGAGTTAGAATGCAAACCTTGAGAGTCACATCAGAGACGTTTTTCTAAAATCGTGTAGCATCCCCTTCATATGGGTATTTTCGACGCTACATGACTCCATGATAAAATTCATGAGGTTCACAATCGATTCTCCTTTTATGGGCACAACCATGGGGAGATAAGTCAATGAGCCTCTCATTGAGTTGCCAAAACTATAAAAATATAGTATGAAAATATAGAGAATATAATCCTTCGACTCTTTTTTCTAATTCTATCTTTCAATGAAATATCATCTCATTTTATAAATAAATATCAACTCCCATAGTTAAGCCATTAAAATATAAGTTACCATATGAATTATAATGTTTTAAACTTGTGTTAAAACTAAAAATTAAATGGTTTTAATGTTGAAATGTTAAAACTTTATTTTATGTTACAACAATACCCCCACAAGTTATAAATTTCAAAATAAATATATATATATATATATATATATAGCCGCCACATTATACCGTGTAATAGGTGTATGTGTCTTTTGGACTTGAATCTCACTCAATGATAATAATTTTCATTTGAGTGAGCCATAATGGACTAAGCCTTGAATTTTATCTCTTTGACCAAACTTCAATTGTTCCACACATGATATCGATTTAAGCTCTAATTCGTAATGGAATAGCGCTCTCAATAGCCATGTGCTCTAATCTTGATTCTAATAAAAGTCTCTAGAGAATAGCTCAATCTCATAGTCATAATTCATAGCAACTCTTACATAAGTTAGTCATCCAAGACTGTGACCAACACCTCGAGGGAATTCTCGCATTGATACTCATTCAGGGTTAAACCCTTATTAATATCACATTTATTATCAGGAAATTCGTGATGCCAACCCTTACATAGGCCGTCTTTAATAACGATTTTCGATCAAAAGGTTTGTTTGGAGGGCGTAAAACAACTTATTATACCACCTAAAAAATAATACAAACAAAAGTGCAATTAAATGTATTTGGATAATTATCATAAAAGGTCCTTATCTTTTAATATTATTGTGTAAAACGTTCATACCTTTATTTTTTGACATTTTCGCCTTTATTTTAACCTTTCATTGCAGAAAATGTCATTTTCACCATTTTTAATGTAAAATGGCCAAAATACTGTCTCATTTAAATAAAACTAAAAAAAAAAAGAAAAATAAAGTAAATTACAATCTTACTCCTAAATGTTTTAAAAAGTACAAGTGAATCCAAATAATTATTAAAAAACTCAATATCACAAAACGTCCCTACGTTTGGCCTATAGTGTACAAAATGTTCATTCCTTTCAAATTGGTGAAAAAGGACTTTTTCGCAATGAAAAGTGAAAATAGAGATGAAAAAGCAAAAAAAATATAACGTAGGGACGTTTTCCACAAGAAGTGTCAAACGTAGGAATGTTTTTTGCTATTAGACCTTATTAAAATATTTGAAAAAAAAAACTCTCTCTCTCTCTCTCTCTCTTTTCTCTTCTTCTCCAAATGGGTCATCCACCTTAGAAGCTAAAAAAACTTTAGCAAACCACCACACAAACTGTTAGACAACTATACCACCGAAAAGCCCTGACTTTCCTCTACACATATAACCTAACATCCAGCTTTGAAACCTTCATACCAATAGATTTGTTCGGAATTGCAAGCCAAAATACCCAACTCGCGAATGCAAATACTGATGGTATCATCTATTCCAGAGAGACCCATGTCATTTCCAACAAACCAATTGACTATACTCACTAGGGCGTCTCTCTTCATGATCTTAAATATCAATTGATGGTTTAGCGATATGAAGGTTTCACGGTTTGGATGATGGTTGGTCAGAGTTTTTTCATTTCTAACGTGGTAGATCCATTTGGAGAAGAAGAGAAGAGAGAGAGAGAGAGAGAGAGAGAGAGCTTGTTATTTTTAATATTTTAATAAGGCCTAATAGCAAAAAAATTCATACGTTTGATACTTCTTGCGAAAAAAGTCCCTACATTTTAATTTTTTTGCGTTTTCATCTCCATTTCTACGTTTTATTGCGGAAAACGTCAATTTCACTAATTTGAAATGTAAGGATGTTTTGTGCTTTAGGCCTTTTAATAATTATTTAGACTCGCTCGCACTTTTTAAAATATTTAGGAGTAAGGTTGTAATTTATTTTTTATTTTTCTTTTCTTTTTTTTGTTTTATTTAAATGGAGGGTATTTTGATCATTTTACATTAAAAATGGTGAAAATGACTTTTTTGCAATGAAACGTTGAAATAATGACGAAAATATCAAAAAAAATAAAAGGTAGTGACATTTCACAAAATAACATTGAAAGGTAGGGTCATTTTGTGCTAATTATCTAAATGTATTTCTATCATTTCAATACAAGAAGACAAAAGATTGTTGACGGATACCATCAAGGACGAAATATGTTAATTAATGAAAGACTAACATAAAAATTTTACAAAAAAAAAATTAATGAGATAACTTTATAATGAACAAATGGTGAGGACTTAAATACAATTAAAATATGATGTTAATATAATTATATGAAAAACAGAATAGATAAAAAAGGTTAATAGCAGAATACTTCGATGTCCATTGAAAATCGTAGAAAACATCCCTGTTTAAAACCTTGAGCGTGTAATATAATTTTTGAGGTGCGGAAAACCCCCTGTATGAACTTTGAAGAACAATTCTCCTTCTTACCGTCCCATTCTGTTAGTTTAACCGTAAAAAATTGTAAAAATTGCCTAAAAAAATACGATTATAGCCACAAACTTTTCATTGTTTGTAAATTATACTCAAATTTTTTATATATTATCCACAATTCAAGCTTTTAAATTTTTATTTTCTTCAACACCCCACTTCGCTTCATCTTCTTCCTCAAATGAAAGTCTCCAGTGGGTTACTAACAACCGCCAAGACAAATGACTTTTGTGGCCACGTTACCTCTGTAATCCTACATGGCCTTCTCTCAGATCAGGTCTGACAAGGGCCCAATTTACTCGGATGACTCAACTAAAGAATTCTTGAACCCTAACGTTGCCTATAGTCTTAGGTCGAGAATCTGTATATGGGATGAAAATTGGAAAGTATGGCTTCAGGAAAAACTCAAAATTCCAAAATTATGTTAATGGAAAACCCTAAATCTTGCTTGTAATGACTCTGAAATATCATTGGAATAGTTGTTGGAAAGATAACTGGTTACAATAACTTACAGAATAGTAAAATGCAGAAAATAAAACTTATCAATTGATCGAGTCTTGTGACAGCACGATATCCTAAAGTAAAATTGCCTATGATTAACTACTACGATCTCCGTTGACAATCACTCACATGAGATTAAAAAAAATGAAAATTACGTTTTTGCCTTAATTTAAAAAAATCTAGACCAAAAACCCAACCCACCTCATCCTTCATTTTTCCTTCTTCCAATCAGTAAACGATTTCTCCCCAATATCACCAATCAAGGGCACCTTTCTCGAATTGAAATTGGAATCCTATTATTTCATTCCGAAAACCATCATCTTCGCTCAGTCGCTATCCTCTATATCGAAAATCGCAGTGGTCGATAGTTCCAAATCAAAGAGCAGGACATACACAAATCATCTGTTTAAAAATCAATTTTAATAAATACATAAATTGAAAGCAGAAGAATAATGGGGAGACCAAAGTCTTGCCCCTCTAGCAGTGGGTTCTTTTCTTTGTTTTCTTTTGTGTTTTTCGATTAAGTTTTGGAGTTTTTGAAATTTAAATCAATAAATTTGATGAAAATATTTAGGGGGCGTTTGTTTCACATTTTTATAAAAATGAGAATGAAAAATATAGTCGTTATGAGTCCCAGACAAGAGATAGAAATTTAAATTTGGTGACTTGATGTGATATATAACGGTCTTATTTTTCATTTTAATGGGAAAAAATGGGAAACAAACGAGGGCTTAATATATTTTTGGCTATTTTGGTTGCTTCGCTAGTGCCTTCAGGTGCTATTACTATACAGTGGCTATTTTGGAAGCTCACGAGTCCACTCTTCTGTATCATCAATCCGTGAAACTTTGTGAATGAGAGAATACAATCACTATCATCGCTGGGGAAAAGCCCAAAGAATCCCATAACTCATGGGCATAACATATTTTTCTTCTTCTCTAATTTGAAATTGAAGATAATTGGGAATTTATTGAAGAAATTTGTTTACTGGAGAGACGGAAAGAGTATAATCATTGATTTCTAAAGAAGGAGAATGAGGTAGGTTGGGTAGGGGTAGTCTTTAGAATGACTGGAAAATTGATCCTTTTTTTCCACAATGATCTTTTCTGTTGGAAGTACTATTTTGCCGTTACTATAATTATTTGCAAGATGTATCTTATATCTTTAAGGATTTATTAATCAAGACCTATATCTATATTTTTCAATCTTTCAAATACCTTTAAATATTCTTTATATTTTAGTAGTTCTTCAAAAATCCTAAGCTGACCTTTCTTGGTTATATATTCTCGAACTAATCCTTCTGAAATTTTTTCTTATATATCTCTATGTTTAGTTATAATATCATCTACCTTTCTTATTTCTCTACTAGTTCCTACAAAATCAAATCCTATTTTATTTTTACAATTATAATCTATATCTCTATATATTTCTTCAATTTTTTCTTTGCCAACAGGAAATATATCTTTAGATTTTTCATCTAATTTAAACAAAAACGAAACATTTTTTTCATCTAAAAATAATATAAGATTATTATCATTAGTGGATGTGGATGCTTGTGAATTGTTCATCAGAATAATTAAAGCATAAGCATGTAAGAACAAGTAAAGAACTTACAGTAATCAAATAGAAGTAAACAGGCTTTCCCTACAGTATGCTCTTATAGATGCTTTTCATGTATTTAATCAATCTTCTGAACCAAGTAAAGATTAAAATGTTTTTTGAAATCATTTGGGTCCACAACTGCTTCCGCAAAAGATTTTTCCAATTAAGGTTGCATTTCTCATTCTAGAGAACTAGTCGTATTTTCACAGACGCTATCTCACAGTATCCAGAGTCTCTGTTTTCACCTCTATCCAAATTCTTTTCAGAATCAAGTTCCTACTTGGAACAAAATTTTAAAAGATAACTCGCACACAAGGTGCTACAATTTTGTTAGAAAACTGCCTTTTTTCCCTAAACAATTCGTCAAAGACGGATACTTTGGCATGGCTAACATCCATTCAAAATTGATGTTTTGAAAATCTTTTAAAATCTCTATCTGTACTGTCGAGGAATCATGAGAAACTTAACGAAATTCTTTTATGAAAGCTTTGTTGAACATAACAAACTTTACTTTGATATTCATAAATTGAAACAGTACATGCTTGCAATCTATATTTACATGCCTTTGGTACTCACCTTATGAAGTTTAGAACTCCATAAGTGATTACCTTATTACACGCTTTACTATTTTCAAGTTATCTAATATTTTTCTGAATACAAGTGGTGTATACAGATTACAAAAGATATATCTCTAGGATGTGTTTCTTCAGATTGTTTAAGAGATAAGTTGTTTCGTGATATCTTCCTTCTTCCTTCTTGCCTCCTTTTATAAAAGTCTTTGAGAATCTTATCTTGACAGGTGTTTTCCACCTTTCTTTGTTGGATAGCTAGGCCATCTGATCTCCACCAAATTCTTTGTTATCTTCTTGCTAGGTGGTCCTCTCCATTTGAAATTATATGTCTTATCTTTTAAGTTTGTCTGCCATTTGTGATAATTGGTGAGGAGTAGTCACAATTATGGAGACTTTTCTTGCACTATCTTCTGTCTTTTAGTAGTCACAGTTTTTCTTTAATAAATTTCTTTATTAAAGTAGTGATAAAGGGCTACTTTTGTCACCATCACTTTTCCATTTTCGAATTAAAGAATTCTGCAGGGAATTCTTCGCTGTTAAGGGATGCTTGACTCATATTTTCAACTACACAGTATTCACAATGGTGATCACTGTAGTTTCAGAGTAATTTGCATAGTTCTTTAGCTATATCTTCTGATCCATGCACTTGGTTAGAAATAATTGCAGATAATAAATGGTCGAGATAACAAATATCTTCTTCCTTGGTAGTTATCCTTGCATTGGAATAGATAATATGATCTTCAGATGGATAAACTCATATCTTTTCCTTTTCAGTAATTATTTGAGCTACATGTTCAAATATCTCTTTGTACCCTTTTACTCTTCTGTAGGGCATCATATTTAGAATATCTTGATATCCATTTTTAACAACCTTTTGATTGGTTGGTAAAAAATATTGATTTGTAAGTCCCATTTTTATCACATGGAACTATGGATGCATATATTCAAGAACGGGATCCCATTCCATGGTTGTTGAATGGAATCTGATATATATATTTGTTGTCTTGACGACTTCAGTATATCTTTTAACAGCTTTTCTGATGTTGGCTGGAAGTTGAGCTATCTCTTTGAGATCTTTACTGGGATATATACAAAGTATATTTCCTATCTCAAAACAATTTCGAACCCAGTTGGTTGGTGCTCCTAGATAAAAATTTATCTTGTTATATTTTGAATAGTGGAGAGTCTTCATCCACTTTCCAATCTCCAGATACCAATCTGATAAAATATTGAAAATAACAATAAAGAGTATTACTTCTTCATGGTTATCTTTTCTGGGAAATTTTACTTCATGGCATATCTTGACAATATCTTTTGGATCTATCATTTCAATAGAAAGTTTAGACTAAGTTTGGCTCCGTGAAGAGCTACCTTCTTTTTTGATATCTTGAATATCTTTATTACCAGTAATAGGTTCAAGTTCTCCCTGTGAATGTGTTCCTATTACCTTCTTTTCTTTCCCTTTATCCCCGGGGAGAGCGCTAGTATTCACAAGTCCCTGCGAAGGGATATTAGACTTGGTACAAGTAACTTCTGCCTCAAGGGCTATATTTTTGCCTCGAAGGCTATCTTGGATATTTTGAATTTGTGTTTCCAAATAGGAAACTTTTATTTCAAGTATTTGGACTTTCGTCCTTAATTGTTCTAGCTCCATCCCTGCAAAGATAATCAGGAAAAAAGTTAGTTTTACCTTTTATGTATTCAATATCAAATTTGAAATATGAGAACCAAATTTGTATTCTAATAATATATCTATTGGTAATAGATGGATCAACATTATTTTTCAAAAAGGCTTTAACTTGAGTATTATCAGTTCTGATCAAGAACTTCTTTGGTAACAAATAATCTTCATATTTTTGAACTCCTCTTTTTACAGCAATAAGTTCTTTTCTATTCGTCTCATATCTTGTTTCAACTTCTTTAAATGTTCCTGATATATATCCTGCAAGTATCTCAGAACAAAAACAATCATTTTCACATTTATATTTTTTATGATTCTTTTTAACCTTTAATACTGCTCCCCAGTAATAATCTGAAACATCAGTTTCAAGGATAAAGGAATCTTCTTCTTGTGGTATTACAAGTTTGGGCAATACCTTTAATTCTTCTTTAACTTTCCTTATATTTTCACAATATTATTCTTCCCAAGATCACATAATATTTTTTCTTAACTTTCGAAGAAAATAATTTTTCAATTTGGCACAATTTTCAATGAATCCTTCAGCATAATTTAATATACCAAGGAAGCTTTGTAATTATTTTTTATCTTTGATTTTTTCAGGAAATTCTTGAAATTTTTCTCCAATATGAGATTGCAATTGCAATTATCATTCTTTATAAATAATCCTAAAAATTCTATCTCTATTCTAACTATCTCAACTTTCTTTTGAGAAAGTGTAATACCATATTTTTTCATAATATAACAAAATTTCTCAAGATGTTCGTCCATCAATGTTATTTGAATGAATAAATAAATCATCTACATATGCATTACAGAAATGAGTAATTGGATTGATTACCTCATCCATCCTTCTTTGAAATATCTGTGGTGCATTTTTCAACCCAAATGACATTACATTCCATTCTTATTGTCCTATAGGATTGGGTGTACTAAATGCAGTTAATGGTTTACTTTCTTCTATAAGCATGATTTGCCAAAACCCTGACTTACAATCAAATTTTGAAAATATCTTTTTGTTTTGTACTTGTTTAATAAGGGTATCATTATTTGGCAAGTAATATCCATCAAATTTAGTAACTTCATTTAATTTTTTGTAATTTATCACCATTCTGGCTTTTCCTTTTTTTATCTCACTATGTTTTCTAACCATAAAGGCTGGGCTGCTATGTGGGCTTTTACTAGGCCTAATCAATTTGGCTTCTAGCAGTTCTTTTATCTGGTTTTTAAATTCCTTTTGATCATCTACACTATATTTCATGGGTTTGACTCTAACAATAGTGTCTGGATTGGTTAATTCTATTTTTACCTTTACTTTATCTGTATTCCATTTTTCTAATGGATTTTCAGAATATATTTCAGAAATTTCTTTTTTCAGTTTTTCAATCCTATTTTCCGTTGTCATTTTTAAGACTATAACTGGTTTAAATTTTTCTGTACTCCAACATCCACCACGCTGGGTTAAGGAACTCTGATGGTTTATATCTTTATATGTTATTGTAACAGCTTTATTTATTTTAGGTGTAAATATTTTATGTGCACAAGGTGTTGTGAACATATACTTATCAATCTATTGTGTAAATGATGCATATTTTAATAGGAAATTTTGTCCTAATAAAATATCACATCCAATTGTGGTTGACATATATATTGTATCAACAAATACTTCTCTAAAGGAAATTAGAAAAGGTACTTGCGTAGCATATTTTCTGTATATTACCTTATTTCCACCTTCTATTGTAGCGGTGACTATCTTCTTTGAATTGTATATCCAGTATTCAGATGATAGTACATTTGGTAAGTATAAGCTTATTGTACTTCCTGTATCTAAATAAGTATGAAATTTAATTCTACAATAGCTTTTTATATTAAGTGTAATTTCAATATATGGACTCATGGGATTAGTGCTTATTACTCTTTCCATGATAACAATGATTTCATATTTTCATCTATTCTTGAGATGATAATTGGATTATCATCAATTGTTATTTTCAAATATCCTTGACAGATTTTATAAGGACTATATTTCTCAAGAAAGTTCATTGCTAATAGAATAGGTGAACAATCTACTTCATATAATTCATCTTTATATAGAATTATTTCTTTAATATATTCTTTCTGATCCTCTCCTATAAGTATAAGAGGGAACTTAACATATTTTCTTATTTCAAGATTATTTCATAAATAATCCTTAAATATATATGGTTCTGGTATTTCAAAATCTATTAAATGACTAACAAATTTAGCATTTACATGACTTTTATCTGCTCTAATATCTATAAGGACAATAAGATTCTTCTTATATCCTTCTTGATTTACATATCTTGTCTTAATGTAATATTGTGAACTTGATGGTTCAGCAATACTTAAATTCTTAAGTCTGCTTATCCTAGAGTCTTGTCTAGAGGGAAATCTTGCAATAAGATTATCTCCTTCTAAGCTGACACTATTTTTTCTTATTAATTTTCCTTCGGAATTAATTTCTTTAGTTTGTTTGTGGAAATCAAGCATTATTTGTTCTGGTATAGTGACTTCATATTCTTGGTATTTTCTATGAGGTGTATATTGTGCTAATTACTCAAAATCTTTATGTATGATAATATTATCAGTTATTTTTCTTAAGTTGTTATGATGGCTAGTACTAAAAGCAAAAATTGATTTTATGCTTATACTAATAGCCTTATTTCTTCGTAACATTTTCAAGTTTCCAATTCTATAATATAGATTGAAACTTTGGTCAATATTTTCATCATTTAATGATATTGTATAATTTGGTTTAACTGTAAATATTATCTTCTGATAGACTAAGTTTCCTACAACTGTTCCTAATAATGTATCAATAAGATCTTGTAAGATTCTATTGTCCATACAATATATTTCTATTGGTATATTCATACCTTCTCTAAAGAATCATTTTACCATTATTTGGACTCCTCCTAATTCAATACATTTTAATTTGTTTTTTACATTTTCTGGGATTTTGGATAACTTTTGTTTTACCCATTCTTTTGTAATTATAGGAATTCTTGTTTTTCCTATAGTATCTTCTATATTGATAGACATTTCTTTATAATTCATACTTACAATTGTTTTATTTACTCTTGGTAAAATTTCTAAGAATTCTTGATGGAATACATCTTTTTCTTGTAGGTCTAATATCTTTTTATTGATTCCTGTGTATTTTTTAATATCAAATGTAATCTCTTCATTTATATCTTCTATAGAGTCATCAACTTCTTCAATTGTTTCTATTTCTATTTCTGATTGTTGTATCTCCTGGTTCATATATACTATCTCCTCATAATCTTCTTCTGATGAGAATGTATTTAATTCATAAATGCTACTGCATTCACTACTTAGATCTTCAAAATATTCAGTTGGTTCTATGTCACTATCTTCTTGAAATTTTTCATAAATTCTAAGAGTTTTTATATTTTGTCTATCTTTCTTTTTAGGACATTGAGGGACAATGTGTCCTTCTTCATTACAAATAAAATATTTACGTTTCTTAATATTTCTTGGTTTAAATTTTTTATTCAAATTTCTTTTCTTGAAATATTTTTTATGTGGTTTAAAATTCCTCTTCTTGAATTTTTTGTAATTTTTGAATTTTCTTTTATATTTCTTATATGGTTTATATTTCTTCTTATGGCATCTAAATTGTTCAATTTGACCATTATCTTTGTAACAATATAATGAATTCTTTCTTATTTTATATGCTTTTTTATTTTCTAAAACTTCTCTACATCATATGTCTATCATTCTTTTTGTAAATTCAATTCTACTTCCAAGACTATCTATTTTTACTCTTTCTTCTTCTTCTAGAGGTAATAATTTCTCATATTCTTTTAATAACTTGATTCCCCATCGGAATGGTAACTTAGTAAAATAAGATCTTAATATGGATTTATTTTCTTGATAATCTCCTTGATTTAATATATAGTATATTTCTTCAAATTTACAAGTGTATCTTTCTAATTCACACATATCACATATCTTTAAATTTTTCATTGCTATTATTTTTTGATTATATTCATCTTGTTTTCTTTCTTCATCATTAGAAGTATATCTATCTCATAAGAATTCTATTCTTAAGATTTTTTCAAATCTTTTTAATATCTTCTGAATATTTTGTTCATTTAAAGTATTTCTATTATCTAATACTTCGGTTCTACCTGCTCCATACTTTATTCTTCCTTTAATAATTTCTGGTAACTTTCTCCACCATTCAAAAACAATTCCTCTGAATGTATGTTCGATAAATCCAAAAGCCGTATATGTTTCCCATTTATTAAATTGTATTGCTAAATTTGTACTTTTCATCCATATTTCAATAGTTTTATTTTTATCTATACAGTCTAGATCTAACCATATACCTGTTGTATGGATTGGTTCATTATAAGATTTTATTGGGTTTATTTCTTTTATGGACTGTTTTCTTACATTTTCAGTGTATCTTTTATGTGTTTTTCTATATTGGTAAATACCATCCTTATTAGTTATTGGGATACCATAAGGATAATCTTATTCTTCATCACTACTAAATTCTACTTTTATATTCTGATTTGAAGATGGATTAGTATTCATCTTTGTATTTTTCATTTTTTCAGTTAATTCTTCTAATTGTTTTTTATATTCTTCATACTCTTCACCTGTAGATTCTAAGAATTTTTGTTTTATTTCTTCTACATCTGTAATCATATATTGTTTTTCTTCATATTTTTTCCCTTTATTATTTTCCTTTTGTGTTATCCTAAAATTTTGAGGTGGATTAATTATAATCCTATCTTTTCCTTTAAGATTTTTATCTAATAGAGCATTTCCTACTTGTAGATTATGTTCTAAATTTTCTAATCTTTTATGTATATCCTCAAAACTTTCATTTGTGATATTTTTAGGTAAATATGGATAACTAGATTTTTTATGTTTTTCAACTTTTTTCAAAAATTCTTCAATTATACTTTCTTCATCTACAATATTCATCATAATTTTTGGTTCGTAACATGACTCTGATACCATTTCGTCGGAGTGTGCAGCGGAGGTGTTAAGATTTTTGAGCCAATTAAAATCTTCATAAGTATTTAAAATATCACAATAGAATTTATAAAATTCACTATTTTTTATTAATATTTTTTCTTCAATAATTATATTTAGTTCTTTAATTCTTCTTCTTAGGTTAAGAATTAATTTATATATATTATTTTCTGTTTTGATTGTACTATTATCTATAGAAACATTTTTATTTTTTAATTTTGGATCTAAATATTCTGTAAAGAAATCTTTTAAATCTTCTTCTAAATATTTTAATTCATTTTCTGTTGCCTTTTTTAGATCAATAAAATTTTGCATAATATTTGGGTTTAAATTTATTAAAAATTTTTGATTTATATTTATTTGAGGACCTAATTGAAGGTTTTTATACATTGTAGTGACTTTGGTTGTAAATTTTCAATGAAGGGTATTTTTGGAAAGATTATTGTTAAAAGGCTATATCTCAAATGATTATATTTTTTGATCTAATCTTACAAACCTCTCTTGTATTTAGGCTATCTATATGTATTTCCTCAGGTTGGGTATTAGTTTGTTCTAGATTTCTTTTCTATAACTCAAAAAATCATTTAAAAAACACGTGGCATACATTTTACGCTGATTAGGACGTCAAAAGTAATTCGACGAATTTTTAACGGACCAAGCTATTTTGACACTCTTTCTGACACTTTTAAACGGACCAAGCTATCTTGACACTTTTCTTGACAGGAACTCACAATGGGAGGGGGTGAGTGCTATTTATTGGCCTTTTTTATTCAAACAAGTCCCACGCGGGTCCCATCGCATGTGAGTGAATGTCAACCAAGATGTCAAATTTTTTTTGGCAAATAAGTTTTATCCATTTTTTACGAGAAATACATCCAAACAGCCTAAATAAAAGGATGATTTTTGAAAATAGACTAAGGAATGAAAACATTTGAAAAATAGTCTTCAAACAATTATCTTTCAAAAAATACCCCTTATAGAAAAATTGCAACCAAAGCCATTACAATGTATAAAAACCTTCAAATAGGTCCTCAAGAAAATATAGACCAAAAATCTTTAATTAATTTAAACCCAAATATTATAGAAAATTTTATTGATCTAAGAAATGCAACAGAAAGTGAATTAAATTATTTAGAAGAAGAACTGAAATGATTTTTTACAGAATATTTAGATCTAAAATCAAAAAATAAAAACATTATTATAGATAATAATATAATCAAAACAGAAAATGATATATATAGATTAATTCTTAATCTGAGAAGAAGAATTAAAGAATTAAATAAAATCATTAAAGAAAAAGTATTAATAAAAAATAGTGAATTTTATAAATTTTATTGTGACATTTTAGATATTTATAAAGATTTTAATTGGTTCAAAAATATTAACTCCTCCGCTGCACACTCCGATGAAATGGTATTAGAGCCATGCTACGAACCAAAAATTATGATAAATATAGTAGATGAAGAAAATATAATTGAAGAATTTTTGAAAAAAGTTGAAAAACATAAAAAACCTAGTTATCCTTATTTGCCTAAAAACACCACAAATGAAAATTTTGGAGATATACATTAAAGATTAGAAAATCTAGAACATAATCTACAAGTAGGAAACGCTCTTTTAGATAAAAGTCTTAAGGGAAAAGATAGGATTATAATTAATCCACCTCGAGATTTTAGGATAACACAAAAGGAAAATAATAAAGGGAAAAAACATGAAGAAAAACAATATATGATAACAGATTAGAAGAAATAGAACAAAAATTCTTAGAATCTACAGGAGAAGAGTATGAAGAATATAAAAAACAGTTAGAAGAATTAACTGAAAAAATAGAAAATATAAAGATGAATACTAATCCATCTTCAAGTCAAAATATAAAAGTAGAATTTAGTAGTGATGAAGAACAAAATTATCCTTATGGTACAACAATACCACTTAAGGATGGTATTAATCAATATAGAAAAACACAGAAAAGATACATTGAAAATGTAAGAAAACGATCCATAAAAGAAATAAATCCAATGAAATCCTACAATGAACCAATCCACACAACAGGAATATGGTTAGATTTAAACTGTGTAGATAAAAATAAGGCTATTGAAACATGGATGAAAAGTACAGATTTAGCAATACAATTTAATAAATGAGAAACATATACAGCTTTTGAATTTATAGAACATACATTCAGAGGAATTGTTTTTGAATGGTGGAGAAAGCTACCAGAAATAATTAAAGGAAGAATAAAATATGGAGTAAATAGAACTGAGGTATTAGATAATAGAAATACTTTAAATGAACAAATATACAGGAGATATTAAAAAGATTTGAAAAAATTTTAAGAACAGAATTCTTAGAAGATAGGCATACTTCTAATGAAGAAGAAAGAAAATAAGATGAATATAATCAGGGAATGATTGCAATGGAAAATTTGAAGATATGTGATATGCGTGAGTTAGAAAGATATACATGTAAATTTGAAGAATTATATTATATACTTAATCAAGGAGATTATCAGGAAAATAAACCTATATTAAGATCCTATTTTACAAAGTTACCATTCCCATGGGGAATTAAGTTATTAAAAGAATATGAGAAATTATTACCTCTAGGAAAAGAGGAAGGAGTTGAAATAGATAGTATTGGAAGTAGAATTGAATTTACAAGAAGAATGATAGGTATGTGGTGTAGAGAAGCACTAGAAAATAAGAAGGCTTATAAAATAAGAAAAAATTCATTATGTTGTTACAAAGATAATGGCCAAATTGAACAATTTGGATACCATAAGAAGAAATATAAACCATATAAGAAATATAAAAGAAAATTCAAAAATTATAAAAAATTTCATAAAAAGAATTTTAAACCATATAAAAAATATTTCAAGAAAAGAAATTGGAATAAGAAATTTAAATCAAGAAACATTAAAAAATGTAGATGTTTTATTTGTAGTGAAGAAGGACACATTGCCCATCAATGTCCTAAAAAGAAAGATAGATAAAATATAAAAACTCTTAGGATTTATGAAAAATTTCAAGAAGATGGTGACATAGAACCAATTGAATATTTTGAAGATTTAAGTAGTGAATGCAGTAGCATTTATGAATTAGATACATCCTCATCAGAAGAAGATTATGATGAGATAGTATATATGAATCAGGAGATACAACAATCAGAAATAGAAATTGAAACAACTGAAGAAGTTGAAGATTCTATAGAAGGTATTAATCAAGAGATTACATTTGATATTAAAAAATACGCAGAATTTACTAAAAAGATATTAGATCTACAAGAAAAAGATGTATTCCATCAAGGATTCTTAGGAATTTTACCAAGAGTAAATAAAACAATTGTAAGTATGAATTATAAAGAAATATCTATCAATATAGAAGATACTATAGGAAAAGCAAGAATTCCTATAATTACAAAAGAATTGGTAAAACAAAAATTATCCAAAATCCCAGAAAATGTAAGAAATAAATTAAAATGTATTGAATTAGGAGGAGTCCAGATAATGATAAAAGGATTCTTTAGAGAAGGAATGAATATACCAATAGAAATCTATTGTATGGACAATTGAATCTTACAAGATCCTATAGATGCTCTATTAGGAACAGTTGTAGGAAACTTAGTCTATCAAAAGATAATATTTACAGTAAAACCAAAATATGCAATATCATTAAATGATGAAAATATTGACCAAAGTTTCAATCTATACTATAGAATTGGAAACCTAAAAATGTTACGAAGAAATAAGGCTATTAGTATAAGCATAAAATCAATTTTTGCTTTTAGTACTAGCCATCATAATAATCTAAGAAAAATAACTGATAATATTATCATACATAAAGATTTTGAAGAATTAGCACAATACATACCTCCTAGGAAATATCAAGAACATGAAGTAACGATACCAGAACAAATAATGCTTGATTTTCATAAACAAGCAAAAAAAATTAATTCTGAAGGAAAATTAATAAGAAGAAATAGTGTCAGCTTAGAAGGAGATAATCTTATTGCAAGATTTCCCTCTAGACAAGACTCCAGGATAAGCAGACTTAAGAATTTAAGTATTACTGAACCATCAAGTTCACAATATTACATTAAGACGATATATGTAAACCAGGAAGGATTTAAGAAGAATCTCCTTGTCCTCATAGATACTGGAGCAGATAAAAGCCATGTAAATGCCAAGTTTGTTAATCATTTAATAGACTTTGAAATACCAGAACCATATATATTTAAGGATTATTTGGGAAATAATCTTGAAATAAGAAAATATGTTAAATTCCCTCTTATACTTGTAGGAGATGATCAGAAATAATTTACTAAAGAAATAATTTTATATAAATATGAATTATATGGAGTAGATCGTTCACCTATTCTACTAGGAATGAACTTTCTCGAGAAATATAGCCCTTATAAAATTTGTCAAAGATATTTAAAAATAACAGTTGATGATAACCCAATTATTATACCAAGAATAGATGAAAATATGAAATCATTGTTATCATGGAAAGAGTAATAAGTACTAATCCTATGAGTCCTTATATTGAAATTACACTCAATATAAAAAATTATTGTAGAATTAAATTTCATGCTTACTTAGACACAGGAAGTACAATAAGCTTATGCTTACCAAATGTACTATCATTTGAATACTGAAAATACAATTCAAAGAAGATAGTCACTGCTACAACAGCAGGTGGAAATAAGGTAATATATAGCAAGTATGCTACAGAAGTACCTTTTCTAATTTCCTTTAGAGAAGTATTTGTTGATACAATATACAGGTCAACCACAATAGGATGTGATATTTTATTAGGACAAAATTTCCTATTAAAATATGCACCATTTACACAATATATTGATAAGTATATGTTCACAACACCTTGTGCACATAAAATATTTACACTAAAAATAAATAAAGCTGTTACAATTGCATATACGGATATAAACCATCAGAGTTCCTCAACCCAGCGTGGTGGATATTGGAGTACGGAAAAATTTAAACCAGTTACAGTTTTAAAAATGACAACAGAAAATAGGTTGAAAAAATTGAAAAAAGAAATTTTTGAAACATATTATGAAAATCCATTAGAAAAATGGAATACAGACAAAGTAAAGGCAAAGATAGAATTAATCAATCCAGACACTATAGCAAGAGTCAAACCTATGAAATATAGTGTTGATGATCAAAAAGAATTTAAAAACCAGATAAAAGAATTGCTAGAAGCCAGATTGATTAGGCCTAGTAAAAGCCCACACAGCAGCCCAGTCTTTATGGTTAGAAAACATAGTGAGATAAAAAGAGGAAAAGCCAGAATGGTGATAAACTACAAAAAATTAAATGAAGATACTAAATTTGATGGATACTATTTGTCAAATAAGGACACCCTTATTAAACAAGTACAAAACAAAAAGATATTTTCAAAATTTGATTGTAAGTCACGATTTTGGCAAATCATGCTTACAGAAGAAAGTAAACCACTAACTGCATTTAGTACCCCCAATCCTTTAGGACAATATGAATGGAATGTAATGCCATTTGGGTTGAAAAATGCACCACAGATATTCCAAAGAAGAATGGATGAGGTAATAAAACCTATTACTCATTTCTGTATTGCATATGTAGATGATTTACTTATTCATTCAAATAATATTGATGAACATATTGAACATCTTGAGAAATTTTGTTATATTATGAAAAAACATGGTATTACACTTTCTCAAAAGAAAGCTGAGATAGCTAAAACAGAGATAGAATTTTTAGGATTATTTATAAAAGAAGGAGAATTGCAATTGCAATATCACATTGGAGAAAAACTTCAAGAATTTCCTGAAAAAATCAAAGATAAAAAACAATTACAAAGCTTTCTTGGTATATCAAATTATGCCGAAGGATTTATTGAAAATTGTGCCAAATTAAAAAGTTATTTCCTTCCAAAGTTAAGAAAAAATATAATGTGGTTTTGGGAAAAACAAGATTATGAAAATATAAGGAAAGTCAAAGAAGAACTAAAGGTGTTGCCTAAACTTGTAATACCACAAGAAGAAGATTTCTTTATCCTGGAAACTGATGTTTCAGATTATTATTGGGGAGCAGTATTAAAGGTTAAAAAGAATCATAAAAAATATAAATGTGAAAAAGACTGTTCTTGTCCCGAAATTCTTGCAGGTTATACATCAGGAACATTCAAAAAAGTTGAAACAAGATATGAGACAAACAGAAAAGAACTCATTGCTGTAAAAAGAGGAGTCCAAAAATATGAAGATTATTTACTACCAAATAAGTTCTTGATTAGAACTGACAATACTCAAGTTAAAGCATTTTTAAAAAATAATGTTGATCTATCTACTACAAATAGATATATTATTAGAATACAAATTTGGTTTTCATATTTCGAATTTGATATTGAATATATTAAAGGAGAAGCTAACTTTCTTCCTGATTATCTTAGCAGGGATGGAGCTAGAACATCTAAAGACGAAAGTCCAAATACTTGAGATAAAAGTTTCCTATTTGGAAACCCAAATTCAAAATATCCAAGATAGCCTTCGAGGCAAAAATATAGTCCTTGAGGCAGAAATTACTTGTACCAAGACTAGTATTCCTTCGCAGGGACTTGTGAATACAGCGCTCTCCCCGAGGATAAAGGAAAAGAAAAGAAGGTAATAGGAACCCCTTCACAGGGAATACTCAAACTTATTACTGGTAATAAAGATATCCAAGATATCAAAAGAGAAGGTAGCTCTTCACAGAGCCAAACTCAATCTAAACTTTCTATTGAAAGGATAGATCCAAAAGATATTGTCAAGATATGCCATGAAACAAAATTTCCCAGAAAAGATAATCATGAAGAAGTAACACTCTTTATTGTTATTTTTAATATTTTATCAGATTGGTATCTGGAGATTGGAAAGTGGATGAAGACTCTCCACTATTCAAAATACAACAAGATAAATTTTTATCCAGAAGCACCAGCCAACTGGGTGAGAAATTGCTTTGAGATAGGAAATATACTCTGTATATATCCTAGCAAAGATCTCAAAGAGATAGCTCAACTTCCAGCCAACATCAGGAAAGCTGTTAAAAGATATACTGAAATTGTTAAAACAACAAATATATATATCAGATTCCATTCAGCAACCATGGAGTGGGATCCTATCCTTGAATATATGCATCCATCTTTCCATGTGATCAAAATGGGAATCACAAATCAACATTTTTTACCAACCAATCAAAAGGTCGTTAAAAATGGATATCAAGATATTCTAAATATGATGCCCTATAGACGAGCAAACGGGTATAAAGAGATATTTGAATATGTAACTCAGATAATTACTGAGAAAGAAAAAATATGGGTTTATCCATCTGAAAATCATATTATCTATTCCAATGTAAGAATGGATACCAAAGAAGAAGATATTTGTTATCTCGATCATTTATTATCTGCAATTATATCCAATCAAGTGCATGGATCAGAGGACATGGCTAAAGAATTATGCAAATTACTTTGGAATTACAGTGATCACCATTGTGAATACTGTGTAGTTGAAGATATGAGTCAAGCATCCCTTAATGATGAAGAATTCCCTGCAGAATTCTTTGATTCAAAAATGGAGAAGTGATGGTGACTAAAGTAGCCTTTTATCACTACTTTAATAAAGAAATTTATTAAAAAAAAACTGTGGCTACTAAAAGACAGAAGATAATACAAAAAAGGTCTCTATAATTGTAACTATTCCCCACCAATAGTTACAAGTGGCAGACAAACTCAAAAGATAAGGCATTTAATTTCAGGTCCACTCAACAAGAAGACAATGAAAAATTCGGTGAAGATAAGATGGTCTAGCTACCTAACAAAGAAAGGTGGAAACACACCTGTCCAAGATAAGATTCCAAAATCTCCTATAAAAGGGGGCATGAAGGAAGGAAAAAGATATCTCGAAATAGCTTATCTCTTAAACACATTTGAGAGAAATCTTTTGTAATCTATATACACCACTTGTATTCAGAAAAATATTATATAGCTTGAAGATAGGAAAGCGTGTAATAAGGTAATCCCTTATGGAGTTCTAAACTTCATAAGGCGAGTACCAAAAGTATGTAAATATATTTTGTAAGCATGTACAATTTCAGTTTATGAATATCAAAGTAAAGTTTGTTATGTTCAACAAAGCTTTTATAAAAGGATTTCGTTAAATTTCTCATGATTCCTCGACAGTACAGATAGAGATTTTAAAAGATTTTCAAAATTCTGATTTTGAATGGATGTTAGCCATGCCAAAGTACCCGTCTTTGATAAATGGTTTAGGGGAAAAAGGTAGTTTTCTAACAAAATTTGTAGTACCTTGTGTGTGAGTTATCTTTTAAAATTTCGTTCCTAGTAGGAACTTGATTCTGAAAAGAGTTTGGATAGAGGTGAAAACAGAGACTCTGGATACTGTGAGATAGCGTTTGTGGAAACATGGCTAGTTCTTTAGAATGAGAAGTCCAACCTTAATTGAAAAACTTTTTGCGGAAGCAGTTGTGGACCCAAATGATTTCAAAAACATTTTAAATCTTTACTTGATTCAGAAGATTGATTAAGTACATGCAAAACATCTATAAGAGCATACTGGAGGGAAAGCCTGTTTATTTCCATTTGATTACTGTAAGTTATCTACTTATTCCTACATGCTTATGTTTTAATTATTTTGATGAATAATTCATATGCATCTACTTCCACTACTAATGATGATAATAATCTTATTTTATTTTTAGATGAAAAAGATGTTTCGTTTTTACTTAAATTAGATAAAAAATCTGATAATATATTTCCTATTGGTAAAGAAAAAATTGAAAAAATATATAAAGATATAGATTATAATTGTAGAAATAATATAGGATTTGATCCTGTAGGAACTAGTAGAGAAATAAGAAAAGTGGAAGATATCATAACTAAACATATAAATATACAAGAACAAATTTCAGAAGGATTATTTAAAGGATACATAACCAAGAAAGGTCAACCTATAATCTTTAAAAAATTATTAACATATAGAGAATATTTAAAGGTGTTCAAAAGATTAAAAAATATAGATATATGGTCTGATTGATAAATCTTTAAAGATATAAGATAGATCTTGCAAATAATTTCATTAAGGGCAAAATAGCAACTTCATAAGAAAGGCTATTGTGGAAAAAAGGAAGAATTCTCCAGCCATTCTCAAAGTTATCCCATTTTTTACAGCTCGTGAATTGCCACATCAAATTTCTGTATATCATATCAACAAAAATGATAACATATTTTTTTGTTGATGGATAGAGGGCAAACCGAAGAAGTTCAGTGAGCATAGTGAATCATATTAAGCCCTTGTTTGTCATCGTTTAAGAATTTAAATTGTTTGTTATAGGATCATTTTTCACCACACATTCACACAATAAAATATTTTATACACAAACCAGTAAAATTTCCTTATTTTAACCACATATTTTTAAAAAAATGCTATTTAATAACTTAATATTTTCAAATAAATTCTATAAAACAGTCTCTAATATTCAGTAAGCAATTCGTGATCATGCTACAAGTTGAGTGATTTTTGAAACAATTAACTCGACGGAATGAATATATCTGTTTCCACTATGATCGAGAAATATTTGTAATATTTGATGGGTTGTGGGTAATAGGTTGTTGAAAACGGTCATATTATACCGATTAGTTTAGCTCATTACATAATTTCGAAAATGGTTAAAATAAAAAAAAAATCATTTTAATCACAGCCCCAATGCCTAATCAAAAACTTTTTTAATTATTACATGGGATGTGATCCGAACCTCTTGACCTCCCACACAAATTTCACATTTTCCACCAATTGGGCGTTTCATTTAAATTAGTCATTTCTTTCACATATTATATTTATCGTATGAATATTTAATAATCCTCTCAAAAAATGAAGGAATACCGTTAGCACAAAATTTCATATTCTGAAATGTAAAGATGGATGATAATTATTCCGTCTCCAATTTTCAATCCAATTTCTCCAATTTTGAACTGTTATTTCGACTTCACAATTTACCCCACTGTTCAACAATTAATAATCCCCATAGTTTTGTTCGATTTCAAAAATTGGTCTTTGCCACCCTAGATGATGTTGACGGTAGTGGTGATGCTGGCGGTCAAGGCGAATTTTCATGGGTGGGGGAGCGTGTGGATTTTTGTATTTTGTTTTGGGTTTTTTATTTTAATTATTTATGTGAAGTAATATAAAATTTTAATGGGAGAGAAAATAAAATTTCAAACATTTAGGATTGTGAGTAGCACATATAAAAAGTTTAAGTATAATTTGTAAAAAGAAAAAAAAGAACGAAAAAAGAAAAGAAAAAAAGTAAAAAGCTTGGGATCACAATTGCAACTATTCCTTTTTTATTTTGGACAATTTTTTATTGTTTTTAACTACTAAACTAGCGGAATTGGACACTGGACACTAAGGGGATGAGCGCACAAAGAGTTCATACGTGGGCTTTTCGCACTTCAAAGGTTGTATTTCAAACTAAAGGTTTCAAATAGGGACGTTTCCTGTGATTTTTAATATGTAGGTATAGGTATATTGCACATTTTCAAGTATTTAGGGGAATTTTCTACTATTAAGCCCTGTTTGAATTTTTTTTTTTTAAGCTCTTTGATCATTTTCAACCATTCACATAATAAAATATTCTACACATAAATTTAAAATCTTTTTCCCAACTTTTTTAACAATACATTCTCCTAAAATACTATTCAAAACTCCTCCATGTTTTCCCCCCCTTAAGAATGGCCACTAAGCAAGGCCTTGAACAAACTCTTTTATCTAGTTTGAGTTAATTGTTCCAATGGTGGTTTATATCTTTGATTTGTCTCTAAAATCTAAAAAGATAAGTTTTAGTCGCTAAACTTAGGTCAATGTCTTTAATTGCTCAATGAACTTAAGTTCACGTTTTAAATTGTTCACTAAAATTTAAAATTTTGAGTTTTAGTCATTAAACTTTGAAATATACCGTACGTTATTCACTAGTGTAATTGTTGAATTTTAAAAAATGTCGAGTTTACAATGAATAATGTACAGTATTTTTTAAAGTTCAGTAAGTAATGTATAATATTTTTCAAATTTCAGCGAGTAATATATAATATATTTTAAATTTTATTGAGCAATCGAAAATATGAATCTAAATTCAATGATCAAAATTCGATATTTTAAACTCTAGGGAGTCCATTGCAACAATAAACTCTATCTTCCCCAAAATCTCCATCGCCAGTCCAAAACCCCAAACTGGTTCACACACAGCAACCACCATCCTCAACCCCCTTCAAAACCCCACGTCCAATATTTATATGTACAGTAACATGTATATACAGAAAGCATAGAGAAACCCAAATCAGAGTTCTTGTAGAAGAAAGATGAATTCTTGTTCCCCAAATTGATTACCCAAAACGATGGGACAAAATGAGGGTGTAAGTTTGCGTCTCTTCCTCAAGAGAATTTTTATAATTTTGTATTGTCTTTTTGAGACGGTGTATATCTTTAGTTTCCGTTGGCAACTTCAAATGAAAGTACAAGGATTTGTGCTAAAGAAGTTTGGCTTCACCAGTTGTCAGTTGTGTGTACGTAATTGTAAAACATATACAACAATGGCATTGTTATACTAGTCGATGGGTTTTGACAGAAACTTGCACTTAAAGTTAAGACACATAAGTGGAATACTCTTGTACGTAATTAAAAGTTTACTGTCAGGCGATTATTAGAAAAGGGCGATTATTAGAATAGGGTTGAACGTTTAACTTTCGAACATTGTGAGATACGTATATTCTCTTGCACGCGTTGGAAAAAATAAACACTTGAATTTGAGGCTATCTTTGAATTTTTTAATTCATCTACAATTTAGGTCGCAATTAAGGTAATTTTCCCTTTGTCATTTTTGATGTTGTTTATTTGGTTCAAAATTTGAGGCCTGGACAATAGACCTGTGCTTTTAGTTTCAGCTACCCACGCATTTCCATCTATCAGTCTGGTATTATCCTACAATAAAATACTTACTTATTATATTTGGTTACAAATTTTAATAATTTTGTGCGCTCAGATTGCTGCCAACATGCAAAAGCAGCCCTTTTTCGAAGTCTCTGCTGACCTTCTTGACTCATTTCCGGTTAAATTCCAATGGTGCGAGCTGCGTAGTGGCTTTTTCAGATGGCATTGAGCAAAGAAACAGCAAGTTTGACTTTGAGCATTTATTCAATAAATGCACTAAAATTGGTACTACCAAATGCCTACACTCCCTTCTCATCGTGTCAGGGAAGGTCCAGAGTATTTTTATTGCCACCAGGCTTGTTAATATCTATGCCTATCTTGGTGATGTTACATTGTCTCGAGAAGCTTTTGATCAAGTACCGAGAAAAGATGCCTATACTTGGAATTCGATGGTATCATCCTATGTCCGGAACGGCTGTTACCGTGAAGCAGTGAATTGTGTGAATGAAATGTTGTCAACCTCTGATGTTCAGCCTGATTTTTATACTTTTCCACCTGTGCTGAAAGCTTGTCGTACTGTACATGATGGAACTAGACTTCATTGCTGGGTTTTCAAAATGGGTTTTCAATGGGATGTGTTTGTAGCTTCTTCTTTGGTGCATATGTACTGCCGTTTTGGCTCTTTTGATGTCGCACATAAACTTTTCAAGGACATGCCATCCCGTGATATGGGTTGTTGGAATGCTGTGATTTCTGGGTTTTGTCAAAATGGGAATGCTAACGAGGCTTTGAGTGTCCTGGATGACATGAGATTGGAGGGTGTAGATATGGATGCCGTGACTATTTCCAGTATTCTTCCAATTTGTGCACAGAAGCATGATATATTACGTGGGATGTTGATCCATTTGTATGTCATAAAACATGGATTAGAGTTTGATGTGTTTGTTTCCAATGCCTTCATTAATATTTATGCCAAATTGGGTAAATTGGAATGCGCTCAGAGGATCTTTGATCAGATGGTAATAAGAGATTTGGTGTCGTGGAATTCAATAATTGCTGCATATGAGCAAAATGATTGCCCACATGATGCGCTGAAGTTCTTTTACGAGATGCTGGGAAATAAGTTTCAGCCTGATCTATTGACACTGGTCAGTTTAGCTTCCAGTATAGCTCAAACCAGGGACTCATTGTCTGGCAAATCCATTCATGGATTCAGTATTAGAAGGTGTTGGATAATGGAAGACGCTGTAATTGGTAATGCAGTTGTTGATATGTATGCTAAAATAGGTGCTCTTGATTCTGCGCGCAGGGTTTTTGAAGAACTTCCTTGCAAAGATACAATTTCATGGAACACAATGATAACAGGTTATGCTCAAAATGGTCTCGCAGATGAGGCCATTGAAGTGTACCACATGATGAAAGAGTGTGAGGACTTTACTCCTTACCAAGGGACATGGGTTAGCATTCTACCCGCTTATGCTCATATTGGGGCCTTGAGAGACGGGATGAGAATTCATGGGCAGGTGTTAAAGGTGGGTATTGACACGGATGTCTTCCTGGGTACCTGCCTCATTGATTTGTATGGAAAATGTGGAAGACTGGGGGATGCAACGTTTATGTTCTATGAGGTGCCTAGGGAAAGTCCTGTTCCTTGGAATGCCATAATATCATGTCATGGACTCCATGGACATGGCGAGACTTGTATGCAGCTTTTTAAAGATATGTTGGATGAAGGGGTGAAGCCTGATCATGTGACCTTTTTGTCATTATTGAGTGCTTGTAGCCATTCTGGTTTGGTTGATCAGGGGAAATGGTGTTTTGATATGATGCAGCACAAGTATGGGATGAAACCAACTTTGAAGCACTATGGGTGCATGGTGGACATGTTTGGTAGGGCCGGTCAATTGGATGTGGCTTATAATTTCATTGAGCGTATGCCATTGAGACCTGATGCTTCTGTATGGGGAGCTCTTCTTGGTGCTTGTAGAACCCATGGAAATGTTGAGTTGGGTAAAAAGGCCTCTGATCGGTTGTTTGAAGTTGATTCAGAAAATGTTGGATACTATGTTTTGATGTCAAATCTTTATGCAAATTTTGGGAGATGGGAGAGGGTGGATGAAGTGAGATCACTAGCTAGGGACAGGGGGCTGAGGAAAACTCCTGGTTGGAGCTCGATAGACCTACACAATAGAATAGAAGTCTTTTATACAGGCAATCAAACACATCCGCAGCATAAAGAAATATACAAGGAGTTGGCAATTTTAAATGCCAAAATGAAGAGCCTTGGTTACACTCCGGATTATAACTTTGTATTGCAGGATGTCGAGGATGACGAAAAAGAGAATATCCTGACAAGTCACAGTGAGAGATTGGCTATTATGTATGGAATTTTGAATACTCCTCCTAGAATGCCCCTTCGAATATATAAGAATTTGCGAGTATGCGGTGATTGCCACAATGTGACAAAATTCATTTCAAAGATTATGGAGAGAGAGATCATTGTGCGAGATTCTAACCGCTTTCATCATTTCAAAGATGGAATTTGCTCCTGTGGGGATTATTGGTGACTCATAGACTGCCATTTCTTGATTGAGAAAAGCAATGGTCCGTGGTGATGCCATTTCCTTCTGGTGCTGCGGTAATGAAATCAATCCTGAATTATTGTTGTTTTCCTCATGAGGCATACCTCTCTCCATGCTTTTGGTTGTCTAAACGTGTGTGCTTATTTCTTTAAAATACTTTATTTTTAATGACTTAATATATTCCCAGGAAATTCTTAGTTCTACTTATTACAATATTCAATTCTCATCTTTCTAGATCTCGCTGTTCTCGAACGTTTATGGTGATTATCTTACCCTTTTTCTTTTAATTGTATGACAATTTAGCCATGAGTTCTACTTAACTGACCAAGTTGATCTAATTATTCTAAGTGTGGATAATACATGAAACTTCAATCTGTAAGACTTTTGATGCGAACAATTCACATTTCGTTATGTTGTTAACATATTATTCTTTCAAAAATTGAATATTCTGTCCCTTCAAGAGATTTTGCTTTTTCCTTTTTTCATTTTTTTCATAAATTTCTTTTCTCCTCCAAACTTGATATTCTCCTCAACTCTTGAACTCATTCATTACTATTGCCACTGCCGCGTTTTTACTATCACAAGTGTACGATATCGAACAAGTAATATAATGGACTTGTAAGTCTGGATTGTCGTTTTTACAAGGACTATACTTTAGAGCTTGATTGAATTTCTTTCTAACTGCTATTCGACAAAAGCAAATAAAGATTTGTATGTTTTGATTTTTAATTTAAATGCGTAAAATTATGTGGATACACATAAAGATTGGTTTAGAGATTAAATGATGAACAAATATTAGGGCCAAATAATTTCACCTATTGATCACATTTACACCTTAAATTAAGATTCATATCTAATGTAGTGTTTGGTCGGATCCTCCTATTTTATTCAATTTACCATTTTCGAGTTCTTATTGAGCCTATTTAACTAATTCAATTCCATATCTCTATGCGAATCAAGCTTAGTTGAATGAAATTGTAGTTCCTAGAATTCACTTATGATCGCAATAATCAATATAGGTATCTCTACACATTATACCAATTTATCGAATTTCACTATATGGTCTAAATCCTAAACTCACCTCTCAATTCGTAGAAGATTAACAAAATCATCAAATCAATGATTAAGTAATTTAATGCATTAAACTCATAGTAAAATCAACATATAAATGAATAAAAAACAAGAATTTTTAATAAAAGATGTAAAAGGTCCCTATTGGGTTACATTATTCGCCCCAACAAGAGATTTAACTATTCATAATGAAAGAGGAAAAATAATAGATAGTAATTGAGTGCATCACCAGATTTGTAGTAAATATGTAGAAGAAAAGATATCAATCTTGCACTAAGATCTTCCACTTTCAATCAATACTTCAAACGTTGAATTGCTTATTGTTTTCCTCCTTGAATTACTTTTCTTTGATCTCAAAGTGTGTTTCTTGCCCTCAGTGTGTGGAATCCTTTCAAAAGGAGTTAATTGTTCCAATGGTCACTAAATTTAGGTCATTGCCTTTGATTGGTCACTGAAATTTAAAATGTCGAGTTTGGCCTTCGAACTTTGAAAAATGTTGTATATTACTCACTGAAACATTACTCACTCAACTTTGAAAAATGCTTTACATTACTTACTGTAAACTCGATATTTTTCAAAGTTCAATAGTTATGCTAGTGAGTAACGTTCAACATATTCTAAAGCTTAGTGACCAAAACTCGACATTTTAAATTTCAGTGAGCAATTTAAGACATGGACCCAAGTTCAGTGAGCAATCGAAGATATTGACCTAAGTTCAGTGATCAAAACTTGACATTTTAAACTTCAGTGACCAATCAAAGACATGGACCTAAGTTCAGTGACCATTGGAACAATTAACTCCTTCAAAAGTGTGAAAACATTGTATTTATAGGTGCCTCCCCGTGTGTGGAAAGTAGGGTTTTCATCTGGACTTTAAAGTGGGCCAAACGTGTCCTAGTTGTATCAAAACGACAGTGTCGTGGCGCCTTGTGTGCGGCGTGCCCCTCTCTGTATCTTCTTGGTGCTGCGGCGCAAGGCTTTGTTTCCCTTTCTCTTCTGTGGCGCCGCGGTACCACAACTCTGCTTTTCTTCCTTTCGTGGCGCTACAGCGCCACCATTTCAATCATTTTGCTTTGCCTCTTTTGCTCTTTTATCCATAATTTCTTTTCAATCCATGCTAATAGCTTTATTTGAAGAACTTTTTCGTGTCTTTCACCATCTCAACAATCCTATAAAACAACATTAACAAACACATGAAAAATATTCAATACTCAAAATCTAGCTCTACAATCAAGTTAAAATTGGCTTAAACTCGTGAGTAAAATACGCTCGTCAACTACTTTCTTAAAAGATGGGATGTGGGTTTACTGTTCATTTATGCACCTTTGTTTTCACACTTAGGTTTGACAATATTGGTGATCCGGTTTCTACCGTTCATGGTAGCCACAACTGTTGAGTGATTTATTTTTTCATTGAAGAAGCCTTTGTCTGGATAGAAAATTAATTGCATTGTTCATTTGTAAATGCTTCATAAACGTAAACCTTTCCCCTTACCTTTCCCTTTCCGTCGAACGCATTTCCAGCTGATTTAGCAACCTTGCCTCTGTTAGCAGTAAGTCGATGCTAAGGCCCCTGAGTTCGTTCCAAGGTAGGCTTTTGTCACACTAGGGAGCAGCAGATCGGATTCTGCCTGAGAAAGCATCGACCAATGCAAAAAACTGTATGCTAGAATGGGGAGAATTATACCGTTTCGGAATTAGAGGCAAAGGCCAAGAGATTTAAGAAGAATTATGTGAAAAAGTGTGGGAAGAAAAGGCTTTGGTCTACAATTTTGACACTCTTTCCGTGTTTTCTCTTTTTTCCTCTTCTCGAGTAATTTTGCTTAAGTTATACCATAATTTTGCATAGACTTGATGCAAGAATATGTGTGATGTGAATGATACTGTGTGATTGATGATTCAGGTTCTTTATTTAGGATTTATTCTTAAATGTGAAAGTGATTATAAATTGATTTGCGGGGAAAATCTCGATGGTTTCTTGATTGTTTGGTGAAATAGGTGCTAATTATTTGTTTTTTATGTGCTTTAACTGAACTTGTTTCATGTATTGTATGTTGCAGGTATGTAGTTAGTCTGGTTTATCCTCTGTAAGTAGGGCTTCTTCTTGCACTAAACCAAATTTAAGTACTATATGATAGCATGGTTGGTATGGTCTATTGGATGGAATCACGGTATTAAAGTAGGTCAAGAAGTTAATTTTTTCGTACTTCTTGCACATAAAGATGAGTACATACTTGATTCTGACCTTACTGTTTGAGAATAATTTTCAGTTTATGGCCGTGGTGTTTTAATTTTTTGGGCAGATATGCATCTATTATGGCAATTGAAATGAAATCGCCCATTGATGATCAACAATGACTTACTGTCAAAAAGTTAGGATAAGTTTATTTGAATTTGAATAAATCTGATAGATATCTGATCTTATCTCTTATATTTTGTTAATATGAGAGATATCTGAAAGATATCTTATTGTTAGACTCTTAAGTTGTTTCTATTTTCTAGGATGGTTAAGATTTCTATAGAATTCATTTTCTATATATACGTGCATGTACTACTCTTTCAATCAAGGAAATAAAATGAAGTTTTATTCTTAAAACTTAAACTTACCTATTGGGTTCTCTACTCTATGATTACACTTTTTAAGCTTACATTTGCTATGCTCATTGAGTGGTAAGTTGTTGCCATTTTTCCCTTCATTTACTTATTTCCGTTATTTTTGTGTTAGGATTGCTGTTGATGCAAAATTCAATCCATCTAGCTACTACTGTACTAGAATACTGGTTACGTGTTAGACTTTATCATATGATGCATCATTAGGATTTGAACCTGAGGCCTATTTTTCTTTTCCTGTAAAAAAAGTTTTAGACAAGACTTGAGAGTGCATTCCAATGATTTAGTTGAAATAGAAACTAAAATAATTCTTTAGCAGAAAGTATAGGCCACTTGCATTTAGTCACTAATTGATATGTCAAAAAATAAAAAATAAAATAAAAAAATGGATGAAGTAATAGAGGATTTGACACCTTGATTACTCAATGCGCAGGATCTTGCTCTCTAGATTTTTTATTTTTGACTTATTTTCTTTGCGACAGAAGAAAGATAGCAGCAGCGGCAGCGGTGGCGGCGTTAGCAATGGTGGTGGCAACAGAAACAACAAACTCATAGCAAAGATCCGCAGGGACTGAACTTAAGAGATGGATGTTTTGCGGTAAAACCTCATTTTTATTTTTATTTTTATTTTTATCCTTCTAACCTGGTTTTCTAGCGTTCTGTTTTTTCCCCTCTTTTTCCATTTAATGTTGATGCTTGAGTTTTTGACAGTAATTAGGGAGTTCCTTGTGCTTTTTTTCCTGGGAAATTTTTAGACTGCTTTATGTACGTAAATGAGGGAGTGAGAATCTCTTGTTTTTCTTTGACTTCTTCTAACTCAAGTGCTGACATGTAATGCTAGATTTTCTGTTGTAATCAGTCATTATGAAGTATGTTCCCCTTTTTCAGTGTCCTGTTTTGCTTACATGAAAGCAATATGAAATCTCTGTTTCTTCTGCTTTTCAAAAACTCTCTTATTCTTTCCAATCATGATGATTTTAGTGGGCATGAAAGTTGTGCATGTGACTGTCCTATCATTTACCCTTGAATTATCAGCCAATGGATGCTTGGATTCTTTGAATGCTAATGTATTTTGTAGAAGATTAAGGTTATTGAGTGATTTGACAAAATGTAATGAATTATCTCCATTGATTTTGCTTCAGGCTGTCAAGGTTATGGGTAATATGTATCCCAGTAAAGTAATGCTTGTTCCAATCGAGGAGATGACTGATGGTCTTCACTTGAGAGCAAAGCTATTGATGTTTCCAGAGATACTTGAGTTAGAATGAAGATTGGAACTTATAAAGAGGATATTGCAAAGGTAATTATTTCTTCATTTTTGTCCCCTTCCCATTTTATTATCTTTGTCGTTGTGATGTTCTCTTTCAGCTTTCCTATTGACGCCCTATTACTCTGTTGTAAGGTTGTGGATGTTGATAGTTTGTGACAGAGAGTTACCTTGAAATTAATTCCAAGGATTCACTTGCAAGGCTGGCTAACAAATTGGTTGGTATCTATTATATACTTTTATATTTTTGTGCTATTAATTATTTTTTTGGTGTACACCAAGCCTCTAATCTCTGGTTGTTATTTAAGAGATCACCGGAACTGCACTTTTATATGTTCACATTTTAGGTGACATTGTACACTAATGTTGAGGGCAATGGCTGTTTGGGGGTTAGGCATCTCACCTGCATCTGGCTTTTGAAGTTACTTTTGAGAAATTATGGGTTCTTGTAAATGGTGACTCCTCAAAGCCCTTTCCCTACTCATATTAATCATTATGGACTCTCAGTTACTATAGATACAACAAAAATCCTTACTGGTATTGGAGAAATTTTACTATGCTTCATATTTCATGACAAGATGAATTTAGTTCGCATGTAATTCACCACATCACTTGTATTTGCTATGGTGGGATTCATGAAAATGATGTTGGTCGAGGTGATGGTGCGGCTGAGGCTGGAGGGTCAAAGCCATGTTTCGTGATGGCTGGAGCTGTCTATTTTGTGTTTGTTTTCTCGTTCTTCTTTTCTTTTATTTTGATGGAAATTTTATTAATAATGTATGCCTCGAACTGTTTTTTTTTTTTAAAAGTTTCTTATGAGGAACCATTTATTAGAAGCAAGTTTAGTTGTGTGTTAATTTTTGGTACTTAATGGTGCCTTTTTTCTTTTGTCCCCTAATGACAAAACCATTAAGTTTTGGAAAGTGAGATAACCAATTTCATTTTTATTTAATCATTGTTAATGGCAATAAAGAGAAAGATGTATAACTTAAGTGTTCCAAGTTCATTCTACGAGTATTTAATCCTTAGATGCATCCAAGTCGACCGAGCCCAACCGGGTTCCGTCACTCTCTTTCGAAGTGCCCCATCACCTTACTGTAAGACAGTAAATCCCCACATATTGTGTTTGACTTGATTGTATTTTAATTTGCAAAATGAAAAGGGGGGTAAAGTTTATTGAAACTTGATTTGATTTGCTGAATAGGAATGGAAGTTAGACGATTAAATAAAAAATACTTATTCTGTAAGTTTTTTACTCGAAAGCCAATTTGGTTATGAAAAATAGGACTGGAAACTGAGCTGCTGAAACAAAAATAATGATTATAGGCAATGTTTATTGAAATTTGATTTGATTTACCGTATAGGAATGGAGCTTAGCTAATGAAGTAAAAACACTGATTTTGTATAGTTTTTCATTTTTCGAAATTTGATATGATCATGCAGAACAGGACTGGGAATTTAGCTGATGAAATAAATGTTGGAAATTGGTTTTAATAAACATTGATTTTGTATCAACTTCGACCATGTATTTGGACAGGTTCCAATAGTTAATTTGCGCTTATGAATAAATTAACTTGTATTATTCATTGAGTAGATGATCGTGGTATATTTGGAATCACAAAACCTATTCTGGATGAATGAGATATTGATGTTTAAAGTCAAGTAAAAATGGAAAAATAGGCCATATAAAACGACCGCTCGAGCGGCTAGCTCGCACGGCCAAGTCTTTGGAATTTTCGCTCAAGCGGTGAGGTAGGCGGTTAGCATGCAATCTGAAAGGCTGTCTCTTTATGAAACATGTTGCATTTTGGGGTGTCTCTTCGATCACAACTCCTCAACCTCTATAGGTTATGGTCAAAATTCATTCCATATCATATGCTTTGATTCCATTGCATCAACATACTCCAAAATTCTTGGTCTTCTTGCATTGAAAATCATTCAAAGTAGAGAGTAAAAACCATATCGAGTTCATTGATAACTTGAACTTTGAAGTGCTGCTACTGTAAGGAGAAACCACTATATCTTGGGAGACGATTGTCAAGACTCCATAAGCACCTTGCCTGGGCAAATTCATCTTATAGACATAGTGTTAAAAACTGACCTTGATTTACAATACCATTGTTCTATTCGTCATTTTCTACATCTTGTTTGTAAGTTCAAGTAAGTTCTACTTTATTTTGTTTTGTTTAGGTTATTCAACTTACAATATGCAATTCACACACATATGCACCAACAATAAAAACACAGATTCTAATTTCTAGGCAGTGCTTTTCAAAATCTGATATGATTTTGCAGAATAGAATTGGGAAGTGGATGAATGATTGAAATGGGATTATTGATTTTATGTAATGTTTATAGAAATTTGATTGATTCTGCAAAATAAGGATGGAAAGTTAGTTCTGGGCGCTATTGCCATTTTGGTTGATGAATTAAGAGCTGCAGCGATCCACGTTGTAGGGTGACCTATGGATGTTTCAGTGGACGTGTCAATAAATTACCTTTCTGTAGAAATCCTAAAAGATTGTAATTTATTTTATTTACTATAGTTAGTAGCCTGTAAATAGGTAATTTACTCTCTCCCAATTTAGGAGATTTCTTTCCTTCTTTTTTCCGCACGGTTGTATCATAAATTGGATGGAAAGTTATTTGAAGAATAAGATATACAGAAAATAATTTTTTACTGTCAGCTTTCGTGGTATCAGAGCCAGCCCAAACTTAAAGACAGAAGTCCCCGTCAACAGTCTAGGCTCCATGACTTCTGAATCCTCACAGAACGAGGCAGAAGTTAATTCCATGATGGCCTCGACCGGTGTAGATAATGCTTCCTTTCAATTCACAGTGGAGAAATTGAATGGGAAAAACTTTAGGAAATGGGCTAAATCAATAAAATTGGTAATCGATGGCAAAGGAGAACTAGGTTACCTGACAGGCGAAACAAAAAGACCGACTGGTGCAGTTCTATTGCAAAAATGGAAATTCGAAAATTCCATGGTTACAGCGTGGCTGGTCAATTCCATGGTGCTGTCAATTGGGAAAACGTATCTTTTCCTACCGACTACGAAGGACGTGTAGGACGCTGTCAAAGAGATGTATTCAGCCTCCGAAAATTCATCTCAAATTTTTGAAATAAGAACCCGACTATGGTAGACTGAACAGGGAGGAAGAAACGTCACTGATTATTACTTAGAGATGATGTCCAACTGGCAAGAACTGGACCTCAGTAGCGAAGAAGATTGGGAATGCTCCGGTGACAGTGTTAAGTACAAAAAAAGGCTTGAAAACGAACGTGTGTATGAGTTTCTCGCTGGTTTCAATCGCAAGCTTGACGATGTTAGAGGCCGAATCCTAAGTTGGCGACCACTTCCCACATCGCGAGAGGTATTTGCGAAGGTGAGAAGGGAGGAGAACCGTCGACATGTAATGATGAAGATGGAGACGATCGGGGCAGTTGGCGAAGCGGAGATGTCGGCTCTTCTATCTTCAGGCTCTGGGTCAACTGGGAATAAAATTGGGCCACCAAATTTTAGGCCAAATTCTTCTTATATGACTGGAATCGGGTTGGGGAAGAAAGAATGCGCCTAATATTTCTAATTTTGGGCCTAAAGTTGGACTTACTAATTTTGGAAATAGTGGGCTTTCAAAATTTGGGCCCAGCGAACTTGGGAACGAAATGGCAGCTTTGTTAAAAGAAGTTACAAATGGGTCGGCCCAAAAGAAAAAAGGGCGATTGTGGTGCGACCCCTGTCGAAAATCTGGACACAAAGAAGACACTTGTTGGGATATACATGGGAAGCCCAAAGATTGGAAACCGAGACAAAATACTAAAAATCGTGGCTATCAAGTCTCGGCCGAATAGGCGGGAACCTCCAAAGAAACAGAAGGTGGTGCATTCAACAGTGAACAATTGGAACAACTCTATCACATCTTCTCCAACCATCAAACATCGAGTCGATCTTCCCCACACAGTCCTTCAAGTTCATTAGCCCACAAAGGTAGTTTTCTGAAAGCCTTAAATATCTCCTCAAAATATAACTCCTTGGATCATTAACTCAGGTGCTTCCGATCACATGACGAATTCTTATTATCTTTTCTCCTCATACTCACCATGTGCTGGCAATATCAAAGTTACGATCGCGGACGGTCCAATCTCATCTGTTGCTTGAAAAGGGAGTATACGTAACTCTGAATTCATAACCCTAAATCTGTCTTTCATGTCCCAAACTTGTCATGTAATCTATTATCTGTTAGTCAATTAATTAAAGATTCAAATTGTTTTGCTATATTTTTTCAATCCCATTGTGTCTTTCAGGACTTATCATCGGGGAAGACGATTGACAATGTTAAAGAATATGAGGGACTTTATTACTTTGGAGAGGCTGATGTGAGTAAACAATGTCAAATTGCTATTTATGATCCTATGTTTGTCTCTAGAGATAGTGATATTCTATTATGGCACTAAAGAATGGGCCACCCGAATATTCAATATTTAAGACATGTATTTCCTTTCATTTTTTCTAATAAAAAATAAATTGACTTTCAGTGTGACATATGTGAACTTTAAACACCAACGCCCTACCTTCTCGAAATCCACCTATAAACCATCAAAACCATATACTATGATTCATAGTGATCTATGGGGCCCTTCACGAATTCTTAACAGAACTCACACCAAATGGTTTGTCACATTTATAGATGATCATACTAAGGTTTGTTGGGTTTATCTATTGAAAGAAAAAACTGATGTTCGTGGGGTATTCCTTAACTTTCATCAAATGATTCAAACACAATTCCAAACCAAAATTCAAATTTTGCGCACTGATAATGGTAATGAATATTTCAACACCACTCTACAAGATTATCTACAAACACACGGGATAGTCCACCAACGTTCACGTGTTGACACCCCTCAACAGAATGTGATTGCCAAACGTAAAACAGACACGTTGTTGAGGTTGCTCGTGCCTAATGTTTACTACAAGTATGCCAAAAATATTATGGGGAGATGCCATCTTAACAACAACTTATCTTATCAATCGAATGCCAAGCCGTACCCTTTCCTTTGTGTCATCTATCAAAAGACTTCAACAATTTTTTCCCACTTCTCGCTTGCTCTCCTACATAGCTCTAAAAGTATTTGGGTGCTTTCGTTCACGTTCTTTCTCATCTTCGAAGCAAATTTGATCCTCGTGCTATAAAGTGTGTTCTTATTGGATATGCACCCACTCAAAAGGACTATAAATAATATGATCCCTTAACAAAGAAAACATTTGTTAGCCTTGATGTTACATTTTTTGAGAAAACTCCTTATTTCCAAAAGCCCTCTCTTCAGGGGGAGAATGTAAGTGAAGAACTTCTTTTACGATTCCTAGAATTTGACATTCCATCTGGGCCCACAAAAACCACTGAACACGCCGTCATGCCATCCTGTTCTAAGACTGAACCTACTGTCACACCATCCCGTTCTAATATGCCATATATAGAAGAAAACTTGAACTCAGTAGGAAACATAGAAAAAGGAAATGACGGGAAGATGTTAGTTTACTCAAGGAGGCCAAAATCAAAGGAAAATCTCACATCTGAAGCATTAAGAGAATTGGAACCGATGATAGCTCAAAACCGTCCTTGAGATATAGATCTACCTATCCCACTTAGAAAACAAACTCCGTCAAGTACTCTTCACCCTATTTCAAAATTCATATCTTATAATGTTCTATCTACAGAATTTCGTACTTTTACATCTAATCTTGACAGTACAACAATTTCAAAGAGTATTCATGAAGCTTTGAAAGTACCCTAGTGGATGGAAGCAACGATGGAGGAAATGCGAGCCTTAGAAAAAAATGATACATGGGAAGTGATGAATTTGCCAAGAGGAAAGAAACCAGTAGGTTGCAAGTGGGTCTTTCATGTGAAATATAAAGCTGATGGAACAATAGATCGATATAAAGCTCGTTTTGTTGTGAAATGCTACACACAAACATATGGCATTAACTACACAGAAACTTTTGCACTAGTGGCAAAGTTAAACACAATTCCGGTCCTATTGTCTTTGGCAGCTAACTTGGACTAGCCTCTTCAGCAAATGGACATTAAAAATGCATTTCTTAATGGAAAACTAGAAGAAGAGGTATTCATGACTTTACCACCAGGGTTTTGTAAAATGAATGAGGAAAACCGGGTCTGCAAACTAAAAAAATCATTGTATGGTCTCAAACAATCTCCAAGAGCATGGTTTGATAGATTTGCTAATGTACTAAAAGGTCAAGGTTATTGACAAGGACAATCAGACCATACCAGGTTCTCCAAACATTCAGAAAATGGAAAGAAGACCATTTTAATTGTATACGTGGATGATATAGTCCTTACGGGAGATGATACAATTGAGATGGAAAGACTCAAGAGAAGTCTAGTAACGGAATTTGAAGTAAAAGACCTGGGATAGATGCGATATTTTCTAGGACTGGAAGTGGCAAGAGCAAAAAAGGGTATTAGTGTATCACAATGTAAATATATTCATGATATCCTGATCGAAACAGGCATGCTTGGATGCAAACCGTGTGACAATCCGATTGATATAGGGAGGAAAACAGAAGACGGTGGAAACCTAGTTGAGAAGGATAGATATCAACGACCATTCGAAAAGTTGATATATGCATTTAATAAATGCATTCACCAAAGGAAATTCATATGGAAGTGGTCTACTGAAAAGGCTCATTGGGAGAAGGATTATTCTTCAAAAAGAATGAAAACAAGAATTTGGAAGTATTCACTGATGCAGATTGGGCAGGCTCAACAGACGATAGAAGATCAACCTCAAGTTACTGTACCTTTGTATGGGGAAATTTAGTTACTTGGAAGAGTAAAAAACAAAATGTAGTAGCAAGAAGTAGCGCTGAAGCTGAATTTAGAGCAGTTGCCCAATGAATATGTGAAGGACTATGGCTAAAGAAACTCTTGGAAGAATTACAAGTTACAGTAAAACTTCCAATCAAGCTCTATTGTGACAACAAAGCAGCCATCAACATTTCTCTCAACCCAGTCCAATATGATCGAACCAAACATGTTGAAGTAGACAGACACTTCATTAAAGAAAATGTCGAAGATGGGGTCATGACCTATGTTCCTTCAAGAGAGCAGATTGCAGATATATTTACCAAAGAACTATCTCGACAAAGTTTCTGCGATTTCATTTGCAAGTTGGACATGGTAAACATTTACCATCCAACTTGAGGGGGAGTGTAGAAATCCTAAAAGATTGTAATTTATTTTATTTACCATAGTTAGTAGCCTGTAATTAGGTAATTTACCCTCTCCTAATTTAGGAGATTTCTTTCCTTCTTTTTTCCACACGGTTGTATTATAAATTGGATGTATAGTTATTTGAAGAATAAGATATACAGAAAATAATTTTCTTCCTTCAGCTTTCACTTTCTATTGCAAAGATGAGAGTAAGCTTTCTTGATTCTATCTCCTTTTTGTATTGATAACTACTGAATCAGTCGATGCTTTTAATGGATATGAAAGCTCTTAGTTTACTATTGTTGTTTCATGTGAAGAAAATTGTCTTGTAATTCACAAAATTTCCCATTCATTAAATTTGTTTTACGTCCTATATCTTGCAATAACTTAGTTTTTCTATTATGGAATTAGTCATTATTAACATTTCCATTGCTTCAGGCTCGACTTTCGTCTTGGAAACTATCTTTGGTACAAAAAGCATTTTTACTCCACAGCTATTACTATATTGACTATTGGCACAGTCAGTTCCATCAGAATTTTATGATTTTTCTTACAGTGCTCAACGTTTGCATGATTTGGTCGATAAAGCAAAGTTGCTTCCTCTCTAGAGACAAGTATGTGATAGGCCCCCGATTCAATTTACTTATTCTAGAAGGCCCAAGAAGGATGGACTGCCAGCTAGGAAAACTAAAATCCGTTGGAAGGGATTTACTGTTAGGAAAATCTGTTAGAGTTAGGCTATAAATCATGGTAGAAAAATAGCCAGAGGTAGGCAATATTTGAAGATAGTAAAGTTGTTCTCGGTTACAGCCTTCTATAGGCTTTTTGTCATTTCATTCCTGTAATTCTCTTATTGTTCAATCAAAAGTCATTAACTCGTTTATCTGAATTCCAGTTGGTACCTTATCAATTGGTATCAGAGCACGTTGTTTCTGATGGCTCAAAAATAAACAGAAGGCAGAGTAGAATTAATGGAGAAAGAGATGGAGGACGTGAAACTAGAATTGCAGCGACTTCCAGGGCTAGGAGATCATTTGAGCAACTGTCCCAGAATGGAGGAAATGAGGAAAACTGTGGCAGCACTGTTTGATTCAAAATCAGGAGTGAATGACGGCTTTGAAGGAGGGGGTCTGGGAGTATAACAGGAGGGGCGATACCTCCTAACATACACCAAGGATCGGTGGGGGACCAGCGCATCATGGATTGAGGAAAATGGCCAGAAGAATTAGGACCAAACAGTAAAGAAAGATTGACAATGATCGTGGAACAGGAGAAGGAGGGTGATGGCTGGCGAAGAGTGAGAAAACTTGAAATGCCCATTTTCAGCGGGGAGAATCCCAACGGGTGGCTATTCCGCGCAGAAAGATATTTCGATGTGAACGGGCTGACAGAAAAGGAGAAAATGGGAGCAATCGGTGTAAAGCTTGGATGGAGATGCTCTGTCATGGCTGCAATAGATGGAGGCGAGGAACCCATTTCGGAATTGGCAGCAGTTTAAGCAAGAACTTATACTCCGATTCAGACCAACACAGGAGGGTAGTCTATGTGAGAAATTTCTGGCCATAAATCAAACCGGAACAGTAGCCGAATACAGACGCACGTTCGAAGTCTTGGCAGCTCCGTTGAAGGGGATCTTTGATGAAGTGTTAGAGAGTACGTTTGTGAATGGCCTGCAACCTGAAATAAGAGCTGAGATCCGTCTGTTGGGCCCAAAAGGACTGGGCCGAATCATGGAAATAGCCCAAAGAGTTGAAGACCGAAACTGGATTGTTAAAAAAGGAAGGGAGCCCGTAGCCCCAAGGAATTATAAACTCAACCCAGCGACTTCCAGGCCAGACTCGTTTCCCACAAAGACAGTAACAGTGGAGGAAAGGATCGCGAGCAGAAGGGAAGTTTCGGTAAAGCGAATGATTGACGCCGAATGGAAGATGAGGCGAGAAAAAGGGTTATGCTTGAGATGTGAGGAAAAATACACGGCTAGACACCAGTGCAAAAATTGAGAGTTAAGGGTACTTTTGGTGCAAGAAAACGAAGATGCAGGTGAATCGGATTTCGAAATTCCGGTTGGGGAGCACCCATTGGAGGTGGCGAACGTGGTGGAGTTGTCGCTCAATTCGGTTGTGGGCTTAACTACTCCAGGGACCATGAAGCTAAGGGGCGCCGTTGGGAAACGCGAGGTAATTGTGCTCATTGATTGTGGGGCAACTCACAATTTTATAGCTCTAAAATTGGTCCAGGAATTGGGGCTCCCTACCACAGTCACGAACCATTATGGAGTTGTCATGGGGACAGGGGAATCAGTTAGAGGAAGGGGGATCTGCAAGGGGATCGTTCTAGAAATGCAGGGATTGACTATCATTGAGGATTTCCTACCCTTGGAGCTAGGTAGTACAGACGACATGTTAGGAATGCAGTGGTTAGCCAGTTTGGGAAGTATGGAGGTTAACTGGAAATCGCTAACTATGCGATTTCAAATGGGTGATACAGTGATGACAATTAAGGGTGATCAGGGGCTAAATAAATCAGGGGTCTCTCTTAGGGCAATGGTGAAGGCCTTGCAGAATGAAGGCCAAGGGATTTTGGTAGAGGTGGAGGAGCCAAGGAGTAAGGACTACAGGAAAAAGGAAGGGGTACCGGAGAAAGTGTTGAAACTTTTACAGAAATATAAGCAGGTCTTCACAGAAGCAGTAGGAGTACCTCCTACCCGTAACTTGGACCATGCAATTCCTCTCAAGGAAGGGGTAGAGCCTGTTAGTGTCAGACCATATTGGTATCACCACATCCAAAAGAATGAGATCGAAAGATTAGTGGGAGAGATGTTGGCTGCAGGGATAATTCAACCCAGTGCTAGCCCATTTTTGAGCCCCGTGTTACTCGTCAAAAAGAAAGATGGCAGCTGGCTGTTCTGTGTTGACTACAGGGCACTGAATAAGGCGACTATTCTAGATAAATTTTCCATTCCAGTCATCGACGAGCTGTTGGACGAACTTTATGGAGCCACCATGTTTTCAAAAATAGACCTTAAATCGGGGTATCACCAGATTCGGGTGCGGAAAGAAGATGTGCATAAAACAGCTTTTAGAACACACGAGGGGCATTACGAATTTTTGGTCATGCCGTTCGGCCTTACCAACGCCCCGGCTACATTTCAATCATTAATGAATGACATATTCAGGAGGTACCTAAGGAAATTTGTACTAGTCTTCTTCGACGGTGTTTTAATCTACAGTAAAGACTCAGTGACTCATGAACAGCACTTGGACACGGTCTTTACTGCCCCATAGATGCACCAGTTGTACGCTAATGCCAAGAAATGCTTCTTTGCCCAACAACAGATTGAGTACTGGGTCACTTAGTTTCAGCAGCAGGAGTAGCAGCAGACTTGGTTAAAGTAGAAGCCATGGTCGGGTGGCCAACTCCGCGTAATATCAGGGATCTTCGAGGATTTTTGGGGCTAACAGGATATTACTGAAGGTTCGTTGTAGGACATGGCGCTATTTCTTGGCCGCTCACACAGCAACTAAAAACAGATGCATTCAACTGGAATGAGAAGGCACAGGCAGCATTCCAAAAGTTGAAATTAGCAATGATCACAGTTCCAGTTTTGGCTCTCCCTGATTTTTCTAAACCTTTCATCATTGAGACCGATGCTTCAGGACATGGGATAGGTGCAGTCATCATGCAAAACCAGCAACCCATTGCGTATTTCAGTAAGGTGTTATCAGCAAGGTCGCAGCAGAAATCCATTTATGAGAGGGAGTTGATGGCAGTGGTCTTGACTATTCAAAAATGGAGGCACTATGTGATGGGAAGAAAATTCGTTGTCCGTACTGATTAGCGCAGCCTAAAGTATTTGCTGGAACGGCGAGTCATCCCGAGGAATTTCAGCGATGGGTAACCAAACTGATGGGCTATGACTTTGAGATACAATATCGGCCACGAGTGAAAAATAAAGCTGCCGATGCCTTATCCCGCATCCCCATTCAACCGGAACTTGCAGCCCTCACATTCCCAGTACTCATGGACGAACAACAGATTAGTACGCAAGTCAATAATGATCCCCTACTCTCAAAAATCAAGAAAGAAGTACAGGAGGATCCAGATGCACATCCAAGGTTTTCAGTCAACCAAGACAGGCTGTTTTTCAAAGGACGACTCGTGCTTCTCCATACTTCAACATTGATTCCTACACTACTTAAAGAGTTTCACAGTAGCTTAGTGGGAGGCCACTCCGGATTCCTTCGAATGTACAAAAGGGTGACCAGTAAACTTTATTGGTCAAGAATGAAGAAAAACATCAAGAAGTTTGTAAATGAGTGTCCAATATGCCAACAAAATAAAAGTTTAGCTCTCTCCCCTGCTTAACTGCTTCAGCCCCTGCCAATTCCGCACTAGATTTGGGACGATATCTCGGTGGACTTTGTGGAAGGACTACCTAAATTGGGGGGGTATGACTCGCTGCTAGTGGTGGTAGACCGCTTAAGCAAGTATGCACATTTCCTGCCCCTTAAACATCCTTTCACTGCATTTGGGGTAGCAACAGTTTTTGTCAAAAAAATTGTGCGACTCCATGGTATTCCCGCTCTATAGTTTCAGATCGAGACAAGTTGTTCTTAAGTCACTTCTGGACAGAACTCTTCCGGCACGGCCTACCATCCACAGACCGATGGGCAAACAGAACTTGTGAACTGATGTGTGGAAGCCTACTTGAGGTGCTTCGCCTACGACAAGCCTAAAACATGGAGTACTTGGTTACCTCGGGCAGAATATTGGTATAACACAACCTTTCATGTGTCAATAAACACAACTCCTTTCCGAGCCATTTATGGGAGGGATCCTCCTCCCTTGATCTGCTATGGCAACTAGAAGACAGCCGTGAACTCAGTGGAGCAGCAGCTCAAAGACAGAGACGTTGTTCTGGAGGAATTAAAGTCCCACCTCCTTCGTGCTCAGGACAAAATGAAAGCAGCTGTAGATAGTAACCGGAGGGATGTCCAGTTTGCAGTAGGAAATTTAGTCTATGTGAAGCTTCGGCCGTATCGACACAGATCATTAGCCAGGAAATAGAGTGAAAAATTGGGACCTAAGTACTTTGGTCCATATGAGGTAACGACGCGCATCGGCCCCGTGGCCTATCAATTGAAGTTACCCCCTGAGACAACAATACATCCGGTTTTCCATGTGTCACAACTAAAAAAATCAGTTGGGGTGGTAGAAACCTGCCAGCTAATTCCTCCCCACCTGGATGCAAACCTCGAATGGATGGTAGAACCCGATCAAGTCCTGGGAGTACGTCAAAATCCCCCAGGCCAGCCCCCAGGTCAGGAAGCATTAATACAATGGAAGGACCTTCCAACCTCTGATGCTTCATGGGAATCGGTCGACTCAATTCTGCAACACTTCCCAAATTTCTACCTTGAGGACAAGGTGTCTTACGAACCCGGGGGTATTGATAGGCCCCCGATTCAATTTACTTATTCTAGAAGGCCCAAGAAGGATGGACTGCCAGCTAGGAAAACTAAAATCCGTTAGAAGGGATTTACTGTTAGGAAAATCTGTTAGAGTTAGGCTATAAATAATGGTAGAAAAATAGCCAGAGGTAGGCAATATTTGAAGATAGTAAAGTTATTCTCGGTTACAGCCTTCTATAGGCTTTTTGTCATTTCATTCCTGTAATTCTCTTATTGTTCAATCAAAAGTCATTAACTCGTTCATCTGAATTCCAGTCGGTTCCAGTCGGTACCTTATCAGTATGTTTTCTTGATCTTAAGTAATTGTATTCCATAGAACATGTCCAAATTATGTACTGTAGATAACGTATTTTCTAGCCCTGATGGTGCATTTATTGGTTTGTCGGTAAACCTAAGAATATTTATCAAAGAGATTCTTTACCAACTTTATAAAAATGAAAAGCCAAAGCTACGAATTCCACCGAGTACACAATGGGCCAGGGTTTTTTTTTTTTGTTTTTTTTGCTAATTTCTCTGTTGCTGAATCACTGGCAATTGTTCTAGGAATGAATTGGTTATTTTGGTTTATTTGATAATTTGGACCTCTCTCATCTTTGTCTGACCCCTTACTATTAAATTAATTAGTTCGCAAATTATTTTATTATTCACTTTAGTACCTGCACACCATCTGTTGACATGTTTTAACACTTTCATCATGGCAAATGTTTTCAGTAAAAATTCTCCCACATTGGTAAATCTGGAGGGATGTCAGAGTGCTTAACAAACATACATGAACTTTGTGTATTTCTGTTTAGTTTAGTACGCATGTGTAGTAATATGCTTATTCTTCAATCTTATGCAGTTGCTTTTCAATTTTCTATATGCAGGGGGGATTGAAGATGGTGAGGATCCAAGATCTACTGCAATTAGAGAATTGAGAGAGGAAACTGGAGTGGTGTTTGCTGAATAATTGCTGAGGTTGTCCAATATGATAGTTTATGAAATCACCACTTGTGCTCTCCAAAATATTTTATATGTAAACATAGACCTATTATGACAATTTTTTCATTCTTTATAGACTGTGCCAATCCCCCAGGGTTGGGGCCTTGTGGACAGGTTAGGATAAGCACTGGAAAGATGATTCAAAGATGCTTCTTGATTCTATTGTTTCTCCTGCCCTTGACTTCTATTTCTAGAGTTTTACTGAACTTTTCTACATTACATCGGAACTATGATGAGTAGAGAAAGTTATATCGTGATATAAATAGCTCAGCAGTTGCCTGAGGAGAAAAATAGTATCACAAGAACTTCAAAAGATTGCCAAAATTTCAGAATCCTGGGCGATGTGTTAACTGGATGCTGATAGAAATTTACATAATCTCTATAAATTATACAAAAGATGAAAAGGGAAATCAACTTAGCAAATGCCGCAACAGACCCAGAATTCTCAGAATGGAAATGGGCAACCCTTGAAGAAGACTTTGAGCAGGTATTCTGAAATGTCCCTCGATTTAGCATACATGTTTGACAAAAGCTAATCTGTGCAATGGATGATTTGTGGCAGGCAGTGGACTACAAAAGGCCGATACACGAGAAATTTAAGAGAACCTTTCGACCTTACTTGGTTGGCGCTACTAAATGCTAATCAACAAAATGATGAAATATAATCCATGTAGAACTCTCTGTAAAGGTAAATGACTGAAGTTTGAACTTGTGACTTGTAAGTAATGTAAGAAAAGAGCTAAGAATGGAGAAGACATTAGCTTTTCCCGTTTTATTCAAATTCTATTGTAGTAAACACTAACCTTTTTTTTGCAGGCAATGATACTCTGGATTTGTAGGTCAGGTATCAACGAGGGAAGCTGCTGGCATTGTGGTCAATATGATACGCGACAAGTAGTACTTTTTAACCACGTATTTTGCACGTCAGTTTTTGAGGATACTTCTGAAGTATATCATTGAACACCAGGATCTTATATGAGAGTAAGGACTCCTAACTACACATAGATAAAGTCTTGAAGAATCAAAAAAGATTGTTTGTTCTGTTTTTGTTTTACACCTTGCAGTGAACTCACAATTTTAGAGTGAAAAAGAATAAAAGTGTTGGCAGAAGGAAGCTTTTCGTGAGTTTGATTGTATTGAAGCATGTTCACGAGGAAGAAAGACTTGAATTTCTTTTAAATGAATGACATGGCTGATTTAAACCTTGATCTGATATGGTCCTTCGAAACTCACAGCTTGAAATTGCTCATATACTGTTTTCGTGATATGATAGTTATAATCCAATATTTTGATTACTTTATGATGCCCCAAAATGCACAAAAAGTATGCAACATGCCTAGAGTGCATGACTCCAGCATCCCTTAATAAACAATATGGTTCTGCACTTGCAATAATTACGATCACGATCAGTAACAGAGATAAGCCATGCAAATAATGTACTTGACTTGTATTTTTTTTGTGCTTTGTTCATATTATATATGCTTACGTCATTAATGAATCTAATATCAAGCATTAGCACCCGTGCAACAAAGTTTGAAATAGAATTGGCTTTTGATCCCAAGAAGCCTGTTGACTGTGATGAGAATGACTAGGTTCGCTGGAGAAATTGCGTGGAGTGAGACTTTGCAATAAATGGACATAATGTCCCTACCTTTTGTTTTTTGGTAATTTCACCCACACCTTTACATTTTCTTGCAAAAAAAGTCCTTCCGTCTACTCATCGTTAAAATGCTCTATTAAAACAAGTAAAATGGGATATTTTTTTTCAAAAGGCAAGGGTAACATTGACCAACCAATTCCTTCCTTCACATTATTTCCTGCCATCACTTGGAGCTCAAATCAACCAGGCAACAAAACTCAGAAAATACATAATTTTCCCATTCAACTCGAGTTTAGAAGAAGTCATTGTTGCTGTTGTTGGCTTTGGCTATAAATGAAGCAGGATAAGAAGAAGAAGCCCCGCAGCCGTGCCTACAAACGGATGCAATACAGCCGCCGCTTTGTCACTGTTGTTGTTGGGAAAATCGCATAGGATTTTTTAGCATTAGACTGAATTTAATCATGGCACTTCCATTCTTATTCTTTCTTTCTTAAAAATCAAGAAATAGTTTCACACGCTAGAAAGTAGTACAACAAAATCAGAATCGGAGTTTCTCTCTAAGATTAACACGTGCTTACATAGAGTGTAAATAAAATTAACACGTGCTTACATAGAGTGTAAATAAAGGATAAAGTAAGAGGACCAATTAAAATGTGACCCTGTGAATGGAGAAGATGAATATGAACAGGTTTTCATTCCATTTTAGCGTGAAATTGAACTTACGGTAACAGTTTCTACCTTTAAATTGTCTTTACAAAAAATATCCCTGCATTTACATTGTCTTTGCGCAAAAAAACCCTTCCTTTAAATTTGCGTTGCATAAAACATCCCTACATTTGTTAAAAATTGTAAAAATCGTCCCAATGTATTTTGAGCCAACAAGAATTTCAGTGCAGTAGAGATAACACGAACAGGAATTTCTGTACTACATGAACAACCACATATTTAAACAAAGTATAATACAAAATTCAAAGGATATTCTACATTATTCTTACGAACTCCAATATTTCAAACATCTTGTATCCACAAGGAGAAAAAAGCAAAAATAAGTAATTTGGGCCAATTAAAATAAAAATAAAAAAAGCAAAAATTAGCCAATTAAAATCAAGAATCATTTGCGCTTTCTTTTAGAGACTTGAAAACTCTAAAACTTCTATCAAAGATTTGGGCCCTCATATAGTCCTATTATAATTAGCAGCCCCTTTTTCCTCCATCTTCCCCCCTGCTTCTCTTTCTAAGCACTCCATAAGCTCAATCACCCTAACACTCTCTCTACAATTCTCTTTCCATTTTCCTACTTCCATATTCATCTCCTTCTGTAATGTCCCTAGCACCCATATCATTGACGTCAGAAACCCTTAAGTCCTATTTCTGAAATTGGTTGGACAATATTGCCCTTACCTTTTGAAAAGAAAATTCCCATTTCATTTGTTTTAACAGAACATTTTTACAGGGATTGGACGGAAGGATGTTTTTCGTAAGAAAAGGTAAAGGTGAGGCTGAAATTACCAAAAAACGAAAGGTGGGAACGTTTTCCACAAAAACCTTGAAATGTAAGGACACTTAATGCTTTCTTTGTCCTATCATTCTTTTTTTCTCATTCTTCTTATTAGCACTACACTACTATTATTATTACTACTCTCTGCAGTACGTATATTTCAACTAGGGTAGTGTGTCGATATCGACACTTCTTGGACACTTTACCGTAAACATTTTTCTTTTCATTTTTTAGAAAATTATATATTTTTAACTCAAAGTTATTAGTAAATAAGTATTTATATTTAAAAGATTTCAAACAGAAAAATTAATAACAAGTATAAAACTAAATTTAAACTATATAAATGAAGAATTTTAAAAAATTTAATCAACGTGTCGGCGTCAGTACTTTTTGAAAAATCGGGTTTCGGCGTATCCAATGCATATCGTGTCAGACACACGTGACCGTGTCAATACATTATAGACTACTATTGTTATTATCATCAATATTGTCATTTTTTTTTTCGGTTGGTTTTTCTTATTATTTTTAACTGTTTTTTTTAAGCTAATTTCAGTATTTGACGTAATAGGTTAACGGCGTGGTTTAACTTTTTCTTCAGAGAGTGAACATAATGGAAAACACTATAAGCTATGTTGCATTTACTTGAGTACCACTGTCTCAATCAGGGCCAGTCCTGAGGCGAGACAGATGAGGCCTTCGCCTCATGGCCAAAAACTGAAGGAGGCCTCATTTCCAAGGCCATTTTTTTTTTAAAATTAGATGGAGAAGTAAATTGAATGAAGATGTTGTAGTTGGAGTTGCAGAGAAGCCTTTTTTTTTCCTATTAGACGGAGAAGTAAATTGAATGAAGATGTTGTAGTTGGAGTTGCAGACAAGCCGTCGCGAAGAAGAAGGCAGGATGGTTTTTCATCTCATTTTTTCTTTTTTAAATCTTGGGCCTTCTATTGGGCTGTTGCTTTTTAAAACTTAAAAAAATGACCAGGCCTAATCCAAAGATGTTGTAACCTCTGTTGTTCTCTCTCTCTCTCTCTCTCTCTCTCTCTCTCTCTTTTGGGTTTTGGTGTTATTTTTTATTTATGACTTATAAGTTATGAATAATAATTTATGTTCGATGAGTTTACTTATCAAAAAAAAAAATTATGTTGGATGTATTAATTGGCAATTTGGCATTATTAAAATGAGAATTGTGAATTTGTGGTTGGTGGATAAATAATTTATGTTGGTCATTGAGTTTTGATATCTGGCAACTTGACTGCGGCAATGTGTATATATTCCAAGGGTTTATACTTTCTTTAAATGAATTGAGATGTTTATCTATTCATATTTGTTTTAATTCAGTAGTTTTTTCTAGTAGTTTGTTAGTAATTTACAGCTTTTTATGACATTGATTAATTATTTGGTAAAGTGATTATTCTATTTAATTTGAAATCTACAGAATTCTATTTCAGCGTTTGGAGTGGTAGTAGTTTTTGCCCTCATGGTAATGCAAATCACAGTGATCAAGCCTTTAAAAGCTCATATATGAATAATCTTACATTTTCCAAAATTCATTAGAAGTAGAATTCTTTTTTTTTTTTATCAGTATTAGAAGTAGAATTCTAAATATATTTGTTTGTTGTTTTATTGTTAAATTTTAAGTTAGTAGTAGGGACGGATTTAGGGAATTCCAGGCCCAAAAACCTTTTTTTTATGGTAGAAACAGTTTTATATGTATAATATATTTTATTTTATTTTTATTTTATTATTATTATTTTTTTTGCGTATTAGTTAAGCTTGAAATTTTTTAGCCCGGTCTTAAATTTAATACTTAATTCGTTCTTAGTTAGCAGTATGTTGGATAATAATACACTGTTGGATTTTACATTTACGCTGATTTTGGGGGGCCTAACTTATGGAGTTCGCCTCAGGCCCCCGAACACCGCAGGACCGACCCTGGTATCAATCACCAACTGGATTTGTTAGGATGAGCAAGATCTTTCCAGTTAGAAGTAATTTTCTTTTTCATTTCTTTTCAAGGTTCTACCATTGGTCATTTGGAGATGCTGGGAATAAGTTGGCAAAGATCGTCTATTAAGCTTCCAGCAAGTTTTCTTTTATATTCTTTCATGATTAAGCAATTGCGGATTGGCCTCCTTTTACAACTTTAGATGTGACTCAAGTTGGCTTTATTTGTTTTTATTTTACGCACGTCTCTTGTCGATCTTAACATTCGGCACATTAACATTACTTTATAAATAACACAAATTTATCGTTTTTTAAAGTGGGATAATTATCTTCCTGCACTTTTGACTTCTTCGCTCGTCTTCCAGCTCTCTTCATGGGGCGATTGGAAAAAGGAGTCTCTTTTTCTTAGTGCCTTCAATTCCACTATTCTTGTTGACACGCTAAAAGTGCAGCCCAAATCGAATAGCCCAAAGAATGAAGCCCAACTGGGCAATTCAGGATAAAGGCCCAAATAAGGTTATTAATGAATGCAGTGGAAGTCCACGAACACGGTAATATCATCGCCCAAACTTACAAGATGCCCAAGATCTGAGCGAATGAAGTGCCTTACAGTCGCCCAGAGCTATGACCCTGTTCTCATCCAAACCTTCGAATCGCCCAAGATCTTAGCAAACATAAGATGTTATGATTATCCAGAAGTGCAGTTATTGAAGCAGTTATTGAGTAACCTTATCACGTTCCACGATTCAAGGAATTCAGTTGAAAACGGTTGAACGACAAAGAGTAGTGGTAGCAGTTAGAGACGGCAGTTCCACGACACGTTTACCACCATATTGAAAGTGGGTAGTTATAAAGCAATCAAGCAGTTTCTAAGCGGTTGATCACAAAGAAATCATCTAGGGAATATAAAAGGAAGAGAAGATATAGAGCAAAGGACCTCGAATTAAACACTCTCAAACAGAGAATATGTAATTTCAATTTCTTAGTTTAGACTTAAACATTTCTTTTTAGTATTCGTGTGCTTGCGCTCCTTGGAGGCATTCTGTTTAGTTCCAATTGTAAAGTCATCGCCAATAAAACATCCCTTTTTGGGACTTTGTCTCAAGAGGTTTGTTCCTTACACAATCGTCTGATCCCTTTTTAATTGTTAGCGACTACCCGCGCGAAACAATTTGGCACGTCCAGTGGGACCTTGGTGTTTGGTGTTGAAGATACAAAAGGCTAAACAATATGCCTCAGAAATCCGATAAGGAAGCAGCAAGTCAGGGAGGAGTCCAATCTGTGATCGAGCGATATGAGGAGCAGCATAACTCTCCACGAACAGATGGACAGAATCAGAGCAATCATAGTCATTATGAACCAATGACAGAGTTGAGTCCTCGAACCATATGTGCATTACTCAGATAACTCACACAAGATGTCGTTGAACAGGTAAATCTACGAAATATTCATAATATGGAAAGATTTACCCAGAATGGGAATGCACATTATAACAACATGGCCAAACAACCGAATACTTTAAATGAAATAATGAATAAGTTAGTAGGCCAAATTTGTCAGCCAGTTGTGCCTCTTGCAAACCACTTTCAAACTAGGACAATTGTGGGACATAATCCCCCAATCCTAAGTTTAAATCAAGGGGTAAAATCACCTTTTGATCCCTCTACTTCAAACCAGGGGGTGGTGTAATACCAAATTAGAATAGTGGCAATGGTACATTTAACTTGGGGGTAACTTAAATCTAAGAGATAATGTCCTAAATAATGGACAGAATACCCCACGTGTTAATGATGGAATAATGTTCAGGCTAATGGTAACAATGGCCCAAATCATGGCAACTTTGTTGCCAACTAAGGACCAAACATCAGGCCTCAAGCAAATCAACCGGTCAACCAACCTGTGGGAATTCCATATAACCCCAACGTCATGTTGAGGAATCAGATTATGGAAATAGTGCAGGATTAGATGGCTTGTAGGGTACGTCTTGTCATTAGGCCGACTTACACAAAGCCATATCCTGATTGGGTAGACCAAGCATATCCATGGCCTAGAGGGTATAAAGTGCCAGAATTCTCACTGTTTACCGATTTAGGAAAGGTGTCTACTCTAGAACACATAGGGCGATTCACACTGCAAAGTGGTGACGTAACTGATTACCATAAAATGAGGCTGTTCCCTAGTTGATTAACAGGAGTAGCCTTCTCTTGGTTCATCAATTTGCCAGCAAACTCTGTCCAAACATGGCAACAATTGGAGCAATTGTTCCACGCTCAGTCTTATAAGACTGAGTCTAAAGTTACTTTGACCGATTTGGCGAATCTACGTCAAATGCCAAACAAATGGGCAGAAGGTTTCCTTCAAAGGTTCAAGACGACAAGAAGTAAATGTTTTGTACCTTTGCCCGAAAAGGAGTTTGTCAAGATCGCTCAAGGTTGCTTAAGCTTTGATTTGAAAAGGAAATTCCAAGATAAGGAATTTTCTAATCTATTCCAATTGAGCGCGAACGTGATTAGGTATGAACGATTAATAAAAGAAGAAGAGCAAATGAAAAATTCTAGCAAGGGGACTTATTACAGAGACCCAAATTTTGATGTTCATACCATTAATGACGAGTATTACGATCAAACCAAAATGTATTTGGCCGAATTAATCAAAGGAGACACGTATACTTGTCCTATAATGGCTAAGCCTACACCGTCGAGTAAGGATAAGCCTATAAAAGATGAAAACAAAAAGGCTAGAACGTTCTCGTTCGATGTGACCAAAGCTAACTTTATATTTGATAAACTATATAAGGATAAGCAGATAAAGTTGAGCGATAAACATAAATTGCCAAGCCCTGAACAAGTTAAGGGTAAAAAATATTGTAAGTGGCATAATGCATGGTCACATTTAACTAATAACTGTTTAATTTTTCGCCATGTGTTACAGGATGCCATTGAATCAGGACGAATTACGTTCGAGGATAAGAGGAAGATGGCAGTGGATGAAAACCCTTTTCCACAGCCACTTGGGGTGAACATGGTGACGGACTGGTTTAAAAAACAAGTTGCCAAAATTCAAGTTGGTTATAGATGATGGGGAAGAGGACCTTGGACCACATCCCAGTGTCTTTGAACGTATCAAAGGGAAAGAGCCTGAAAAGGATGAAGACGTCCTATGTACAAGATGTAAAAGAGAAGTGAACAGGAATACAGAAAAACCAGGGATATGGCAGCATCACCGTTGCCCTAGTTTTTTCCCAAACGCTCAGCCTGGTAGAGGGCGAGGTACATCGTTCTATAGAGGACCGCTTTTTGAGAGGCAATTCAGGCCAGTGAATAATGGGAGAACATTCAGGCCGCAGCCTCGCCAACCAAATGTATGGCATTCATTCCAGTATTATGCAGGAAGGGCGATACCCTTCAACGAGATGACTAGAACCCAGTAAAGGCATTTTCAACGAAACTATGGACGAATGATGAGGCAACAACAGGGAATGCCACGTCCTAAGGCGCCTAAGCTACTCGAGGTGGCCAATTAAAATATTCCCGAAGACAGTGAGGAGACTGGTACAGGTGAATCGATGAAAGAATTGCCAGAAAATTCTTCTGGGAAGTCGAAGTTTGAGCGAGACAGAAGGGATGGAGAAGATCCAGATCAACCCCTTACTATTCAGTTTGGTACGTTATCTCCTGTCGTGGCTAATAACTATTTACTAGCCAATGAGTTCAAGAATAAAGAGAAGGGAGAAGAAGAAAAGGAGGATAACGAAGAGGAAGCATGCATGCTGGAATATGAAGAAGGTCAAACTTCTAGAGAGGCCTACAATGGTGAAAAAGATGATGGTATGACAGACATCGAAGAGGAATTCGATCTAGAAGCAGAAAGGAGAAGAAGATGAGTATCGTACAATACTCTGTTGAAGCAACTACATCGAGAGGGAGTTCGTGAAGTAGACTTATTGGGAGAACCATTTGGGCGTTCTTTTGATTATTATGTGTTGTATGGGACGTCCAAAAGAAAGAAGAGAGTGCCTGGCTCTGAAAAGTATAGATCACCTCCAAGAATAATGCCTCCTCCCACAGGTTGGGTAACTGAAGAAGAAGCAGTAGAAAACAGTAAAAAGGAAATTCAGGAAACGGAAGCTTAGTGCGACATGCTGCACGTTGACTTATCACAAAATGATAACTCAACAGAGGACAAGCAGGAAGTGGAAATAGATACTGCCGAAAAGGTTATTTTTAAGCGACCAGCCATGAAATTGACCAAACACTTGAGGCCATTGTACATTAAAGCTTTAGTTAATGGCATACCTGTGGCAAAAGTGCTTGTCGATAATGGAGCAGCTATAAACACCATTTCATCTTGAATGATGAGGAAATTCGCAAAGACAGAAGGTGATATGATCCCAACGGAAGTCATCCTGATAAGTTTCAATGGAGGAGCAACTTCAGCTAAAGGGGTTATGCCATTGGACATAACTATAGGAAAAACTACTAGGACCACAGTCTTCTTTGTAATAGATGGTCCCACTAGTTACAATGTGTTATTAGGAAGAGATTGGATACACGGAAGTCGCTGTATACCCTCATCGCTCCATCAATGCCTAGTTTTTTGGAATGACAAGGGCGAAGCAGAGGTGGTGCAAGCCGATCATAGGCCTTTTGTCGCAGAAGCAAACTCAGTGGAAATGTTCATGTACGAAAGAAATTATGGACCTGTCAAAGTAGTATAAGATGGAGAAGAAACTCAGATTGTCGCGTAGAGTGAAGAGCCATTTTCGGTGGATGCACTCACTAAAATGTTTAGTCAGATGAGGCCAAACATAGTGGTCCTAGAGGAGCCAGTAATTGGCAAAAGAATAATCAATGAGTTTTGAATGAGTTCTAAGCAACAAAGGCAAATGGCCGATATTCGGGCCTTCAAAGCCAAATTAATGGCTTTTAATAAAGAACATAAGGACAAGGTGAATGAAGAAGCAGCCTTGAAAGCATTGAGAGACAAATTTGTAATGTTCGAGTTGGAACAAAGTATTGGCCGAGAAGTCAGCAAGGTGGATTGTTAATAAGAAGAAGTGCCTACAAGGAAACTGGACGACGAAATGATAAGGATCGCCAAGTCTGGATACGCTCAAGCACAAGACCCCCTGATTAAAGTGAATATTGACAATGAAGGAAAAGATCGCCCAACGTTCATCAGCCAAATGCTCGATCAAGAGGTTAGTGATAAATTAATCGCTTTATTAAAGGAGTACAAAGATTGTTTTGCTTGGGAATATGAATATATGCCTGGTTTAGATAGAGATTTAGTGGAACATAGATTACCAACCAAGCCTAATTTTAAACCCCATAGGCAACCTCTTAGGCGTTTCGCTCCTAATGTACTCCCTGAAATTAAGGAAGAGATAGAGCGATTATTAAAAGCAGGCTTTATTAGAACGGCCAGATATGTTGAATAGTTGTCCAATATCGTGCCGGTATTAAAAAAGAATGGTAAACTAAGAGTGTGCATAGACTTTAGGAATCTAAACATAGCCACACCTAAAGATGAGCCCACGGTAGATTCTTTAGTAGACTCGACTGCCGGGCATGTAATGTATTCCTTAATGGATGGGTATTCAGAATACAATCAAATTTATATAGCTGAGAAATATATACACAAAACTGCCTTTAGATGCCCTGGGTCTCTAGGATGAATTTGATTTTTCATGATATGATAGGCAAGTTTGTTGAAATGTATGTAGATGATATAGTGGTCAAATCCATTAAAGAAGATGACCATTTTGAACAATTAAGATGTTCATTTGAGCAAATGAAGCAATATAAACTAAAGTTGAATCCCTTGAAATGTGCATTTGGTGTTAATGTAGGAAACTTCCTTGATTTCTTAGTACACAAAAGGGGGATTGAACTTGATAAAAATAAAGCGAAGACCATTTTAGAGGCCAAACCACCTAGCAACAAAAAAGAATTGCAAAGGTTTCTAAGCCAAGTAAACTTTTTAAGACGCTTTTTTTCTAACTGTGCAGGGCGAACTAAAGCTTTTTCGCCGCTTTTAAAGATGAAAAATCAGGACGAATTCGTCTGAAAAGAAGAACATCAAAAGGCTTTTGAAAGGCTAAAAATATATTTATCAAATCCACCAGTGTTGGTGTCACCAATCCAAGGACGGCCAATGAAAGTGTATGTATCAGTTGAAAAAGAATCAATAGCTGGAATGGTCGCGCAGGAAGACCAATTTGGTGAAAAAAGGGCGATTTACAACTTGAGTAGACGGTTAACAAAATGTGAATGTAATTATTTAGCCATTGAAAAATTATGTCTTGTATTATATTTCACATGTACAAAATTAAGGGCTTATTTACGACTCGTAACCGTTTATTTAATTTCTAAAGTAAATTTGGTTAAGTATATGTTCTCTCGCCCTATTTTGCACCAAATGGTAGGCCTTTGGACATTAGTTTTATTAGAATTTGAAGTACAATACATACCCTAAAAGGCAGTCAAAAATCAAGCTTTTGCTAACTTTCTGGCCGATCATCCACACCTTGATATGCCTGAAAAAATTGAGTTAGAGATCTATTCATTTAAATTAAAACCTTGGGTTTTATATTTCGATGGATCGAAAACCTTTAAAGGTGCAGGAGTAGGAGTAACATTGATAAATCCTTTAAGGATTTGTTACAAGTTCGCATTCACTTTGGACAGGATGTGCACTAACAATCAGGCCGAATATGAAGCCTTAATCGTGGGCCTAGAATTAATGATAGATATGAGGGTAAAGAATGTGATCGTTAGAGACGATTCTCAATTGGTAATTCACCAATTGATTGGTGATTTTAAATACCAAAGTGATTCTATTATGATTCAGTATGAAATTGCCTAAGAGTTGTTGGAAGAATTCGACCAAATAGAGCTTCAATGTGTTAATAGGATATATAATGACGTAGCAAACGAATTGGTCCAGATGGCCTCAGGGTACTCCAAGGTTTTAAATTGGAAGTCTACTTATGAGTATGGAACAATATTGCCCGTGGTCCAAAGAAGGGCGAGAACGATTGAAATTCATCGCATACAAGATGGAGATGCGATAGATTGGAGGGCAGAGATTAAAAGGTTCCTTAAAGAACCCAATATAGGAAATAGTAAAAAAATGAAGTTGCGTTTGCTAAACTATACACTGATAGATGAAGAGTTGTTTAAGAAACGCTCGAATGGTATATTGCTAAAATGTGTAAGTTTGCAAGAAGTCAGGACGATCATGGCTGAATTGCACGAAGGGATATGTGGAGCTCATCAAGCTGGCCAAAGGATGAGATGGTTAATTATTAGGAATGGATATTTTTGGCCAAAGATGGGAGAATCATGCGTTTAGTATGCAAAGAGTTATCTAGCATGCCAAAAGCATGGTCCAATACAAAAGGCGCCAGTGTGAGAGATGACACCTATTATCAAACCTTGGCCGTCTAAAGGTTGGGCGATAGACCTGATAGGGAAGATTTATCCCCCATCGTCCAAGCAACATATCTTTGTTATAGTTGCAACTGATTATTTCACTAAGTGGGTAGAAGCGATACCTTTAAAGGAGATCACCCAAAAGAGTGTCATAGAATTTATCCGTGATCATATTGTTTACAGTTTGGAATTCCACAAACTTTGATGATAGATCACGAAACTTCTTTAAATGGAGATCAAGTGAATAAATTCTTGAGCGAGTTTGGAGTTAAATTAGTAAACTCCACACCATATTACGCTCAATCCAAAGGATAGGCAGAATCTTCTAATAAGATTCTAAAAAATATCATAAGGAAAATGATAGATGAAATGCAAGAAATTGGCACGAATTTCTTAACAAGGCCTTATGGGCTTATAAGACGTCCCCTCAGTCAAGTACCAAAATTACTCATTTCCAACTTACTTATGGACAGGAGGTCGTTTTGCCTATGGAAATCAACGTGCAATTGATCAGAGTGTGTTTGCAACATAATTTAAGTGGTGATGAGTATACCGAATCATTAGTTCAAAACTTATTGGAGTTGGACGAATTAAAGTTGGACGTCCTAGATAGATTGCAAGTTCAAAAACGAAGAATGACTAAGTTTTATAATAAAAAAGTTATAGCCAACTCGTTCAGCCTGGGCGAATTGGTTTGGAAAACAATTCTCCCTTTGGATAGCAAAGATCTAAAGTATGCAAGTGGTCGCCCAATTGGGAAGGACCATATAAAGTAAATAGTGTGTTGCCTAATAGAGCCTATCATTTGGAAGATTTAGATGACACCAAGCACATGAGGTTCATTAATGGCAAATATTTGAAAAAAATATGTTCCTTCCTTATGGGAAAGTGAACAAATAAAAGCGTAATCAAATCGCGTTGAACGATCGTAAATAACAAAGGGCCAGAGTGAAATACGCTCAAATAAATTCCTTTGTTATCAAACGTTCATTACAAAGTTGCAAAATACAAAATACTAAATGCTCTATAAGTTACAATTGAGAGCAAACTAATCTCTAGGTCGATCGCCAAGTAAGAGGGTGAACTGGCCTTGATTGCTATCCTGATCGCACTACTGCAAAGGCAAGCAGAGAGGCTGAGAAGCACTCTCAGCAAGCAGAAGGGAAAAAGAAGCACCCTCACATCGCCTTCCTAAATGCATCGTTGCAATAACGGGCAAGGAGGCTGAGAAGCACTCTCAGCAAGCAATGTGGCTTGCAGGCATCCTCAAAAATTGTCTTCCATCATCGAACTCCTTGTAAGAAATATGGAGACGATGGGAAGAACTTTGCTGGCCAAAGAATATTTCCTATATCTCCCATACCAAATGTGACATCAAAAAAGATGGCAAAATGGGCGGATCAAATGATCCATTTCCATGGAAGACAAAGGTTTTGGATCGATTGTCAAAATGCCAAATAATGGCAGCAAATTGGTTTTGAAGAAGAGAATAGAAATGAAAATGACAAGTGTGGAATATAAGTGCATTTATAGGGGCGTGAAGGTGGAGAGACAGAATATGAACAACCACATTCGTGCTTAGTAACTGGAATCAAATGGCCTGAAATCTTGGGAAAAGAGACATAAATACCAAGAGAAAATGTGCGTGAATCTTAGCATAAAGCAGTTAAATGCTTGGAGCGTTGACAATTAAAAACAACATCAATAAATACACAAGAAGACAAATTAATCATTAATTAATGATAATGGCTGCTAGTACGTTCAGAGTTATCAATGGACATCAGTACGAGGTTATAAGGGGAAAGTTAATACGAAGTTACAAAAAGAGAAGTTAAGGCATTATATGTCTTAATTACAATTCGCCCCAGACCGAACGAATTCTTTCCCTAAGTCTCCCCCAATCCTCGCTCTGCCGAGAAGAAGTGATATCCAATTCCGCTACAAAATCATCATCAACTTCCAGCTTCTTGTACTGCTCGACCAAAGACTTGGTTCGCTCAATTCCTTGGGAGGCATTATGCTTTTTAGCAGCCATTCTCGCCTTGCAGTCGTCCATCCTTGCTTGAAGCTCATTCATTTGTGCAGCCAAACTGGTCATCAAAGAGTCTTCAATCATAACTTCGGAAGAGATTTCTTTCAATTCGTCCTCAACTTTGTTGATCTCCAGAAGCAAAGACTCTCTTTCAGATACAGCGCGAAGATATTGAGTACTCCTGGCCTTCAGTTCAACATTTTTGGCCAGCAAGGAGAGAATCTCGGAATGGACAACTTTTAACGTCGCTTTAAAATCAGCAGAAAGATTGAGCGACGGAAGTATCAGTGCTTGCGCCAACTTCGCACTCAAATGCTTAAGTCCTTATGTTTGACAGCACCAGCCTGATCGATGTCCATATCCATAAAGGACACATACTCAAATATCGACTATTTGAGGAACTTCATATCTTCCTTTGAAGAAGTAGAAGGACGACCGGTTGAAGCAGGGCGAGACGTCTTGACCTGCCCCCAGGAAGTAAACAAGTTCTGGATGGAACACACAATCTTATCAGTATCCTGCAAAGAAAATTGCCAACATTGAAAGTTTTCATTACAATGAACGAAGTGGAAGTAAAAGTGAGGCAAAGATTACCTCATCAGCAATCTTGGGAGATGGCATATCCCCAGCCAAATCTACCACCTGTGGCTTTACCACTCGTGAGGACTTCTCCTTGTCTGGGCGAGAAGACTTTGCCACAACGGGCAAACCCATGGGAGCATCTGCAGAACTCAAAAAGCAACAAATTAAAAACCAATAGCACAAGCAAAGGTAAAACATCAAAAAATGTATTACCTTCTGGTTCGACGTTTGGGAGGTTGACGCCCTGGGAAGAAGGTGGCTCATCCATTGGTTGTGATGAGGATTCCGGGACTGAAGGTTTTTCTTTAAGCGTAGTCCCTTCATCAGCTGGTTTGGATGAAACAGCCTCAGCAGAGAATGATGGAGCAGGAGCTGTCAACACCAAAGCCTTCAAAGGAGAGGCTGAACTTTTCTGAGAAATCCAAATAAACCATCAGCACATAGAAAAGTTTCAAGTATAGAAAGGTATGCTTGTGAGTAAACTGAATTAATTACCTTTCTCCTGACGATGAGAGGAGTGTCATCATTATCCTCCAAAATGGGAGATGCTGAGTCTGGCCGTTTGCGGCTTGGGACACTCTTAACTGCAGTGGGCTTAGCAGGAAGAGAAGTAGATGGACGAATAGACTGTTTAGCACGAGCAGGGGAGGAAGGACTCCTAATGGACATTGGGGTGACCAAAACAGGAGAAGTGGAAAAAATGTTTGGCTGATCCAGCGAATGAAAAGCACGATTGACATCAGTTGCAAACAATCTGCACTTCACTGATGCCCAGAGTTGTTCAAAAAGGGATGGATGACATGGCTAGGATTGAAGGGGGCTAATGAAAAGTTACTCGTCAAAAGAATATTGTGAGCATCTATAGCTTCTGCCTCTACCTTATTAATGGTGTGGAAGTAATCTATCAAATTTCTTGAATAACAAGGGGGAACAGGCCAAGTTTGGCTAAAACCAAGTTGACGAGCAAAAAATTGGGGAGCATATATTTCAACCCCAGCTTTGGCATTGGTTCCAGTCAAAATATCATGGAACAACTCCCTCCCGGTCAAAAACTGAACCCAAATGAGCAGAGAGGTGCTCGCACTGTCCAAGGTGGATGGGGGTTGCACATAATCTGGAGTTAAAAATGGAGGAAAAGGAAAGAAAGAAGGAATTGAATCCAAAGTATAAAAGAATGAAAAGATGTCCCTTCTGGACATATTTACAGGGCTCAGTGGGTCAATAGCTAGCTTATAGTAGCTAGCAGAATAAAGGGACAAGGATAGAGTACTAAGTGATGGAAAATAAGCTCTCAACCACATTTGAGTGAACCAAAGAGGCTCACTGCCAGTGGGAGATGCACCATTCTTCAATTGGAATTGGAGAGAAGCCATGCCTCTATAGAGGACAGCCAAAAAGAAAGAACACAAATTCAGAGACCTACCACGCGCCAATTTGAACGCGATGGGTAAATAGCTTATAGAAGGTTTCATGCTTGCCACACACATAATATATTTATAAAGCCAAATTTGAAGAAAGGCCACACGCTCAGCATGGGAAGGCTCAGCGCTCGAGTGATTATAACAACTTTGCAGGCTTGAATAGGACTTGGTGAATTTTCTGTCAAATTTTGGGACAACACCAGAAATCAAAATATCAGGAAAAATGGTATCGCCCAAAGGTGGCAGATTTACTAGGGCCCCAACATCCCTCAAAATAATGGACAGGGACCAAGAAGGAAAACAAAAGTATTATACTCAGAGGACCAAAAACTTAAAGCAATAGTGAAAAGCGCTGGATCAAAAATAGGGGGTTGAAGAGAGATTTCTAACAAATCAGAAATCCTAACACTATCAAAAATTGCATTGGTAGGACTATGACCCACAAGGCGAGCATGCCATCTACGAAAAATAACATCAAATTTAGGCCAAGTACGAATACCTCTTTCGCGAAGCGGCCTCAGCGGCAAAAAGTTCAGAAACGGAGGGCCTTGAATATAAGGGAACAGCTGGCCCACCGCCACTTGTTCGACGGCCTCGGCGTTGTTGAATGAAGGACCTAGATAGAAGTCATTGAGTTCAGCATTGGCTGGTGCAAGGAAGTTCGGAGTTATATATGGTTGAGTGAGGATTTTCTGGAAGTCTTCGAAATTGAAAGAGTCACCAGATTAGGTTTGTGAAGCAGCCATTGGGAACGAAATAAAGTTTTGTTGAAATTTGCTTGAGAAACGTAACAGAGAAGCAAGAAGATGAACAGTAATATTGCGAGACAGAAGCGCGAAACAATGAGGCGTGATATAGTTGTGCGATGAAATGGCGTGTATTTGGGAGTTATAAGGGTTTGCAACGTCGCGCCTTTTCAGGCTATGGAAGAAAATAATGATTGAAATTCTTGAAAATTTCGACTGTTGATGGGAAACACAAAGTGAATATGGCAAAAATTAATAATTGGTATTAATTCTGCCATATTGGGGGGTAATTGTTGGCACGCTAAAAGTGCAGCCCAAATCGAGTAACCCAAAGAATGAAGCTCAACTGGACAATTCAGGATAAAGGCCCAAATATGGTTATTAATGAATACAGTGGAAGCCCACGAATACGGTGACATCATCGTCCAAACTTACAAGACGCCCAAGATGTGAGCGAATGAAGTGCCTTACAGTCGCCCAGAGCTATAACCCTGTTCTCGTCCAAATATTCGAATCGCACAGGATCTTAGCAAACATAAAATGTTATGGTTATCCAGAAGTGCAGTTATTAAAGCAGTTATTGAGTAACCTTATCATGTTCCACGATTCGAGGAATTCAGTTGAAGATGGTTGAACGACAAAGAGTACTGGCAGCAGTTAGAGACGGCAGTTCCACGACACGTTAACCACCATATAGAAAGTGAGTAGTTATAAAGCAATCAAACAGTTTCTAAGCGGTTGATCACAAAGAAATCATTCATGGAATATAAAAGGAAGAGAAGACAGAGCAAAGGACCCCGAATCAAACACTCTCAAACAGAGAATATGTAATTTTAATTTCTTAGTTTAAATTTAAACATTTCTTTTCAGTACTCGTGTGTTTGCGCCCCTTGGAGGCATTCTGTTTAGTTCCAATCGTAAAGTCATCGCTAATAAACCACCCCTTTTTGGAACTTTGTCTCAAGAGGTTTGTTCCTTACACAATCGTCTGATCCCTTTTTAATTGTTAGAGACTACCCGCGCGAAACAATTCTAATAGAGAAAAATGCTCTTCCTGACGGCCATAATGAGTTTAAAAATCATATTGTGCGATATTATACTGACTTGGGAGTCAGCTTATCAACTGCATATAAATTCTTGGCTGTTCGTGGGTAGTTGGTTCTTGTTTTTGCTTTGCATTTGACTTTGACTTGATGGTCTTTTTTTAGTTCTGATCTGCAAGATTTAGAAGGATTATATACAAGCTTTATCTTCTGCTTGGATTCGCTCACGTAACCGGAACGCTAGTTTTCGTTGTGGTTATTTATTTTCAAGAATTGAAAATTTCAAATATTATTTTAATTTAGTTTATACCTGTGAAGATATGGTTCACCTAACCCCACCACCTAATGTTGTGAGTTGATGGGAGTGAGTTGACACAATAAGGTCTTCCCTTCCTTTGGCAGAGGCATGGTCTTTCTTCCTACCCCTTCATTATGTACACTCTACCATTTTGAAATAAAAGAAGAGGGCAGCTCTCAGTCTCTGGAATTCCCAGCAGTAGGAGCTCTCGTTTTTCATAGAAGGGTGGTGGTTCTTCATTGGTTTTTTTCCCCTCTCTCTTTGGAAGGCAATTGGTATAACATGGGGCTGTTCCTGAGCCTGGAAAAACACCCATAAATCGAAGAAGGAGCTGCTGAAACGAAGCAGAAAAGCTGGACAGATTTTCGGCCAAAAAGGGTTGTATTTTTCCATTCCCGTTTTTCTTGATTTTTGCCTTGAATCTTGTTTGTTGATTGTTGTTTTGGTTGTTTGAACTCCTAGGATCCTCAACAAACTGGTATCAGAGCTAGGAGGAGTGATATTAGTCCAAAAATCGATCAAAAACCAGCAAGAAATCACCATTTTCACATTCTAACCGAATCTGAAAAACTTGATTTCCGTAATCTTCCCAAACTCTGTTTCTTGCATTCCTTGCTAAATCTATTTCCAGAAAACAACAACTCAAATACCAACTGTAGAAGCACTTGATACAAAAAATATAGCAATTTAGGCACATGATCATACATAAGAATGCTAAATGAGAAGTAATACTAATGTCAATCAAACACATCAGCCAAAACATTAGTATTACAAAACATCAAAAGCTCAAACAGCTATACATTATGATATGGAATGCAATGAAAATAATCAATATCTCCTTATTGGAAACTCTAATCAATCTCCCCCAACATGCAATTCTCTTTCAAGGTATAAAGATATAATGTTATAGATGATATTGATATAGTCTTTATCCCCTATCGAAATAATTACTCTCCCATTTTTTTGTCACAAATGACGAAATGATCAATATCAAAATTTTTAACATCAATACAATAACTCAAAATATGCAGTTGATAGCATGAACAAGAATAATCAATGATCAGTAAACCTTTCCACATACTCAGTCCAAGTTAACATGGAGTAAATTATATAAGTGACCCATGTTTGTAAAGTGTCACTAATCCTTGCTAAGCAAAACTCCAAACCTTAATTTTGTGAGAATGGACATGCTAAGCATCACTGTTAATAAGTTTATTCCTCTATTTATGATAGTTAAACCATTTAAAGCACATTAGAACATTTAAATCAAAGCTCATTTTGTGTGGATATTTTCTTTTCTTCCCCTAACTTTGATCATATATAAATTTTATACATATCCTTCAATATTTTTTAAGCTCATCATATTTTACATCTTAAGTGTAGGTCTTTTTCCATTAACTAACTAAGATGACCTTGTAGCGAACTTTAGGCCAATTAATCCAAGTCAGTTGACTATAGGCACCAGGTTATGAGAAAGCCCGCAGGCTTAATTGCTTGAGTCAAATAGGTTCCGAAGAAGAATATAAGATATTGAGATTTTTTTTTCAATTCATAAGTTCCATTGTCGATGTAATGTTTTGAGTGAAAGAAAAAGAAAAAAACAACGAAAAAAAGAAAGGAAAAAGGAAGTGATGGAAGAAATAGTTTTTAATGTTACAAACTATCTATATTCACATTTTCTCCTAGCATTAAATGAGATAGATGCAAATCAAAGAAATTGTGAGTGGAGTGATTGGTTATGCATGTATTACACGTATTTGAGTTTGAGTTGTTACATTTTTTTTTTTGCTCCATTAGTTTCGATGGCTTTTGAGCTACATTCTCAAATACTTCCCACCTTATGCCAAAGCCACCTTACAACCCTTGAAAAGTCCTTGTGATTCGTGTTATGCAGGTGATCTAAATGGTGGCAAGTGAGAAGATATGAAAGCATATGGTAGATCATTTCCATTGAAATGAATTTGAGCAAAACACATACCCTTTAAACACATGAGAGTCGAGTACTTATTTCCATAAGGTTCTGCATGTTTAGTTTACTCCATTTTCGAAAGAAAATGCTTACTAAGTAATTATGTGTTGTCTGATCATGTTTATTCATGATATATTATGTATTTTAAAGAGTTTGGTTGTTTTATGTCGATAGCATTGCAACCTTGATGTTTTTGGTGAAGTAAATTTGAATTTTGCTTGAGGATGAACGAAAGTTAAGTAGGAGAATTTGATGAGAATGTAAAATGTTATATTATTCCTCTCTTAATATGTATGCTTTTATAATTATTTGGTGCCTAAATGTACTCATTATTCTTGTATTTTGATTTAGGATGCAAATTGATGAATGTAGCGAAAATTAGGATAGACAAGTGGAAAATGACCAAAATGGAAGAAAACTAAAGTTTAGGGACCAAAGTGCAAATAGTTGAAAGATGACCCGGAAGCATAAACAAGGATGTGAAAGAGTTAATGACCAATTTGTTGAAGACATGAAGTGTTGGAAAAAGAAGAAATGACAAAAAAAGGTCAAGAAATGAGAAAACGTGTTTGAGGGCTAAAACATAAATGTTGTAAGTTGAGTAACATGTATCTTCATAGAATTGAAGGGGTGATTTTAGTTGAACTATGCGGTCTCATCGAAATATACTATGCGGTTGCATAGTACAATTTCAGTCAAAAAATTTTGGTTTCCTTATTTGATTAAAACTTTTATGGAAACAATTCAAGAACCTTTTTTTAAACCCTATGACCGTCCAAAAGAAGGACACACGCCTCCCATCACCTTCTCCTCTCTTTGAGACTTTCAATTTTCGTGTCTGGTTAATTCTTGTACTTAGTCAAAGGAAACTGAAGCCTCGAGACAAATTAAACTGTGAGATCTAAATTATTTTCATTGTTTAATTCATGTTTTGAGTATTGAATATTCTTCTACATGTATTTTCATAATTGTTGTGTTTAATTACTTGGAGGCCTACTAATTTATTATATGCTACAATCTGTTGATTGATTAATATCAAATCCGTAATTGTTTGATTCATTTAACTAGTGAAGTAACTAGGATTTAATGGCTTGTTGCGTTAGAAATTGTTAAATCTTGGGACGAACGTATGAGTAGATCAAATATAACCACTTGTGCTTGTATTATTTATATTCATCGATCTCTCTAATTCTTAGGGCTGTTATTAGATTAAACCTTAGCACATTTCTTAGGTTGTCTAGTAATTAAGGTTAATTGGATCGCTTGTTTTCTAATTAACTACAATTAAGGATAGATAGGAAATTAATTCCAATGATGAATGCTAAAAATATGAATTGATATTTATATATGGATCAATGATCAGTTGTGAACTTTTGACGGTGGATGTTAACTTAGATCAAGGTTTGTTCTTTTTATTTATTTCGATCCGTCAATTAGCATTGCTTATTAGTTATTTTCTTTAGATTGGTTGTGTTATAATAAAAAACCTTCTTCATTGTTTACATAGCATAAAGTTAGATTAGACACTTTTTGTGTGAACGATCCTTACTCGCACTATTACCTAGATTTCTAGGATTATATGTTTTATTTTTGGTTGCCTACGACAACACACCACCAACCCTGGTAAGCACCATTGGGCTAGAATGAAATGGTTTTGAGATATATTGTTGAGACATTAAATTTGGGTCTAGTGTATTAGAGAAGAACTGAAATCTTTAACCCTTAAGGTTTATGTAGATGTTGACTTTGCTAGTTACAAAGGTAGTAGAAAATCAACTACAGACTATTTCTTTACTCTTGGAGACAATTGCATAACTTGAAAATCTCAATTGCAACCTTTGGTTACACTATCCAACACTGAAGCTGAATATGTAGCTATAACCGAAGCTCTAAAAAAAATTGTATTTGGTTAAAAGGAATTTTAAAAGAATTGAACTTCATGCATGATACACCTGTTATGTTTACTGATAGTCAAAGTGCTTTATTGCTTTGTAAAAATCTTGTTTACCATGAAAGAACTAAACATATTGAGGTAAAGTATCATTTTATACGTGAGAAACTGTCTCAAGGTGAAGTTAATCTTGTTAAAATTCACACTGATAGGAATCCCTCTGATATGGGAACAAAAATTCTACCTGTAAGTAAATTTAGATTGTGCTTATCTTTATTACACATTGACACTGGTTAATTTTTCTTGCAGGTGGTGGGCGATGATGATGAACAGTTCTTCCATGTGCAAATTCGCAACCAAGAGAGAGTGTTAGGAGAACCAAGGTGAAGAATGTGAAGATATGGTTCACCTAACCCCACCACCTAATGTTGTGAGTTGATGGGAGTGAGTTGACACAATAAGGTCTTCCCTTCCTTTGGCAGAGGCATGGTCTTTCTTCCTACCCCTTCATTATGTACACTCTACCATTTTGAAATAAAAGAAGAGGGCAGCTCTCAGTCTCTGGAATTCCCAGCAGTAGGAGCTCTCGTTTTTCATAGAAGGGTGGTGGTTCTTCATTGGTTTTTTTCCCCTCTCTCTTTGGAAGGCAATTGGTATAACATGGGGCTGTTCCTGAGCCTGGAAAAACACCCATAAATCGAAGAAGGAGCTGCTGAAACGAAGCAGAAAAGCTGGACAGATTTTCGGCCAAAAAGGGTTGTATTTTTCCATTCCCGTTTTTCTTGATTTTTGCCTTGAATCTTGTTTGTTGATTGTTGTTTTGGTTGTTTGAACTCCTAGGATCCCCAACAATACCTGTAAACTAAAGTTTGTTGTTTATGTTTGGATGAAGTGTTTAGCAGTTTTTGTAAAACTAAAAGTCTCATGTATCATAATATACTTCAAATGATTAGAGCTGTCATAATCTGGATGTTTGTGTCTCATTTTCGTTCGAACTAGATTAGATTACCGATTTTGCTTAGAGTGAATATGCAGGCTGAAAGTGTTTCAGGACAGATGTTTTAAGAACCATTATTATGGTGCTCAGTCGGCAATGTCAAGTAATTGCACGGAGCCTGAGAATGGCATTCGATGGGATTAGACGGTTGGGACTTTGTCGATTTGAGGCGAAAACAAAGATAAAGGCTTTAACTTAAAACCATCTATCAATCCTGCTTCATTTCGAAACCGAAGTTGTTCTTCACCAAGCCACAATAATCTCTCTCTCTCTCTCGAATGTTTCTTCCTTGAATTATCATTTTCTTTGTTCCTTTACTGATGCTCTTTCTTTCAGGTTTGTCTTGTACGAATCATGAAGTACAAGACGAAGGTTTGGCTACATGAACCTCTTTTTCCGCCAAGGTAAAGAAGTTGGCTGTTACTAATGAATTATCCCCTTGTAGGGGCTCTAAACATATGATTATCACACATTTCGAAATTGAGAAAAGTTAAAGTCTGTCTAATTGAATACAAAGTATTAATTACAAAATTTTATAATATTATCTTGTGTCGAGTACTCATTTGTTTCAAATATGAAATTAAATCATTTTGAAGTAACCATAAACTATGCCCACTCCGTATAACTTGAGATGGAGATCGAACAATGTGACTATGTCAAATGGTACTTTGGTACGGCATACTCCTCTATGTTGAAGAAATGTTCGTATGTCAAATGGTGCTCTCGAATACGGCATGCCCCTTCATGTCAAATGGTGCCTCAGGGTACGACATGTATGAAAAGTAATAAAGTTAATGTTTTGAAATGTATAGCTTGATCGTGAATGCACCTATGACACCTATTGAGTTTTTCAACTCACGGGTTTAATCTCATCTCTACAGATTGAAGAAATTCTACCTCGGACAGTTAAACCTCGATAAAGTAATGTTCGATAAAATAATAACCTCGATTATATAATAATTTCTTTCGATCTCGACTTGGGCCAATGGACTAAAGTAATAACCTTGCTAAATGTATTAAGTAATAAAAAAAATTGAATCCTTAAGGGCCCAATAAAAATATAAAGTAATAATTACTATATTTCGCAGAGAAAAAATATATATATATATATAGACCAAAACCTTTCAATCAATCAACAATACCCGTACAATAATCATTCCTTTTGAAAATATGCATCTATAGTTGATTGTTTTTTCTTCCCACTTAAACCAAAATGAACCACATCCTTAACTTTTTGTAGAGCATACACAACTTTCGAAATAATTTGCTCGTATTGTAGCAAATAGTTGCTTAAGGTGACTATTGCTTGAAATGCATCTTTTGACGACACATTTGAGACAACGCTACTATCATCTAGCTCAGGATCATTCTCATCATCATTACTGTTCATTACCAATTGAGTAATTTCTTCGTCTGTAGGTGATTCCATAACTGCATCATTTTCGCTAGGATAATTCAAAAAATGTTCAACATCCATCACATTTCTATAGTGTAAATTAAAGATGACATCATTTAATCCTTGGATACCTTCATCTAATTCACCAACTTCTGGTTCGGGAACATTGTTTTCTTCTGACCGAATCTTGCAATGCCGAAAACAACTTGCAATTGTTGTTGTCTTCACATCAAAATTTCAAGTCATGTTAGCAAAATTAATAGCATTCAAAATAGTAATTTTTTCAGGATTTGGTGCTTCAACCTCAAGGCCTTATAAGATGCTAGAATAAAAACGACGACGATAATGAGTTTTGAATGCTCGAATAATCTCAGCATCACATGGTTGAATCTTAGACGTTGTGTTAGGAGGTAAGAAAAATAATTCTACATTTCTCAAGTCTTCAACTACCTTTGGATGAGCTGGGCAATTGTTTGCTAGTAAGAGAACCTTCCTGCCATTCATTCTCTTCTCAAACCAACCAACAAAATCTTGAAAAAGTAAGACAGTCATCCAAGCTTTCTTGTTGGATCGATACTTGCAATTAAGATTGTTCATGTTCACATTTTTAAAGCATCTAGGATTTGCATACTTACCAATAACCCAAAGTGGTATTTTGTCAGATCCATCACCATTGCAACAAACAATAACAGTAATTCTCTCCTTATCTTTTTTGCGTCCTTCGAGCTGCTTGGTAGCAAGTGAATGATCAGCTTCCAATCGGTAAAATAATCAAGTTTCATCCATATTGTAAATATCCTTCAACTGAAACTAGTCTAGTTTTGATCGTATTCTAGGTAAAGCATTTTCAATGTTCTCCATGATAACTGAACCACTTTCACCAAAATGTCGGTAAGATTTGATTCCATATGTTGCCTTAAAACGTTCTAACCATCCACTAGAAAAGATGAATTCTGGATTAGTTTCACCATACATTTTTTGCAAAAGCTCTTTTGCTTTTCCTTGGATAATTTTTCCAGACATGTTCACTTTATCTTGCCTTTGAAGAAACTACTCATACAAAACTTTCTCTAAATCAGGGTATTTTGTCGATTTGTGCCTTTTAAAATCGCTATTTTTCATCTCATTTGACAAATATTCCGACGCCCTTTTGAGAGTGTTCGATATTGTTGATTGACTAATAGTCAAATCAAACTTTTTTTGCACACATGCTTGCATATCTTTTTGGCTAATAGTTGGATTTTCTTTCTTATACTCACATATTGCACTCCTTATTTTATCGGTTAAAGTTGATTTTTTTACTCCTTTCAAATGATGAGAAGACATTGGAGAGAAAACAAAATATTGTATGTGCTTGTAATATGTCTTCTAAACATCTAGTTTTTATAGGTAAAGACTAAACTTTTTAATTTGCTATGTACGTGAACTTAGTTTTTAGAGACATTAAATTTCACTAAAACTTTTGAGCGTCCCTAGATTCAAATAATATTTTGATTAGTGTCTTTTGATTTTTCTTACCACATACAATGTACATATTTTATATTGAAAAGCTCTCTCTAAAATAATAAATATTTATTTATCGATAAATGAATAATTTATTCATTTATCGATAAATAAATAACCCTGCTAAATGAATATTTTTTTCTGATCCCGATGGTATTACTTTATCGAGGTTTAATTGTAGAATAAAAATTATTGGTGAACAGCAAAAACATATTCGAATTCGTTCTGCATCTGGACATATACTTGAAATAATGTAGAATTTTCATTTCTACGCTGTAAAAAGGCTAAAGAAAAATTAATATCATGCAAAAGTTAAGCTGGGATAAGGGATTTTACATGGCATGGAACTAGAAAATATGTTTACTAAATTATAGAACAAAGTATAGTCTAATAATCATAACTCAAATTGATATTCATAGAAAAATGCGATTTTCTCGTTTTTTATGATGTAACATTTTCTTAGATGAAAGTATTGAGGTTGAAACTCACATTTAGTCAATAAAATTGAACATTATCAAAAATGTTGTGTGGAACATGGAGAAAATTTCACTAGAGTCGACAATCATATATTTTTCAATTTTGTCCTTCCTACTTTACCTAATTGATCATCCAATAAAATGAGCACTCAAAGCCTGTTTGGACCCGATTTTTTCACCTAAAAAATTGATTTTTTGACCATTATTTCATTATTCCAGCCGTCATATTTGACTTCTTCTCTCACATGTGGACCCCACTTTTCTCCTAACGGTCAAAAAATCAATTCTCAAAATCACTCCCAAACACGCTCTCAATTGTATAACTGACAGCAAATATTGAACAGTTACATTCAAAAGTCATACAAAAAATGAAAAAATAAAAAATAAATAAAATAAATAAATAAATAAATAAATAAATAAATAAATATATATATATATTAATTGTCGCAAATGCTATAAAATATTATTGTTTGAATGTAATGAAAACATTTTTTGTATGTGGGGTAACATGAATACCAAACAAAGTATGAGTAAAGAAATCGAAATTATGCGACTCAATAGTGATTACAACGAAAGTTGTACAAGACTTACGAGTTATGGAGAGTTGAGAGATGTGGAAAACTTATACTCTCAACCAGTTTATTTAAAAAAATGGTAAAAATTAAATTTGTAAATGTCAAGCATAGCTGGCGAGCTAACCTAATGAGTCAGCTCGTCAATCAACTTGTGTGAGTAGGAAAAATGTGGCTCGACTTGTCTCACTGAACATTCATGTAAGTTATTTGTAGCAATGTTTGCTAAGCTAAAAAATCAGTTATGCATATATTTGTAATGCTCAAAATAAGTTACTTATTTTAACAATATAGCTAATAATAATCAATCCTTCAATTAAAAAAAAAAAAAAACTAACTTATAATTAGAAAAATAAAACTTATTCATAAGTAACTTATTTTAAACTTTGCCTATGATTGTCTTCTTATAACTTATATATAACAAAAATAAACATGGAAAATTAAAATCGCTTAAAAGTAAAATTGAGTAGCTTTTTACTCAAACAAACATGGTGCGGATCTAAATCCAGCCATGACATTTGACACTCCATTCCCAACTGATGCAGAGCACAAATATCAATGTCCCCAAAACCGTCATCTTTCTTCCTCGCTCTCTCTCTACTCAGCCTCTTCTCTATCACCTTCTTCTACCACCACTACACCACCGCCCCGCCTCCGTTGAAAATTTCCCAAACTACCCTCGCTGCCACCCAGAATTCCATCAAAGTCTACGTATTAGACCTGCCCAGATCCTTAAACTACGACATTTTACGAAAATACTGGGCTCTAAGTGATGATACGAGGATTGGAAGTGAAGTGGATAATGAATTCCGAAAGGCCCTTTTGCACAGAGATTCTGGTAAATTGCTTCCATATCCTGAGAACCCTATAATTAAACAGTACAGTGCGGAGTACTGGATCTTGGGGGATCTGTTGACACCGGAGGAGGTAAAGAAAGAGTCTTATGCTACAAGGGTTTTTGATTATCGAGAGGCAGATGTGATTTTTGTTCCGTTTTTCGCGACTTTGAGTGCTGAATTGCAGCTGATGATCAATAAGAGTGTGTTCAGGAAGAAGGTGAAAGAGAATGAGGATTATCAGAGGCAACGAATAGTGGTGGATTTGGTGAAAAAGTCCGAGGCTTGGAAACGATCTGGTGGGCGGGACCATGTCTTTGTTCTTACAGGTGAATGCCCCAGTGTTATTAGTGTATTTCATGCAAATGCTTCTGCATTTTGCTTTATTATTTATGCTAAATGAAGCAAAGAAATGGTTTTTATTACTGTTTCTGGCTTTGATATGCAGTAGTTCATAATTACACTATGTATGATGCATAGAAGAATCTAAACCCAAAAATTAACGGAGCCAGTGTGGTCACGCATGCGTGAACATATGTGGATAGAGAAAGTAAGCTACTTTTAATAATAACTAATATGGTTAAATTGCCTTGTTATCTATGAAGCAGATGTTATTTTTTGCTAAGTGCAATCTTGCCTTCTTGGATCTATCCGCTGATTTCGACTAGTTACGGATTAGATTAGTGATTGAAAGAACTTCAAGACTTTCAATATGCATTTCCTTGGGTGTAAAAACATAGGCATCTCTGTACGGAGAGATCTTCTTCTTTACCTGGCTTAGTGAGTCACCATATGACTTTATGGAGTCACTGGGTTGTTTTCTCAATTTCTTTTGAGAGTTTTGCCTTGTGCCTCTAAATATTCTCTATCTAGTAACTATATACCTGTTTCAAGTGGAATTTGTGACTCGCTCATGGCAAGATCTTAGTCTCATGACAAGCACTATGTCTTCTATAATATCTCATAGAAAGTTGTAGAAAGTCAATCTACTAAAGTATCCTTCTCTACTCTAAATATGAAGCCCAGATCAAGTATGACAGGAGCTTCTGGCCTTCTATCATGTAATATTATACTTTAGTTTCAAAAATTAATATAATGCAGAGGTGGTGCCTGTTAATTGTAGGGAAAATAGAGAAGTAAAATAATGGATTTATTAATGAACATTCTGGTGGAAGTGTTTGCTTAAATGAAGGTCGGTCTACATTGTTTAGAAATAACAAGGTAGGAAGAACCAAAAATATGGGAACTGCTAAGATGGAAATTTAAATTTTATGTGAAGTCGGTTTCTATTATGATGAACTTTAAGATCTTGGATACTGTCTGCTACGGAACTTGTAACTTAAACAACACAATGAACCTTTGTACATGTCAACATCATTTTGAATCCTTGAATTAACTAGTTGCTTCTTTATTTGGAATTAAATGGAGTGCATGCCATCTTCCCTTAATTGACCCCTTGTTGGAGTTATACGTCACTAAGGTATTTAGCAGTTAAATCTCTTCCCTATAGAATCAAGAATTCTATTATTATTGACATTTTCAATCTACAGTAGAGACTCTGGATGTTTGGGACTTAATTCTGTATATTTATCTTCAATGTAGAAAACTTAGGATAAGTATAATGAATGCTTAAGCGCTTATATTTTAATTTCTGGATTGTCAGGTTATGTTAAAATTTGAAGCATTCTTTGGCAGATCCTGTTGCAATGTGGCATGTCAAAGATGAGATAGCTCCATCGGTTCTGCTTTTGGTGGATTTTGGGGGATGGTACAGACTTGACTCTAAGGCATCCGATGATAGCTCGTCAGAGATGATACATCACACCCAAGTTTCACTGCTAAAAGATGTTATTGTGCCATATATGCATTTGCTTCCTAGGTTGCACATATCACAAAACCAGAAACGGCGCACCCTTCTTTATTTCAAAGGAGCTAAACATAGGCATCGGGTTGGTATTCTCTCCTATTCAGCAAGTTAAGCTAAATGCAAAATTTTGTTACTAGGCTAACAAAATACTATTATCTGCAAGCATCTTCTTAGAGTTGACATTTAATGCTATTATCCTTTTCAACAAGGCTAACACAGGCACTTTATCTAACTATTGATGAATTAATGATAATGTCATGGCTTAATTTTATTACCAAAGAACATATGCTTGGGAACTCTTTTGAGACAGTGGTCATTGTACTCTATGTTTCACAATGATAAATCAGATATCAAGGCCATTTTGCCTCTGTGAAGTAAGGTGTCATCCTCGGAGTAAACTAATAAAATAATGAAAAAAAAAATTACAAGATCCGAAATTATACTAGTCATAAATCATAATCCATATAGAAAAATCATAAGAAAATACTTCAACAATATTAAAAGAGTCTACTATATCCAACCTCTATTCAGACATTAGAATTTTGATGTAGCTTACTCAGGGTATAGGAGGAAAAACAAATTAGGAGAATCATTTTTCTTTCTTTTAGTAAAGGTCTATGCCTTTTAACGCATCCTGACCTGCATTGCAGCCTCAGATATTAAAACAATGCATTTTATTGTTGAGGTAGCATCAACCGTCTTTTTTCACGAGTGTACAGAAAATGTTATTACACCTCATAAACGGTGAACCCATTTATATTTGCTTGTCTTGTTGAGTTTGGCAAGGCGAGTGAGCCAATTGAATCGAAGATAAAAACTCCATCAATCTGAGTTTTCAAAATTTTAGTTATCTCCCGTAAATCATTGGAGTAACTTCACTTTTTTGAATTCTTGTTATTGGAAGAACATATATTTTATTGTCTTCTGCTTCCTGGTTGTTTGCACAAAATATAAAATGCCATAATTTGCTTTTCTACTGGTCAACATTCTCTTGTTTGTTTTACAAAGACCCCATCAATAACATAACATTTGTTTCACTATATGTAGGGTGGACTTGTTCGTGAAAAGATATGGAATTTATTGATAAATGAACCTGGAGTTATAATGGAAGATGGCTTCCCCAATGCCACTGGAAAGGAGCAGTCAATAAGAGGAATGAGAATGTCAGAGTTTTGTTTGCACCCTGCAGGGGACACACCTACATCGTGTAGACTTTTTGATGCCATCCAAAGTCTCTGTATACCAGTCATTGTTAGTGACAACATAGAGCTTCCATTTGAAGGAATGGTGGATTATTCAGAATTTTCTGTATTCGTGGCAGTAAGTGATGCATTGAGGCCAAATTGGCTTTTAAGCCATCTTAGAAGCTATTCTGAAGAACAGAAGGATGGATTCCGGAAAAAAATGTCTCAGGTTCAACCCATCTTTGTGTATGATAATGGTCACCCAGGTGGCATTGGCCCAATACCTCCAGATGGTGCCGTGAATCATATATGGAGAAAGGTTCACCAAAAATTACCCTTGATTAAAGAAGCCATTATCCGCGAGAGAAGAAAACCTACAGGTGTTTCGGTTCCTCTTCGCTGTCATTGTACTTGAATGTATTACTATGGAATTTTGTGATTTTCGTAACTTTATAATTGTGTCTTCGTACCAATATATTTTCTTTACACTCCTTTATTCCATTTCAAAAAACTCCGATTACACGACTGCAGAATGATTGCATATAATTCTAGAGATGTTTGATTTGGTAGGGAGAATGCTTATTGTGTATGCCCATTATCTGATTACATGATAGCAAAATCATTGCTCAAGATATTATAAATGCTTGATTTAGTGTGAAATATGCTCATTTCGTATGCCAGTTAATGGATCGTACTTTATTCTTTAATCTCTTGGATACAATTGGGGAACTTGAGCTCGCTTGATGTTGCAGAATTTGTGGAATACAAATGGAATAATATATTGGGGAAATACATGGAAATGACCCAAATAGAAAGGTCATTTTTCCAAAATAGCCTTTGGCTAATTTTGGTACCCAAAATACCCCTTTATAATATTACATAATAAGTTAATGAAATATAGAAATCTTTCAATTTAGTCATTAAAAAAATCAAATACTACATGAATTTTAATAGATTACCGACTTATTTGATTTTGATACTTATTTTATTTATGTTCGCTCTAAGTAGCTCCTATTTATTGGTATCAGAGCCATAGAGATCATGAAAATTAAAATAAGAAAATAAATAATTATTGGTGTTTAGAAGAAGAAAAAGGTAGTTATATATTTTTAAAACCTATTCATAATAAATTAAAAATGATGACTTTGACAATAATTAAAGAACTTTCTAAAGAAAGAACAAATATTAGAAAAATTAATAATAGAAATAATAAAGGATATATATACATATGAGAAAATTATTAGTATATATGAAGATGAAGAAAATAATTTATATTATAAAGAAAAATATGAGTACAATTGATAATAAACATCAAAAATTGAATAAATTATTTTTAAAAATGGATAAAATACAAGAAGAAATAAGAAATATAATGTTAATACCAGAAGGAATGAGAATATCAAAAAATAGACAATTAACAAAATTAAAATGTCAAAGACTAAGACTTGAGAGCAAATATTTCACTATAGTAAAAGAAGAATTAGTAGATCCAGAAATAGCTGAGAGAAGATTTAGAAAAATAATAGATAAAAAAGAAGATAAAAGATGCAAATTAACTTACGAGTTAGAAATAAGAAAAAATTAAGATGTCAATAAGTGAATATATGGAAGAATTAAAATCATTAATAAAAATGTTAATAAATGATGTACAAGATTTGAGAAATGAAGTAAAAGAAACAAGAAACGATATAAATATATTAAAAATCGAGATTAGAGAATTAAAAGAAAATAATAAGAATAAAGATAAGAAAATAGATATAAAACTTACAGAAAAAGAAATGACTAGGATAGGAAAGAAACATATAGAAAAAGAAAATATAGTAGTAGAAACAGGAAGCATGTATGATAAATTTAGAAAAAATATATTACCAAAGATATTAGAAGAAGAAGAAGAATTTAGAGAAAAATCATTAGGAAAATTAAAAATAGAAGAAAAAGAAGATAAAAATGAATGAAGAATTAGATTTGTTAATAGAAAATTTTGATCAATTAAGCTTAACTGATATAAGTGAATACCAAGTTTTAATAAATATTGGAGGAGGACCTAATCCAACAGGAACCTCTAAACAAGAATTACATGATACAGATGAAAGTTATGCACCTATATATAATAAACCATATAGACAATTTTATGATAAAGTAAGAGATAGACAACCACCTAAAGGAAATAAATATAAAAATAGGTTTGAATTAAATGATTATTATGATAAACCAATTAATCATGGGGGAACAAAACTAGATTCAAATTGTAAAATAGATACTAAAAAGCCTTATTAACTTAGGCTGATTCAATGATATTATTCTTTTTATATAATAAAGATGACACATGAGAAAATATTGAAAAAAGAATAGATTTCTTAATAGCATCCTTTGAAGGAGATGTTAGAAATTGGTGGGAAGAAATAAGCAATGATACAAAAACATTAATAAAAAGAAATGTACAAACAGAAATAATCAAATCAGATTGACAATGTATAGAAAAATTAGTGGAATTTATTTTTGATGAATTTTTAGGAGAAAATTGGATAAGAAATGTTGAAAAAGAATCGATAAGAGAAAAAGATAATGCTAGAGTAAAATTAATAAATTTAACAATATGTGATATGTGTAAAATTAAAGAATATACTTGTGAATTTAAAAATTACTATTATGTTCAATTTTATAGTAATGAAAATCAAGAAGTATACCAAGACATGTATTATAATAAATTACCAGGTTCATGGGGAATATATTTTAAAATAGAATTTGAAAAATATGTTAGAGATAATGCTGGAATACCTAGAACTTTAAGCTCAAGAATAAAATTTTTATTTGAAAGACTTGCATATATATGTCAACAAAGACAATTAATGAAAAAATCAAGAAAATTAACTAAAATATGTTGTGAAGGTATGAAAATCCATGTGCAATGGGGATATAATTCTGAAAGAAGAGTTAATAAAAGAAAATTTAAAAATAAAAAATTTAAAAAATTTAGAAATTTTAATAAAAAATATATAAAACCTAGAAGAATGTATTATAAAGGAAAAAATAACCCATATAATCAACAGAAAAATAAGAATTATAAGAAAAATAAAAGTCAATGTAAATGTTGGAATTGTGGAGAGATGGGTCACATAAGCCCTGATTGTGATGAAAAGAAAGTCAGAATATTACAAAATGAATATTTAGAAATAAATGATGAATTAAGTGAAATATCAGATATTGGAGAATACTATGATCAAGAAGTATATATAAGTGAAACAGAAGAAGATGAATTAGAATCTAAATAAAGAAATTGAAGAAATAGAAATTAATAATATAAATATATAAGAATATGAAGGAATAGAAGGATATGGAATAAAAGTTACTTTTGACAATAATAAGTTTAGAAAACTGTAAAAATTATCATTAGATTTAAAAATAGGAAAATGGGAAGTCTTTGATAGAATTTGGAAAAGAGAAAGAATAACAATAAATGAATATCACAAAATAGAAAAAAACTATAGATATAAGAACAAATTATGGGCAACATAAAATAAATCTTTTAACAAAAAATACAGTTGATGAACTATTAACAAAGATTAGTAAAAAACAAAGTGAAAAAATTCAATATGTTTATTTAGCAAGAATACAAATAATGTTTAAATCACTATTTAGAGAATGGATAGATTCACCCTTAACCATAACCTTACATGATGGAAGAATGATGAATTTAAAAGATAGTCATTTAGGAACAATAGAAGGAAATTTAGCATATCAAAAAATTATGTTTACATGTTATCCAAAATATTGTGTATCATTAAAAGATATAAATTTTAATGAAGTTTTAGGACTACATTTCAAACTTCATAGAGATGATATTATGCAACCAGGTGATCAAATCATGACTATAGAATATAGAACTTTATATACATTTACCAATTTTAATTATGGGAATATTTATTCCAATAAACTATATATTGAAGTTCATAAAGAATGTAAAGATATTAGTAAAATAATATATCCAAATAAACAAATAAGTTTAATTCCAGATGAATATGAATTTAGTATAGTAAAAAATAAATTTGAAATAATAGAATTAAATGAAAGAGAATGTTCTAATAATATAACATTCAAAGATGGAAAGTTAATTAAAAGATAAAAAATTATTAAAATACCTAATAAAAACCTATTAGAAGAAATCAACAAAATAAAAAAAATAAAATTGTATAGAAATGCTGAAAACATGAAAATAGAAGGAGAATATTATAATGGAAGAGAAAATATAAATGGACCAAATATATTAATAGATACAGGAGCTAGTGAATGTCATATAGTTTCGATTAGAAATAAAGGCTTAATAACTCATAAAACTGAGTCGTATAGATATGTAAATTTTGATGGACAAGTACATATAACAGATTTAGAAGTTAAAGTACCAATAAAAATAGGAGGAATAGATCTTATAATACTATGTTACATAGATAGAAGTATGTATATAAACCCTCATATACTTTTAGGAATGAGTTTTCTAAATGGATTAGAAGATTATAGTATAAAAAGAGAATGATTATATTGTTCATAATGGACAAACTACATTATGTAAAAAGAATTAGATGAATAATCAGATAAGTTTTACATTAGCAGTGTATATACAAATTACTATTGTAGAAACAAATATTACAACCTGTGCTTTAATAGATACAGGAAGTGATATAACAGTATTTAAAAGTTTTTTAATAAAATCATGGAATAATAATAGTAATATAAAAATAACTGGTTTTACAGGAGAAAGTACTCAAATAATTAATAGTACTGATAAAATTAATATAATTCTTGAAAGTAAACAAGTAACAATAAACAAAATTTATAAATATGATAAATTAGAATGTGATATATTATTAGGAAATGATTTCATACAACAATTTCAATATTATAAACAAAATAATTATATGATAATGTTATAAACACCTTGTGGACACTTATTAAAAATTCCTAGAGAATTTAAACCTCATAGAGTTCAGTCAGCCCAGCGTAGTGATAAATGGGAGAAAAAACCAATTCTTAATAATGAAATAAAAAATAAAAGAATATTATATAAAAATGTTCTAAAAATAGGAATAGAAATGAATATAGAAAAAATCATTGAACAATTAGAAAATGTTTATGGAGAAAATTCATTATTATTTTGGAAACCACATCACCCAAAAGCTAAAATAAAATTAACAGAATATGTTATAATAAGAGTAAGACCAATGATGTACACAATAGAAGATACACAAGAATTTAAAAATCAGATAAAAGAATTGCTAGAACAAAAACTTATTAGACCTAGTAATGGACCTCACATTAGTCCAGTCTTTATGGTTATGAAACACTCTGAACAAGTTAGAGGAAAACTAAAATGGTTATAAATTATAAAGAATTAAACAAATATACTAAATTTGATGGTTACTTTCTACCAAATAAAGAGGTATTAATAAATCTTGTAAGAGGAAAATAATATTATTCTAAATTCGATTGTAAATCAGGTTTTTGGCAAGTAAAAATGGAAGAAGATAGTATACAATATACCGCATTTAGCACGCTTCAAGAAAAATATGAATGGTTAGTTATGCCATTTAGTTTGAAAAATGTACCACAAATATATTAAAAAAAAGGATAATATATTTAAAAAGTTTAATGATCTTCTAATAGTTTATATTGATGATATATTAATATGTTCTAATAGTAAAGAAGAGCATAGAAATCATTTAATCCAATTTATTAATGAATGTAAAAAAGAAGAAATTGTACTATCTAAAAAGAAATCTATAATAGAAAAACAAGAGATAGACTTTCTTGGATTATCAATAGATAAAAAAGGAATAAAATTACAAACACATATATTCAAAAAAATAGAAAGTTTTTCAAATAAATTAGAATCCAAAGAACAAATTCAAAAATTTTTAGTATGTTGAAATTATATTGAAGGATTTATTGAAAATATTTATAAGAAAAGACATAAAATCCAAGTTTTACTTAGAAAAACAAATATTAAGTGATGGAATGAAGAACATACAGAAATAGTTAAATCATTAAAAGAAGAATGTAAAAATTTACCAGAAGTAAGGTTATCAGATGAAAAAAGATAATTTGATTGTTAATACTGATGCCTCAGATAAATATTGGGCAGCAATATGAAAAACAGATCTAAATGAAATTTGTAGATATTCAAGTGGAACCTTTAACCAAACAGAAATAAATTATACCATTCATGAAAAAGAATTATTAGCGATTATTAGAAGAATTAAAAAGTTCTCATTATTTTTATTATCCAAAAAATTTATTGTTAAAACCGATAATTCTCAAGTTGCAGGATTAGTCAGGAATAAGTTACCCTCAGAACCACAATACAGAAGACTTCGTAGATGGCAAGCTTATTTAGCATTTTATAATTTTGATATAGTCCATATTAAAGGAGTTAATAATTTTCTTGCAGATTTTCTCAACAGAAACATAGAATTTGCTGATGGATAAAGCCAAGGCCATGGAGTTATACCAATCTATTATACAGATACAAGAAAGGACAAATTTTCTTAAAGAAGAATCTGAAGATATAAGTTCTGGAACAACCCAAATCTCAGAGATGTTCAACTCAAATATGAATATATTATTGAATATCACTGCTGAACATCATAAATATGCCATTGAACTCAAAAATTAAGTTGATGCTATTGCAGAGCAACTGAAAAATATACTGTTTGAAACAGATATACCAAAGAGCTCAGAAATGAGTTTTCCAATCCAATACCAAACAAGGACAGTTGGAAGTAGCAGTGGACCCAGATGTGACAATATACCAACTGATAATAAAGGAGATTCCATTTCTGTATCATCAACCAAAAAAGTTATGATACGTGGAGATAGAAGATATACCAAAACAATCAGCATCATAGACCAAGAAGATAAAATCCCTTTAGATCTAAACGAAGAAAAATGTCAAAATAGTCAAAATTGCTTATGAAATAAAAATAAGTAATTCATACTTTATTTCTCCAGGAAATAATGTTTACCCCAGAATTATAGCCATGAAAGGAGGTGACACTTCATTTATAAAAATTATGACAGACTATGGATTCATGGATTTGATTTATTCAGGAAAAGATTTTATTGAAATTTCAAAGTTTGATGACATATTCATTAAGGAGGTATCCAGATTTACCAAGGGAAGAAAGATATTTTTAAAATTTTATTCAATCAGTCCAAAATATGATGGAGTTGTTTACTATCCAATTGAACACATAATCTCAATTGGATATGTTGCAGCCAATTTTCAAATTGATGTTACAGAGAATAATAGAAAAGTCCCAACAGTGACAAAATCATGGATCAGACATAGAAGAGCACTTTGGATTAAAGTCATCTACAACATTGCCAAAAACTTATTTGATAAAATTCTTGTGCCTATGCCAATATGAGAATTGGATGCTGGTATCCAATAAAGGATATGCAAAATCAGAAATTTTAAAAGACTATATTAACAGATTTGATATACATCAATTTTCAAGATGTCCCACTACTATAAAAGAATCATGTCAGCTAAGGGAGTGTCCCAACTGCATGTGAAGAAATGTAAGAAGAGGACAAATCACCTTTTGACAAAGATGTATGAAGGGCAATAATACTACATGTGAAGACATTGAAGATAAAGAGTAATAATAGAAAAAGATGTTCTTTGGATAAAAAAAGTTGAACCAACATGTGAAGATGTAGGCCTAAAGAGAAGAAATAGAGAGGCAATAGTGCCTTTGCTGATGTAATCAATGATGTAATAAAGTCTCAAAAACTTGTATAAATAGAAACATTGTCATATAAGAAAATTATCTCATCCTATCTTGAATTCTCGAGTTGTAAGTAATAGCCTATTCTCAGTTTAAAAATCAGTTTTTCTAGAAACCCCTTGTACCAAATTAAAGTCTTGTACCAATCCTAATGGAAATAAAATTTCAATATTTTGATATCAATATGAGTTTCTAAATCTTTTTCCCATAGATTCTTGAAAGATCAAATAAAAAGTTTCCTTCTTATTTTAGTAAAAAGAGAGTTTTCCTTAACAGAAGTATAGAATTTTATTTTTTAGAAGTTGATACAGTGAGAGCAAGTAGCTAAAACAGTAACAATTCCGTGAAGGTAGGAGGCCGTTGAAGGAAGCAATTTACAAATTTAGACCTCGAAGATCACTCGGTTCTAAGAATACATGTTTAGATCAAACCTAAGGTAAAATTATTAAACTTTTGCTAAAATTAGAATGAATCTTTTTAAAGATCTTAAAAGAATCGCAAGGATAATTGCATGATGATTATTTTGATAAATGTCAGGATATACAATTGAAAGATTAGATAATTTATCAGAAAGAATGTTAGAAGAAATAAAGAATATTATATCTCAATTAAAAAATACAAATTTACCATTTGAAAAATATAGTACTTTAATTAGAAAATATGAGATGAATGTTGCAGGTTATTCTTATTTATTAGATCATCTAATGATTTTATATTCAAATATCCAAAATAAAGTTAACAGAAGATAAAATGTTTGAAAGATTAGGATATATGTTGCAATATAGAAAGAATCATTTTATTAAGGGTAATATAGACATTTCCATAAAAAAGAATAGTAACAGGCCAAATCGAAAAGTCTCCCCCTTCTGTGTAAAGAGAGGCATATTAGAGGCATTTGCTCATTCTAATTCATCTAAATGGATGAAAAGTTGTTTGTCAATTTCTGCTGTATAAAGCATCAGTTTGCAGCAAGAAGGGATACCCAATTCCTCTTCTCCTGGAAGGAAACAGTACAAAAAGAACGCTTATTATAAACCCGATCGCCAAAGGGACACTGTAGATGACTTTTCTGGGCAACATCAGATGATAGCAGCTCAGAACATCATTGTGTAACATTGCAAATGTAAGAAAAGCAGTCAAGGAAAGGGCTGCATGGAAGATATCTGCCCATCTCAGCCTGTAATCCGACGGGACGCAGGGTTTCACACGCCCTCCATTGAATGTTCTTATCCCGTGGAATGTTGCCACCCCGTAGTACAACCTCCCTGTGGCTGTTCGAAAGCTGTCAGTGAATGAGAAGAACACACAGGAGGTGGCTGATAAAGCCACGAAGAAACCCATCAGCCACCGGTCGAAGGTGGTGCATTTGCCATCATCAGTTATGAGGGGGGCGAAAATGGTGAACGCCAGGATGGTGGCGGTAGGCAAGAGAACATTGAGTCGAGCAGTACCGCTTAAGATTGTATTGACGATGTATATGTAATTTGAATTATCTGCATCGTCATCATAATCATCTGCTATGTAGTAGTAATCATTATCTTCTCCACTTTCAATCTGATGCTGAATAGAATTCCCATCGAACATGCTGAATTCGGATCTAATTACAAATTTGTGAAATAAAATGCAGTGCAATTGAAATGGCTATTAATATATTTATGAGGTAGGGCAGGAGATACCTTGTTGAGATGTTCGAGCAGAAGCCATTCCACTGCTGTACTTTTCTTTAGTTTCCTATAGGAAAGGTATCTTTGGGGTGGCACAAGATTCTAACATTTTCTTCAATTTCTTTAGCCAATTGAATCCCAATCCAGAATATAATAGTCGATGCAATCCATCTACCTTCAAAGTCGACGTCCACGGTGGGGTAATTTTCTGAGCTACGTGATCCCATGGAACGTCTTCCCCCCCCACCCCGGCGAAAAAAGTAGCTTCAGACGTCATGTCATTTTCTCAAATAGTGTGCCTACTTCAATATAATTGTTATAAGATAAAAAAAAAAAAAAAAAAAGGTTCCAATTTAAAAAAAAATTTTAAAAAAAAAAAAAAAAAAAAAAAAAAAAAAATTGTTTAATGTGCTAATAAATCTACGAGGATTTAAAAAAGGGATTCCAAACTTCTTGTTACAATTACTTGATCACAACATTTTGTAGGACTTTTTCTTTATAGATTTTTACTTTAAGCTCAACTTTGAAATGATACCTTAATACATTTTTTGAATTTACAGTGTCTCGATCTCCGATTCGCACAACTATAAATAATTGTACTTGATCATTCAAAAAGTTTGATTCGGACTCGACACGATAAAAATTTAGCAAGGAATACATCGTAAGTGACCAGATTACCTTAAAAAGAAAGACTTCATAGTCTTACAACCTTAATCAACATGAAACGTGTGCCATGTTAACAGACAAATTTGGGCTGTATAAACTTATGCTTCAACTGCATGTATACACGTATACATACATTTTTTCTTATGTATATATCTTCAAAATAAAGTGACTGTTGATTCGTAATGCTCTCAGCTCACATGGTTCATTAAGCTGCAAGAAAAGCCAGACCTTCCAAAAGCTCATCCCCCCACAGGCCACCCCCAACCCCGATGAGTTCTCTTATGATTTTTCTCAAATTTGTGTTCAGGTCAATAATGCCATGAACGATTTTAACTAGTGATGTCAAAATGGGTCGAACTGCAAATGGCTAAGCAAAGCAGGTAAGCCTCGCAAAGAAAACTCCCGTATTGTGCATAAGTTAAACTTGTTTAAAATCATAAAAAGATACTTGTTTGAATTGATATGAGATGATTTCAACATCAATCGGCCAGGCCGAGCCAGTTGCAGAGGGATTCACGACAGTTTGGTTTTGTCGATCCGACCTAACAAGTCCCGCCACCTATCTGAGTGAGCCAGACCGACCTAATCGGCCTCGCTAAGTTGTAGAGCTATCCGTAACTTTCTCAGTATAATCTGTAAAAAGTACAGGCATTTTTCCAAAACCCACCCAAAATACTTTTTTCCATTCATACCATATAAAGGGGTAGAATTCGTTTGACTACCAATTCAGTATTCTTTTTTCTTTTTCTTTTTTTCAAGAATTACTCGAGAAGATATGCATACAAAATTTGCATGTGCAATCAATATGTAATAACCTATAAAAGAAGATAGAGATTATGCCCCTTAACTTAGCTGGAAAAAAACAGCAGAAAGAGAGCAGGCATACTGCGCGGATAAGCTATATACAACATTATGTAAAATTAATTAACACAAAAGACGACTGATGAAGTTCAGGCAGAAAAACCATTTCGTCCGTGATTTGGAGAACTGGGACGAGGTTTCGCTTCATGTGCGGGTTGCTCTATAGACTTTGTAAGAGGTCTAGAATCATCATCAGGTTCCCTGCGATCTTGAGTCTTCGCACGCGAAGAACTGTTTTCCTCTCCGGCGCCGCAAAGTTTGCAGGGGTTACTCAATCTGTGGGAGCACCAATGGTCCGGGACACACAAAAAATGAGTGTCGATGAACTTCCTAAATCTCTTTTTGTATTCTCTTGGAGAGATGACAGTAGGCTGCTGGTTCTTAGGAACAAGCGAAGACTTGACCCAATTCTCTAGTTGTTTGTCCCACGTATATTGTCTGAGATAGTCTATGATGCCACATACCAGTTCCCGACGTTCAGTATCTACTCCCACAAGTAGAGAATAATCCATGACGTTGATCGACTGAAAAGGGAACCAAAAAAAGAAAAAAAAAAGAAAAAGAAAAAGTACAGTCAGAAACCCAAGCCCTTAGCTATGAACAATATAGATTAAGCTATTTAGTGGTAACTTTAATGCTAAACTCACTTGGAGGAAAGCAGTGTCATTCCACACAGCCCTCTGCAAGTTACGCTTTGATTTCCTACTGATATATAGAGGAGAATCATTCATGTCATTGACGAAATTCTGATCCAAGAGAACGTCTCCCAAACCATTGCCAGCAGAATTAAAACGAGCATGAAGAGCTCCTTTAAGATCATACTGTCTCACTATGTTTCGACCAAATGACAGATTCTCCATCACCAACAATAATAAACTGATGAACTTGGTACGATGTGTAGCAAGTTTCATGTTGAATTTTGTAAATTAATTGATGGAAGTAAACAACCAGCCTATTACACAGTTGCATTCATTAGAGGGAAAAAAATCACAATAATAAGAGTGATGATCTTGCTACATAATGTAGAAGCATAAGAAAATTTATCTAGGACGAGCCCTCTAACCTCAAATTGAGATTTTTCCTGCTTTAACATCTCCTCGATATCAGAAAATTTCTTACTTGATCCCTGAATGTTGAGAGTTACACCAATGTATCTAGTTTCTAAAGCCTTCAGAGAATTTTCTATCTCCGAGAACAACTTAGTCCCTTTCAAATGCACCTAAGAGAGGGAAGGGAAAATAAAGTTCAGTCAAAATTGAAGATTATATAATCAGCCAGATAGTAATAAAACAGCCATCAATTTTATGAAGGTACTCACCTTCTTAAAATCTTCTTTTAGAAACTCTGCTCTCATTGAAGAGTTAAAGTCCAGCATCTGATGTGGCAGAGACACCGAATAAGTAGAAACTGGTGAGTATTTGAACACTGCAACCATTGGGCCAGATCTGCATGTTGACAAACAGAGAACAAGAATATAATAAAATACTTATTTTCCAATAAATATACCAAAATCAGGGACAACAAACTAATAGAAACATGGCATGGCAAATGCAGTGTTCCCATAACGAAGAAGAAAAAAGATGCCACTCATCTTTCCCATAAAAGATTTGTAGTAGTTAGGAATTGACCATACCCAAAGAAGTAGAGAAAATCCTTATGAAAAGAATGACCACAGCTGGATGGACTATTGAATGACGAGTGGTTGGAAAAATTGAGCTCCAAAAACTTTCCAAATGATATACTACGAGCATCAGTGGATATCAAAACCCTTTTAGTAGATTTTGAGCTTCCATTCTGAAATTTACATTGACCACAGCGACTCCACATCCAAAGCTTCCCCTCAGTTTCACCAGGCAGACATTTGCCATCAGGAAGACGTCTAACTTGAATACTTAGTTGCTTATTGTGATGTGCATAATAGAAAAAATGACCCTCCGGGGGTTTACCACAAGTCCTGCACTGGAGTCCCTGTGTAGAAGAAAAATAAAATTGCAAAAAGATCTATGAATACATAAAATACAGACCTAAAAGGAATTATCAAAAATCAATAAAAAATTTGTGAAATTAATATATGAAAAACAATATTTGTCTCCAGGCTTGAGGGCTAGTTTAGCTCACTGAAAGTTCTGAATTCTGTTAAACAAAAGCAAGGCACCCTCAAGTGCCCCCAACCAGATGAGTACCACTCTTGGCTCAAGAAATTATGGTTTAAATCCCATAGTTTCACTAGAACATCCACAGCAAGAAATTTCGAAGACCCTTTTTCTTGGCAGCACCGTTCTAAGGACATGAAGGAAGAAAACTAACAACTTCTGAGTATATTTCTAAAGCAGATTGTGGCATCAACCACTTCTCAACCTGCTAGGCATAATGAAAAATAAAGCTAGAACAGAAATTTTGTTCGGTGTTGAAATTTCTTAGCATTGATACATCATTTGAAATTTCAAGAACATTGATTCAAATTTTGGTAGAACGCTACCCCTTACAAGAAATTTTGAATTCAAAGATATTACATTTCAACTTACAAACTGAGCATCAGCAAATAAAATTGTTGTGAATATAAGGTAAAATGCGTAATGTGTTTGATATATTCAGTACACATTTCATTCTCGTGCAAACCAGGAAAACATGAAGCTAAAGTTTCCACAAGGACACTATAATTTAAACCAAGTACAGGAGTTTCACATACCTGCTTGAGTAAATTTTCCAGCAAAAACTTTCCAAGAGGATCATCAAAATTCCGGTAGAACTTAATACGAGAAAAATGACTCTGCTCACAAACAGTTCCACTTGAAGCATTCCGCTTCGACATCAGAACCAAAATACTTTCAGAATCCAATACTGAGCTGATCTCATTCTTACTATTCGTTTGGTCTTCAGCATTATCACTATGGTCTAGTGTGTCCAAAGATTCTACAGAACAACCTGGTGGCAGATGCAACTCCTCATTACTGAGCAAATTCTGTTCTTCAGATCTTGCCATTGCCATTTTACCATTGTGATCCATCACCATCGCAGAACTAGATTTTTTCACCTTATTTCTTAAACGATCTTCATGATTCCTTCCGTCGAACCCAAGCTGACTGGCAGAAGTAGATTTTTTCACCTCATCTTCGACATGATCTTCGTGATTCCTTCCATTAAACCCAAGCTGACTGGACATACTTTGAAAAGAATCAGAGAAAAATGGAAAACTATCATCCATAACTTTTTTAAGAGATTCTGACAGAGATAATCCCTGAAATGTTGCCTGGCTATATGGCTCATACGAGAATGAAGAACTGCCTTCAGACAGTGATATTAGGTTGTGAGGTCCTGTTTCATTGAATCCATCGGAAATTGGAATGTCCAATGACAACTCAGTTTCAGCATTACTTTCCTGGGAAAATACAGCTGTCTTATCTGTATCAATTGACAGTAATTGTTGATGGTTAAGTGCTAGGTCCGCCATCTTGTTTAGAGGAATAGTCGAGAACATTGCCCTCTGATCTAGAAGGAAAGAAGCCTCGAGCATTAAATGATATGCCATGATAACTGCACACCGGACAACGCATTTAATCCTTTTCAGTTCATCGCCATTAGCTCCCATCAGCAAAATCTGTACAATACCAGTTCTGCACTTTTATTCCCCCAGAACTCAAAAGTAAATTGCTAACTTAGAAAAATAAGAATGCTGTAATTCAATTATGAAACTCTGATTTGCAGGTAGTCCAGATAGCCATTGTACAGGTGATCAACCTTTCTGATAAAGACAGAAACTTGCTCAAAAGGGAAAGAAATGCAAGAGAACTAACTTCAGTTATAAAAAAACATTTTAAAAAATAACATGCTTCGCTAAGCTTTAAAAAGTTAAAATATAAGCCCTGTTTTAGCCCGATTATCTAAAAACTCATTTTTTTTCCAGACTCATTTTCAACCATACATTCTTCCAACAAAATAATTTTGCATGTAAATCCAAAATTTTTTGTCACTTTTTAACTACACATTCTCCAAAATTATCACTATTACCAAATTTATTTTTTCAAAAAATGGGGCTCAAACAGAAGCTAAGTAAATTTTAGAATTAATGATTTATTTAATCGATCAATAGTTCAAAATAATAATAAAAATTAACATATTGGAATAAAAAGTTACTTAGAAGTAACTATTCCTTTTTATACACAGTCAAAAAATATTCTTTTTTAAGTATACAATATAGGCATGCCACCTTTTCATTGTTTGACATCGTTAATGTTTTTAAAGGCCAACCTAGTCACAAGGCATGGAGAAAAACCTCTCCTAACACCTAGACAAAAAAATGGCAAACTCTACGTTGACTGCCTAAGGCTCACACCTTTACATTGGGCAGGTGGTAATTTTTTGATTTAAAGTCTAGCCCCACAAAATGCTCAACCATTTTTAAACACAAAATGAAAATAAGTCAAACAAAAAATTCACCTAGCCCAAACCCAGCCCACAAACAAAGCATTATTGATTTGGGGTATTTATGATTATGAGAATTATGTTTGCGTTGAAAACTTGAAAAATATGTATGAAGTTCGTACAAATGTTCAAGGTACGAATTATTTTATTTATTTATTGGTCTAGAATAATTAAAATAATATTGAAATAGAAAAGTGCCTTACTACGCCTAGGCACGCCTAGCTCACAAGACTTGAGGCTTGACCTCCACTCTTTGCCACACCTTATGCCTTTTATAACCTTTATTCTAAGGGAATGCCAGATATTTCAACTTACAACATCATCCTTTTTTGTTTACTTCAATATGCTTCCTAACAAGAATCATCTTTCATGGATATCACAACTAATGTAAACTCTAGATAAAATTTTCAGTTAAATAAGTATACAAGCAAGTGAAGAAAGACTCACCGTACATCCAAGCCGAGTGGGACAGCCCTCAAGAAACATTAATGTTTTACTCGGTTTTTTCCCACCTTCGGCTAAAAAATTGTGTTCTTCTACAAACTTTTCAATCTGAAATGAATCACACGGCCTAAGCTGTTGGCCAATAGCAAAATCTGATGACAAGATAGGTGAACCAGTACAACGAGCAACTCTCTCCAGACGATGGAGCTTCATATCAAAGACTAATGTCATGCCTTTCGCAAGAATGGATTCTTGTATGCCGCGAGAAACTGATTTCTCAACCAAAATCACATTTGGCTTGTACATTTCTATCCTCTCAACAATAGATTTCAGACTATCCTTCTCCTGTTTATTTATATATGATTAGAAAAGAAAATTGTATAATATAGAAGAGATAAATGCTTCACAAGTTCCTACAGAACTGTAATATTTCCTGCACCTGTTGCATTGATTCAAATGATGATAATCCACTGGAAGAGAGATCGAGTGAACCATTGATCAACATCAATTTTGGGTTCTTGTACTTTGTTGGCATGTGTTTGTGGGCAGCATGCTTTTTGAAGACACATCCTTTGATTAATTGACTACAGAAATTTTTTAAAAATAAGATTAAAAAAGATTCACCAACAGATGACTGGCATCAACAGAATCAAGTGGTTACTAAATTCATAACAACCAGTATGAATCTACATTGAAGATGCGTTAACCAGTATCATTTAACATTTAGGACAGATAGAATGCAGAAAGATTCAACTAAAGAAATATTTTTACAAAAATTTAGAACTCAATGTATATGGTATGAAATTTCAACAAAAATTAAAATATCCATTAATACTTCAGAACAGCAATTGCATTGCAATTTTCTTAGTTCATGACAAAATCTATTGTTGCATAAGAAAACTCCATGTGCCTGATGTAACAAATGCCCAAATTAATAGTGCCATAATATCCACCTCATAGCCAATTGGCATGTAGTCATCTACCCAGGCACACTTACTTGTTCGAAAGGTCATATTTATTCCTTATGGGATTACGTTACCTAATAAAAGGATCATTGAACATTTCAAAAACAAGCAAAAGATCATTTAAAACACCACATACTAGTGTCTCATTAAACCCTTAAATAAAAAGATAATCTGATTTAACCAATAAAAAACCAGAAACTTCCACAAATAAAGAAAGAAAACATTGGAGAAAACAATTGGTGCTCATTACCTTCGGCTGCGGGAACCGGTTGCAATACATTTGATTTTCACGTATCCATCAGGATCCATTGCCTTACCCTCATTTGCACGAGGCTTCACAAAAGCAGCAGCCTCCCATGATAAAGAAGTCACTATGTCCACCCAATTTTCTTCATCATTTCCAGAAGAGGCAACACCGACAGACTTAATTAGTTGACCGACAAGGGCCTTGAACTTCCCATTCATAACCTTGTCCATTGCTTTACGCTTTTCCTCTTTGAACTTGTAGCTTCCACTGCCTTCTCCTCCAAAACAGCTTAAAGAACTCGATTTGGCCCACCTCACACCGTCCTCCCCACATTCATCGTCATCATCATCATAATTTGCTACCCTATCTACGATATCATCTTCTTGATCTTCTGGTTCTGGTGGAAGCCATAATTGAGCATCCATTTCATCAGACATCCCAGTTTCTTCGTTAATATACGAACCAACTCTTTCCACATTATTACCTCGTCCAATCTGAACTTCGCCACTTCCTACAGTTTCTACACCAGTCTGATGAAAACCGTTCAATTTAACTGATGAGTTTGAATAATCCAGATGCCCTTTTGAACCAGAAACAGAATCTTCTTGACTGCTCTCTGTGCTGCTTTCTTCTACATAAACCCTGATAGGGAACAGAAACACAACATAGAAAATATCGAAATAAGTTGAAAGCGTGTGGAATCTTTCAGTGTTCAAGTCAAGTTAATTTTTAGTTCTCATAAAATTATGCATTTGAGAGGACAATGAATTGCATACCGGCCATAAAAGTTTGCATCGACTGAAATGTCACCTGAAAAATAAAGAGTAAAAGTGAAGGAATGGCAAAAACAACATGGCACGAACAAGGATGAAATATAAAGAGCGATAGTTTACTGCAGTTTGAGATGGAACTGTCACTGCTTATTAATGATGCAGTGGGACTGACAGATGGCATTGCACAAGAACTGGCTCTCTCTAGATTGACAGGCTGTAAATCTTTATCTACACCACAAAACTCACACGACTGGACAGAGGCCCCACCATTTGGTATTATACAATGCTCGTTCTCGTGATCCATACCGTTACTTGACATCATGAAATGTGCACCACGTTAATGGCACATATTACACCTAATCCAGAACCCTTCCAGCCTGCATATTCAATCAAGGCAAATTCAAAATTTTAAAATTCTTCAGCAAAACATCGGAAGTGTCTAACCAAATAATAGTGGAAAAAAAATTTAAAATCTAAAAGTGCCAACTGTACCAAAATAAAGAATTGAACTGAAAACAGCAACAATAATGATGGTGACTAAACATAAAATATAAAGTATTCATTCCAAACTCAATGGATAACAGAATTTTAACCCGATAAAAACCAATTTAAAGGTAAACCATATGAATAGATTTCGAGAACTCAATAAAACTGATAAATACCCAGGTAGCTGTTAAACAAAGAAAACCCTTATTCTCACCATATTAATAAAAACTTGAAGAAATAAACGCAATATACGCTAACGCTATTCTACCACAATTATTCCAACATCCAGAAGGGAAAAAAAATTACTGGGCTACTAACAAAAAGAAATGATAATACAAAATAATGAATCAGAGAGAGAAAAAATATTACCCAACAAACTTCAGATCAGGACTAACCATTCGAGTTCTATCTATCCAATTTCAAATTTAAACAAGAGACGAATCACAGTTGTAATAACTCACCAATCCCCCAAAGTAATAAGAAAAATGTTTTCTTTATAGGTATTGAATAAAGATAAAAATCTTCAATTTACACGTTGTGCCAAAATGGGGATATTTATAAAAACTTTCAGTTCAAATACCTTATAGATTAGAACCCAGTAGGTAACAGAGCTGATTAACCAAAATTGATTGATCTTTGCATGTATGACTCAATAATTGAACAGTTCGAGATTTCAAATGCAACCCAAAAAACAAGAATCTAAACAGTTTGTTGGTTGACTCTTGAGTCAATACAGCATCACAAAACATACAATCCCAAATTTGAAAATATGGTAAAGAACATAAATGTATCCAAAATCAGATCACATGAATCAGCTTGCAGAGGATACCATTTACTATCATAGAGTTTGAAACAACAATAAATAATAAGGAAAAAGAAGAAAAAAGGATTTGTATAACTTACTGTTAAAGCAAGCCAATTAAATAATTATGACCTTTAAATCCTTCAAAAGAATATTATTAACTGCATAAACCAATTGCAGTTCACTGAAGATATTTCTTGCTTTAGGAAGCGGGGATTTGAAAATCTTGGACATTCAAGAACTGGAGAGAGAGGAAAAGTAGAGAGAGTATTAATGAATGAGTTCCAGAAGGGGGGAAGAGAGAGATGAAGAACGAAGTGAAAAAAAGACAGTAATGGAGGAGAGAAGAAATGAGAAGGAAGCCAAAAATTGTCTCCAAGTGGACCCTACACTCCTTTTTTCTGCTAATTTATAGACGGTGAAATTTTCATTTATTGATAAACAATAATAGACAATTGATATATTGGTCCCCATAGTTTTTTAAAAGAACAATTTGATCTTAGACCTTTTATTATACCTCACAAAAATTTCAAAGGCCAAAACTATGTAGAATTCTATTAAATTCTCATGCGGTGTTCACTTATTCAATCTTACATCCTAAACTCTAACTTTGATTGGTTTCGAGAAGTTTGAAGCAAGATAACTTAATCTAGAATTCTATTAAATCTTCATGAGACATAACTTTGATTGATTTTGAGAAGTTTGAAGTAAGATAACCCAATAAAGATTTCGAAAGGTCCTAAAGTTGAAAATAATCATACAATCGTGATGAAAAGTTGAAGATTAATTTGCTCGTTTTCAAAAACTTTCATGTCCAATCTTACAAAGCAAGATTTTGTTTCGCAATTTTCGTTGGTATTAAAATATCCGAAGTAAGACATATCTTGCTAATTAGAATCATACAACAACTTAATAAAGGTTTGAACAATTCTGTCATTAAAAAGTGATCATACAACTATAGTAAAAGATTTAGATCTATTTACTCTTATTTTTAAAGCAAAGTGTTGCTTCTCAATTTTGATTGGTGTTCGTTAAATTTGAAGGAAGACATATTTTTACGAGTAAGTACATGACATCTCAATGAAGATTAATGGCTCCATCAATCAAGACTCATTGTGAAATTTTAATGAAAGTTTAAGGATTAATTTACTCTTATTTAAAAGTTGATGACCAAAATTCTACTAGAACAATAGGTGTGCAAATTCCTGACAATATTTATAGTGGGTAGATAACATAATCCCATATGGATGATTTTTATTGCATGAAAAGTCAGATTTTTAAATTCTGTGTTTGCAAATGTAAGAACGTAATCAATTTCATTTTAAAATTTGAATTCATACACTTGGCCCTGTCTCTGCAAATGGATATCTCGTTTGCTTACATGAAATAAATGGATCCGATTTTATTGGTTTGTACCAGATTTCTCAATTAATGGCATATACCTTCCCTCCATATCAAAAAAAATAAAATAAAATAAAAAACCGTGCTTCATTGGTTTGAATATAAGTGAAAACGAACATTATTTAGAATTTGTTTGACATGGATTTCTAAGACTAAGAACCCTCCATTAGAGTCGCCAATAATAAGAAGATTATTTTATCTAATTATTCGTTGATCCTATGTACAATGACCTAACTCATCACCGTAAAACTTGCTTATGTGCGAGATTTAAAAAACCCTATTGATAGATTTTGATAAACAAGTCTCTAGAAACTTGGACGATCGTTATTTCTAGTTAATGGGGATTGATTAAACTAGTCACAAGGACATAGTCCAAAATGATATGAGGGCCACCAACCTAATTTCTTTTATAGATATAAAGTAGACGATAATTTTCAATAAGTAATCTTTCAGAATTCAAAAGACTCATCTCCGTCAAAATTAACTTACACTAGTGTTTAACATTAGCATAGGACTCTCAACCACCACATCTATCTTCTCTACGACCATTGAGAAAACCGATTGACCTAATTATCTAACAGAGGTTTTTTAATTGGGTTAAGTAGCAATGTGAATAGTTCGGGTTATAAAATTTGAGATATTGGGACTATAGAATTCTAAATCAAATACTTATTGTTGCTCAAAAGTTTTAAATTTCATTAATGGTTATGTTTATAGGTTTTATTTGTTCTTTCATGATGATTAAGATTTTCAATTTTTTTTCCCCCAAGAACCGCCTAAACTGAGATAAAGGGTTTTTAGATGAGAAATTAGCAGAACAAATAAACTCAATTTGGTTCATATTTGATATTGAAAAAATAAAAAATAAAAATTGACCGACACTATTTAATATATATGTATAAAAGTGAAAACACACGATGAGTTTTATTCTAATAGTGCATGTTTCATAAATAATATTAGATTGTGTTCGATTATACAATACACAAAATATGTACTTAATTTTTATTTACCCCCCATTTGGTCTCCATTACTTTTTATTTCATTAAATTTCATTTTTCTCTCTCCTATTTTCAACCGTACAATTTTTCATAAAATAATATTATATGTAAATCGAAAACTTTTTCTTATTTTTCAACCACTCATTTTTCAAAAAATACTATTCCATCCATTAATTTTACCACAAAATGAGAGCCAAACGGAAGATTATCAGATAAAGTTCAATTTACTTTAATAGTGGGTGTCACTACTCATCTTAGGTATGCTTTTTAAATTATGCCTTTATCCAAAATTGATTTTGGTTTCATGTCATATCAATGCCAACTTTTTCTTTAACTTATTATATATATTTCCAGATGCCACTATCAATAAAATTTGGTTAATAACAATTTATACCCTGTCGATATTTTATAGAGTTGGGCAATTTTTACAAAGCCACCCGAACCGAATTAAGGCTTGTTTCTCAAAGATTTTTAAAATCATTTTTAAACCTCACATTTTATAGGAATCACATTTATTTTTCACTTTTCAATCATATATTCTCCAAAAATAATAATAAAAATAATATTCCTTCCTCGAAAATTATGTGTTGAACAATCTTTTAAGTGGCTTTTTTGAGTCATACAATTATAGATATAATGTTGCTTGTACATAAGGAATTATATAGTAGTTTACATATAGATAAGATGTCAAAAGAGAGCGTGGAAGTTTTTTCTTACTTGATTGAAGAAATTCTGATACAATCATATATCACTACATTTTGTATATATAAATCATTATACACATGTAGCACGATCGATTTTTATTTTTCGATTCTTGATTCTAGCTAGAATTAAGTTTTTTGTAATCTTTCAATTAAATTAACCATTAAATTAATTTTTACATATTTACATGAAATAATAACATTTTTTGTTGATTAAAACAAATAGTATCGAAACGAAACCAAAAAACTTTACATGACTATTTACATTTTATAATTTTGTTTGAAGAATGACAAAAAGAGCCGAATCAGAGTTTCATCATTGCATTTGATTCCATGTATAGAATTTTAGGGGGGTGTCCTCAATCTAGAATTTGATGGATTTTAAAACTCCATATAAATTGAAGTATCCTCAATTCAAATTTAAATATAATTCATTAAAATATAGGTGTCCCCAATCTAGATTTTTAAAAATACTTGTAAATTTAGGTGTCCTCAACATAGATTTTAATAGGTAGTTTTGAAATTCAGATGTCCTCAATAACTAGTTGATTTTAAAAGATTTCATTAAGTAGATAGATTATGATAGATTTTGAAGGATTTCAAGGTAAAAATATAAGTACAAAGAATCAGTAACAATTTTAACCCAAACCTAAAAATTTCACAATATTTCTCACCTCTCTCCATATTTGCTGCCCTCTCTCTCTCTCTCTCTCTCCCCTCCCCCCCAATCTTGAACAAAATTTTCTTCGTCTTTCTATCTCACATTTCTCTACTGTGAAAAAATCGTGTATGAGAACTTTTCAATTGATGATAATTTATGAAAGGTTACTATTTTTTGTTGAATATTGAGTGTGATTTTTTATTGAACTTATTTTTTCTTATTGAAGCTATTTATTGTTTACTATTTTATAGATGTGCTGAAAATTATCATAGTAATTTACAATTTCTAGTATGCATGCTAGAACAACTTCGTCTTTCAAGTTCTGTACCCTATTCCCTTTTCTTGGGAAAGAGCTGTGTGTTTTCTATATATATCTGCAAATCCTAGCCAAGATATGTGAGGATGGTATCCCACGATTTTTTCTTTTGTGTCTGCATGGTCAATGAGAATTCTGGGGGTATGAAATTAATTGTCTTGTGGTCATGTATGTGTACATCTGTGTGTTTGTATCTCACAAGGTTGTGGCCTTTTGAACTAATTCATATTGATTACGACTTTGATTGTTTAACACTACATATTTTTGTCCTCTCCCACTCTCGCACTTTGTTGAATATTGGGTGTATTTTTTATTGAAGTTCTGTTATAATATTCAATATTTAACAAAAAATTAAACAAGGATTCGATCATTTTCTGTGATTTATTAACGTGCATATGTGTAAGAATGAGTCGTTAAAGAAGAAGTAAAAATTTGTGGCTTATGTTAAGCATATTTATAAATTTTATCTAGAATCTATAAAATCCATGAAAATCTTTTAAAATCTACAAAATAGAAATCCATTCAAATCTTATGAAATCTATTAAATTCTATCAAATTTCACACAATCCATGATAATTTATAAATATTAAGAAATCTATTAAACTTTGAAATGGGGATACCCCCGTTAATTGATACTTAACTGAGTTCACCTCTCATAAGAAGTTATACAAATCAAACTACTCTAATTCTTTAAATTTAATTAACTAATATCGTCATCATGATTAAAAAAATTTAGGATTATACTAGTTGTATATTCGTAATGTACATTAAGGCTCCGTTTGGTATCCATTTTTGTAATAATGAGGATAAGAAATATAGTCGTTACGGGACCCACATAAAATATAAAAAGTCAACTATGGTGATCTGATGTGATGAATAATGGTCATATTTTTCTTTTTTTAGCCAAAAAATAAGAATCAAACAGGGGCTAAGTTTAACATTTTGTGATGTGTAGAAAACTGTGACATTAATTTGAATAGGTGTAGTTAAATTCAATTGCCATGATTACTACCATATCAAAATTAATGTAATGTACATAATTGAAACATTTTAAGACCAAAATAGCAAAATTAGAAGGACTAGTGGCAATTATCATGCATTCGTTTCAAAAACGAAGTGGAGAATAAGAATATTCAGAAGAAAAGTTCAGGGTTAGAATTGAAAAATCTACAAAAATAAAAGGGCTCTTCTATAAGCGTGATTAGACCGGTCCCAAAGACGCGGTTCAACTGCCCCTTCTTAGGCGGCTTTTTTGTCCCCTTGTTGGTAGCCCACAAAATTCGGGATGTTTAGCCGTCTAAATTATAAAATTAAACTAATGTGAACCCAACATGTTCAAACAATACGATTTGTTTTTGGTTTGAATTCTTATCCTTTATATTTGACTTTTCGTTTAAAAGATTATTTCTAGAGAATCTAGTAAAGGTTTGTTGAAAGAATAAACACAATCTTTTAGTGTAATTTTGGATAATGTTGAATGTTCAACTAATTTATTTTGATTCCTTTAATTTTTATTTCTCTCGTACTCGATGTTCGATTACAATCTCTCAACTTCTTCCACTTTGAATCTTCAACTTGAGTTTTCGACTATAGTCTTCTTCAAATATTAGATTATATTGTTCTTGTCCTTGATTAAATAAAAAGTTATTTAGATAATTGCATCAATGAACACAACAAAGTTTAGAAACTATCGAGCATTGTCTTACGAGAAATTTCGAATGTTGATGTCTAGAAAATAAGTTGAATAAAGAGCTATAAGTTGTGTTGCCAACAATCTTTTCTGGATTTAACACTTTTATACGAGTGTTGTTAATATATGAGCTCCTACATTGTTCTAACGTAAACTCAAAAATAATGAGTACGGATGGAATTTGAATTCTTACCATAGATCTTGATATATGTTTTAATTTTTCAACTATGAAATAAATATATTACTTCAATTAATTAGTTTAATTTTAAATTAAACCCCTGTTTGAGTGTTTCTTTTTGGGATAGTGATTTTTTTGGAAAAGGTGAGTTAGAAAACAAGAAAAAAGTTTGGATTTTTACGTGTAAAATTATTTTATAGGAGAATATGGTTGAAAATGAATTTTAAAAAAAAAAAAAATAATTTTGAGAATTATGGGCTGCTAAGTTGCTTCCTTCATCAAAATGATTTAAAACAACCATTTATGATATCGAATTCAGACATCTTACCTAATTATAAAGTCTAACGTAAGACCCCATGCCTACTTTGACCTGAACATAGGTTATTTCAATTTGTTTGACAATCGGGTTAGGTCTTGGTAGACATACGGGTCGACTAATTGGACCCATTTATTAAATTCAAACTTTGGCTACAATTTTCTCTGCAGGTTATAATAAATTGAATAACGTTATTTAGCACTACGATGCTATAACACCAATCTCAATGATACGATGTGATAGGTTCAATGAAAAGTAAAACTGAATGACGCATTTAATTGTAACTCTAATTTAATGTCTCATTATTGCCATCCAGACTGATATTTACTCTAATAAATTTCTAACTTTAATGTCCAAATAATTAACCACTCAATAAAATCTTGATACATCACTACACTTTCTTAAGAGACTTCTCAAATATTGCGACTCCGTTGTCAAGTCTTACATCCATAATCTTTTTTAACTTTTATCTTCTCACTTAACAAATATTTCAGCATTACAAAATTTGTGTACAAACGCGTAACGAAAAATCAAAATCTTGAATATGTTTGAAAAGCGTTATAAGTCATCTTTAAGAAAAAAAAAACAAATCAATGGAAACGGTTCAATCTTAGACTTATATCTAATTATCATATAGATATTATATTCTAAAAGACGACATATGAAATGAAAATGACAAATGAGTTAATATATATCGAAAATATCAAAAACCCTGAAATATATTGAGTCAATTACCTTCAAAAAGTAACATGCTTGACTTTTTTCTAACTAATTTTTTCAATATAATTATGCATAGTCGTAAGAAAATATACGCATTCGAAATATTGATGACGTACCTATTACGTTGATTTATATTGAATATGATAATTATTGCCTGTTTGTGCTAATTTTTTGGCTAAGAATGTAATTAGAAAAAGTAGATTAATGGAAAATTGTGATTAAAAAATAAGAAAAAGTTTCGAATTTGTGTGTAACATTATTTTATTGAAGAATATATAGTTTACAAAAAAAGGAGGAGAAAAATGTATTTTAAAAATAATGAGGATCAAATGTTGAATAAATAAAATTTATTATTCATTTTTTTTAATCTTACTTGGCTTAAACTTTAACCTATAAAGTACCGAATCAATCTTATTACACACCCAAACTTGCTAAAAATAAGCTAAAAAAAAACATGCTCCTTTATGTTGATATATATTTCGAAAGTTAATCAACGTGGAATTTATCTATTAACACGTATATGTCATTTTACACCTTCTCAACTAATTTATTGATGGAAACTATCACCAATGATGATATATGTTAATTAATATATGTGTTACAATAAGCAAAGATTAAGGACTTTAAGTACAATTAAATGGTGATGCAAACTAATTAAAAGAGTAATGTTATTCGTAGTGAAAACTGTTAGTAGTCGCCCTATGTGGCGTACATTTGGCAATTTGGTATTTGGTATTTGATACATAGATATGGTAGTTATTTTTTAAATTATACATCAAATGAAAAACTGTCAAGTATACGTCACATTTGACGACTTTCGGTAGTCTCCACTGCAAATAGCATTATTCTAATTAAAATTGTAATATGAACTTAATTACTTGATATTTTTTATGTTGATGTGAAATGACAAATTGAAAAAAGGGAGAGGAGTTATTCATTAGGGTTTCTTAATGTCAACTGCCTTATCCAGTGGAAATGGATTTAAGTGCACTTTGCAGATAAACAAACACTATTGCCAAATCTTGACCATGTCGCTTAAGCTTTAGAAAATTGCATCTGACAATAATTTTCTACTAAATATTACACAAAAGTCTTCCATATTAATTGATTAAACCAGATTTTCCAATAAGTGGAAAAATTTGAGAATTAAGTAGATTTGACTGGGCTTTCTCTATTGGGAGATTGCTCATTTCAACTTAAAAGTAATTCAATTTTTAATTAATGTATAAAAATATCCTCTGAAATAAGATTTTCGTAAATTAAAACGCCCATGGCCTAATGGATAAGGCGTCTGACTTCTAATCAGGCGATTGTGGGTTCGAGTCCCACTGGGCGTGTTAAACTTTTCCTGCAATTAAAATTGGGGTACTTACAAAAGTACCCTATATTTTTGGGTTGTTTTGAAAAAACATTATAAACTTGGATTAAATGGCAATTACCTTAAATTGAACGTAAAATATACGTTCAAAACCTACACTCACGTCAATCCTCATAAATCAGCCTCCAGTGTGCAAAAATCGAAGGAAAATTGAAAGGAAAAAGAGGAAATCTTCCACAAATACATAAACAAAGTTTGTTCATTCTTCGAATCGAGGAAACCATCCACAAAAACATTGAAAAATCTGGAAAAAAAGTCGAGCAGATCAGCAACGAAAACACAAAAAAAATTACAGGTATTTCTATGTTTTGGATTCCATGATTATAACTCATTATCCATCTCGTTTTTGTTTGAATTAACATTTATGAAAATGAAATTGTTGAAGTTGAGTGGATTGTTGAAGTTGAGTGGATTGTGTATGAAAAATTAGTTTTGAATTAATTACATTGATGCTTGCAAGGTGTTTGACAAAAAGATAATATGAAAAAGTGGCATTCTATCACTTTTTTCAAAAAAAAGTCACAGTATTTCTTTTAAGCAATTAGCTAGGTATGCACGTGTGAGTTTTTGGAAATTTGAACGTACATATTCAAGCCCTATTTTCTGGTAATTAACACATGAGAAAGAAAACTTTAAACCAATTGCATTGATGCTTGCAATGTGTTTGCTCAAAGAAGAAGGTGAGAAAGTGGCATTTTGTCACTTTTCTTAGAAAAAGTGACATTTTGTGACTTTTCTCCAAAACAGTCACCATTTATCATTGGAGCAATTAATCGGATGCATACATTTGTTTTTTTGAAAGTTTGAATATTCCAATTCATACCTT
>NC_036250.1:10143908-10145236 GCF_002742605.1 Olea europaea var. sylvestris | reverse complement strand
TCAAGTACATTGATGCATGCATGGTGTTTGATGAAGGAGAATTTGAAAAATTAACATGCTGTCACTTTTTTCAGAAAAAGTCACAGAATCACTTTTGGGCCAAATAACTAGATGCATATTACTTGGTCACTTAAAAAAAAAAAAACAAAACTCACACAATCTCTCTGTCATATTTTTGTAGGTATGGATAAAATCAATGTCTTCATTTGTTATGGAGGCAAGTGGACACAAGATAATGAGTACACAAGTGACAAAATGACTAGAATTGTTGTCCCGATGGATTGCATGTATGACCACCTTGAGTGCATGATATGTTCTGTGATGAAAGTAAGTGCATCAACTCAGAGAGTAAAAATACAATATAGAGTGAAGAAAAACCTGCCTTTAATGGAGATTTCAGATGATATTTCACTAACATTTTATTTGGAGTTGAAGAGAAAGGATAAAGATCTTGCAAGCTTTCCATTGTGCATAGATGTGACAACGGTATCAAAAAGTCACGAAACTGAATTTGTTAATAATATACAATGTTTGGAGGCTGTTAATTATGAAAAAAATGATATGCTACAATTGCAGTTTTGTGAAGCTGTAACTGATAATTCTGTGACATCGGCTCAAAAATTACCTAGTATGGAAGAAATTGCAATTGATGTATACAATAGTATGTCGGAAGTTGGAGAAACAACGAATGAAGGAAGAAGTGATATCATTTCAATGGTCACTATGGATGGAATTTCAAAAGATAAAGTGTTCAAGAACAAGACATTGGTTAAGAGAAGTATTTCGATATATGCGATACACAATAACTTTCAATTCAAGGTAAGTAAGTCGGACAAGAATGAGTATGTGTTGAAATGTATTGATGATAAGTGTAAATGGACTTTTAGAGCTTCAAGACTTGGTGGAACCGATATGTTCAAGGTAAGGTATATAAAAAATGTCCATATATGCTCAAATAACATCATTTTGGGAGATCATCGTCAAGCAACCAGCTCAATAGTAGGAGAATTCATCATGTACAAGTATATCTCAACAAAAACAACATACACTCCTGCAGACATTATAAGTGACATGATGAATACCTATGGAGTGTCGATGAGCTATGAGAAAGCTTGGAGATCTAAGGAGAAAGCATTGGAATTAGTGAGAGGAGATCCTACAGAGTCATATGAAAAGCTTCCAGAATACTTGTACATGATAGAACAAACAAATCCTGGATCATTTACAAAAATTGAGACATATCAGGACAACAAATTCAAGTACCTCTTCATGGCATTAGGAGCATCTATTCAAGGGTGGAAGTATTGTAGACCAGTTATAGTAATAGA
>NC_036250.1:10133710-10139234 GCF_002742605.1 Olea europaea var. sylvestris | reverse complement strand
AAAAATGGTCTTCCTTAACCCCACAGATGTCACATGTTGATTGCTACTCCAACTCAACATCCGAGGACGCTGAGATTCATGCTTCATGCAGTAATTTTTCCGAGCAATAGCAGGAATTGTTTCATAAATCTATACTTGAAATGAAACTAGGAAGCCATTCAATCTATACTCCAAAAACTTCTTTTCCATAAAAATATTCTTCATTTTCTGATTAAATGCACTCTTTAGGGATGATAAAGTCATACTAAAAATTTCTATACCCCATGGAAAAGAATTCAAATCCTCAGACTCCACAAGGCAAAAAAATGAGTCATCAACTCCTTTATGATAGGATGTACCAAATAGAAAGGATGTAATCAAATAAATTATGCCTATATCCACAACATCTTTATCTACGGTGTCAGCAGGCAAATTTAAAAACACTTCTTGAACCTCTTTTGTTGTGACACTTTCGTGATCTTTAAAATATTGTTCTTTTAAACGACTCTTCATTCTATATCGAGTTAGATCACCATTTCCAGTACACTTAAGCCCTGATATCAAACAAAACTCTTTATTTTATTTTATAGTTGGTATTGCTTCATATGGATGTCAGTAAATGAGTACTCTAACTTGAGCTTTTGACAAGCTAATTCAACCTTTATGGAAAGTGGTCATTGTATCAATTTTATGACTATTATCATTATACTTAAAACAAAGTTTTGGAAATTAATAGGACAGCAGTAAGAAAATTTTGAAGTTTACATATGACAGATAACTCAAGTGCAATGGATGGGCAAATTTGTTCATTGGAAAATCATATAAACAAAGGCACAACCACCATGCATACAAACACATCCACACATTTTTTTTTCGTGCATTCTGAAGTCACCATGTAAGACCAACTAGAAACTATGAAAACCAAAGTAGCATTATAGCAGCAAAAAAATTTAAATCAGTAAAATTTACTAAAATCATTGCTAAAGATACACAATCTTCATTCATTGCACAAAATGTACAAAAACCATTCAGAAACACACAAAAATCGTAAAGAACAAGAGAATGTACGCAATATAAGTCAATAAAACATAAAAAAAAAAATGTTGCTACCTTCGGTTTATAAGAAGATGAGGAAATTTTGGTCCTCTTCTTTAAGGATGGTTCTTCGAGATTTCTTTGCCTCTTCGATCCACTTTTTTCAGCCATTGCAAAAATACGAGTTAATTGTTGGAATCGAAATTAGATTTTCGATCTAGGGTTTAGGCTATTTGGGATTTATGGTCAAAATGATAACGAGACAAGAAACAAAACGATTACGAAGGGAAAACGAAGAAGAAATTGAGGGGAAATGGGTCGAAAATGGAGATTTACAGTCGTATGTTGCTGGACAATTTCCACAATGATAACGAGACGAGAAGCAAAACGATTATGAAGGGAAAACGAAGAAGAAATTGAGGGAAAATGGGTCGAAAATGGAGATTTACAGTCGACGATTACGAAGGGAAAACGAAGAAGAAATTGCTGGAAAATGTTTTGATTAGGGCTTGCCGTAGAATTTCGTTTAGGTTTCGTTTAATTTTACCAATTTAGGACGTAAATAATACTTCTTCAGAATATTTTAATAATTTAAAAGGTATTAATCAAAATATTTTTAAAAAGGGCGTACAGGGCCTAATTTCCTCATTAAAATTTCCATTTTTTGATTCAAAAATGGCCCAGCCCATTTATTCAAATAGATAAGAAGTTAATTGGGCCTCATGGTAAATAATTGCAACGGCATTTTTAGCTTTTGTTTGGGAGGAAAAAAAAAAATTCTGTCAAAAATAATTTATTGAAGCATGTGTGATAAAAAGTAGAAAAACTTATGGATTTTACAAAATGTGTGATTTAAAATGATTTAAAAAAAATCTCTACCAAACAAGACCTTAAACAATCTTCTAATTAAATGTGAAAATAGACATTTCATCAAGAACTTCTACAAATCAAGCCATATAAACTTATACATTCAACACAATATTATGTCATTTTGAATGAAAGGTGTATTCATTCTTAGTGATATCAAAACGTGCGAGCCAACCAGAATCGAGTTGGGAAGTGGGTCGAGCCAAACTGCTCTTGGCTCCCCAATAAATTTTGGATCGAAATTGCATTTTAACTCATTTCAATGAGTTGTGTGAGTGGCTTGCACAAGTGAATCACTGGTTGGCTTGCAATCGTGCCTCACCACACTTTCCACTCCTAAACCAGAGGGTAACTCTCCCTAACATTCATCATAACCCAACTCAAGTGAGCTTTTGTCTATTATTTTACAAGAATTCTTTGAAAATGCATAAAATATTTTAAAAATCAACCCTAGTCGGTTTGTTTGACATCCGATGAGTGGCCAAGGTCTCTCTATTTTTTGGCAAGCCAGCCTAATAGGTGGCCGGGGCCTCCATCTTTTCAACTGTCAAACTTCAATAAAATGAATTTTAATTCATTATGCAATTCCTTGTACCATATTGATTATTGAAACTCATTATGGCTTGGCCACTTGAGCCTTTAATTTTAAGGGAAATTTTCATAGTTAAGAAGTTAAGTATCACCCATTTCAAAACTAAGAATAAATGTTTCAAATTTCAAAAATAAGATTTTTTCTTAAAATTTTATTTATGAATTAAATTATTAAATATATATTTTATTAATTAGCTATGTTAAGGTTACAATTCTTTGTAATTTGGTCACAATTTATGAATTAATTGATTACAAATTAATTTTCGTTCACAACATATCAAATTATTGGTCACAACTTATTTCTCGATTACAAATTAAAATTTTTATAGATCACTGATTATTTATTATTTACAAATCAAAATTTTATAGGTCACAAATTATTTATCGATTACAAAATCAAAACTTTTATTGGTAACAACTCAGTTATTCTTACAAATTATTAGATTAATTGGTCGTAATTAATTTCGATCACCATTAATCAATTGTGAGTCATAATCACAAATTTAAGTCACGTATTACAAATTAAGCAATTACTGGTCATAATCAACCAGATAATTGGTCACAAGCATCCAATCTCATCTCATCCCACCCACCACTATCGCCACAACAACCACCATCACCATTATCACTACCAGACCTTACAAGACCACAATAACCGTCCAAACACCAACAAAATCGTCGCAACGTCGCCGCCACTACCACCAATAAACCACCACCACCATTACCACTCAACATACCAAAACCAATCCAATGCCTATTCCACCACCATCACCACCTGATGAGGGGAAAGAGGGAGAGAAGAATAGAGACTGAGAAGAGAGGAGGGAGAGGAGGAGAAATGCTTTTTACGGTATAGGTAAATATATTAGGGTTTGGTATAATTAACACTAATTTTAAACCATGCAGCTTTTGAATTGGGCCCATTAGCCTGCCTCATAGGGCCTAATTAAGCAGTTAAAAGGGCTTTAATATTTAATAAAAAAAATATATATATATATATATATATTTTATAAATAATTAACTATTTCCTATAAAGGAGGCCCTATTGACCAACTGGAAACGGGTCCGTAGAGTACTGCTGCAGGAATTGCCCATAACTAACTCTTCATATATTACTAGTCTTGTGCCATGCAATGCATGGCTTGAATTTTATAAAAGGAGATATTAGCATATTAAATAAGGAAATAAAGAGAGACTGCAAACAATAAAAAATTGATTCGATTAATTAAACGATTTAATTATATCAATTAGATATTCAACAATAAAAAAAATGATTCGATTAATTAAACGACTTACTTATATTGAATATAGTATTATCAAATACGTCATTTATAAGTAAAATAATCACTTAGACTAAAATAATAATGTTTGAAAAAATACATTTGAATTATAGCAACAAGAAATTGAGCCAACAAATTTTTTATCTTAATTATTTTAACATCTAAAAAAAATTATATATAAAAAAATTCGGTAATTTTTAGGAATTTTTTTTCTTATTGTTACTTTTTCTTCTTGATAAATTAATTTTTAAAATAATCTAATACAATTTTTTGCATAAAAGAATGATTATTAAAAAATTTTACGTTAAAACCAAAAAAAAAAAAAAAAAATTGACGTCAAACAAAAAAGAATTAAAAAGGAAAAAAGAAATAATTTTTTTTAAAAAAATGCATTTTTAACACATACATTTAATCTCCGTTTAACTATTTTCAATATTTATTTAGATCATTCGATATCTCTACGATATAATTCTCAAAATGAGTTTCAAGAGAATGTAAACATTTACCGATTCGACTAATCATTCGATATCTCTACGATATAGTTCTCAAAATGAGTTTCGAGAGAATGTAAACATTTATCGATTCGACTATCGTACAATCATCGACGAATTTTTAAAGTTAACTTGTTATCGAAAATTTCGAAATAATAATAAAATAATTGATTTTTTAAGAAAAACGAATTATGCGTATTTTTTAACACATACGTTTAATGTCCGTTTAACTATTTTTGATATCTATTTAGATCATTCGATGTCTCTACGAAATAGTTCTCAAAATGAGTTTCGAGAAAATGTAAAATATTTATCGATTCGACTATCGCACAGTCGTCGATGAATTTTTAAAGTTAACTTATTATCGAAAATTTCGAAATATAGTTTGAAAATGCCTACATTGGCGTCCGATAACATTTGCTATGATTGACCGTTTCACGCACCGTTAACGACGTGCAATACTATGTCGCGAGTACTTCAAAACGATATTAAGAATATAATATTTCGACTTCTTTTGATATCCCGTAATGAACCTGAAAATAAACACAAAAACATAAGTAAAAAAAAAATTCGAGAGAATGTAAAACATTTATCGATTCAACTATCGTATAATCGTCGATGAATTTTTAAAGTTAACTTGTTATCGAAAATTTCGAAATAGTAATAGAATAATTGATTTTTTTTAAGAAAAACGAATTATTCGTATTTTTTAACACATACGTTTAATAGCCGTTTAACTACTTTTGATATCTATTTAAATCATTCGATGTCTCTACGATATAGTTCTCAAAATGAGTTTCGAGAAAATGTAAAATATTTATCGATTCGATTATTTCACAGTCGTCGATAAATTTTTAAAGTTAGCGCATTATCGAAAATTTCGAAATATAGTTTAAACATACCTACTTTGACGTCCGATAACATTTGCTATGATTGACCGTTTCACGCACCGTAAACGACGTACAATACTATGTCGCGAATACTTCAAAACGATATTAAGAATATAATAATTCAACTTTATTTGATATTCCGTAATGAGTCTGAAAATGAACACAAAAACATAAGAAAAAAAAATTGAATTAAGGCACTCCGGCCTGCGCGGAGTGCTTGCCAGTGAGCACTCCGCGCTGCGTGGAGTGCTTCACTAATTTTTTTTTTTTTTTTTACGGATTGTTTTGGTAATTCGACCATAACTTTGGCTACGGTTGTCAGAATCGTGCCCATGACCCCAATTCGAAAAGCTCTTTTAGCCTCACACGTCCTGGCCACCAATGCCCACAC
>NC_036250.1:10113955-10133453 GCF_002742605.1 Olea europaea var. sylvestris | reverse complement strand
ATAATTATTTTTTTAGGATTTTTTATGCAAAAAAAAAAAAAAAAAAAAAAAAAATTTTACCCAACATCTATAAAAAATATATTTTCTATATTCTATCAAACTCATTTCGAGAATTATTTTATAGACATATCGAATGATTTAAATGAATATCGAAAATAGTTAAACAAACATCAAACGCGTAAATGAAGAGGAAGGGAAAATAGCGAATTTTGACCTCGAAAATGATGTCCACCCAGCCTAGTGAAGTGGCCACGATGTGCGCATCAAAAAGAGCTTTCCGAATTGGGGTCATGTGCACGATTCTGACAACCGTAGCCGAAGTTATGGTCGAATTACCAAAACAATCCGTTAAAAAAAAAATTTGTGAAGCACTCCGCGTTGCGCGGAGTGCTCACTTGCAAGCACTCCGCGCAGCGCGGAGTGTCTAATTTTACTCTTCTTCTTCTGTTTGCTTTTTGCTTTTTTTTTTTCGGACTAATTTTTTTCTAAATTTATTATTATTATTATTTTTAATTTGGCTATAAGTTTTGCTACAGTTATCGGAATGGAGTCCATGACCCCAATTCAGAAAGCTCTTTTCGACACGCACGTCATGGCCACCTAGCTTCGCTTGGTGGACATCGTTTTCGAGGTCAAATTTCGCCGTTTTCCTTTCCAAATCCCCAATTATAGTTTGACGTCAAATTTAAAAAATGCGTATAACTCGTCATTTTTTTTAAACGCAACATCTATAAAAAATATATTGTCTATATTTTATCGAACTCGTTTCGAAAACTATATTATGGACTCATCGAATTGATCTAAATGAATATCAAAAATAGTTAAAGTTACATAAAATGCGTTTCTTAAAAAGTTTACAAAAAAATATATTAATAGTATAATTAAAAAAATTAAAATTAAAATTTAAAAAAAAAAACTTGTCTGTGCAAAGTCAACAACTGTGGGCGCAAGTGACATTAAGCCCTCAATGTGTTAATTAGTGTAGGGTGGGATTTTCAAGGGTAAAGTGGGAAAACAATGTAAAGGAGGAAAAAAAAAAAGAACAGGACAAACTACTGTAACAAAATCGGATAAATTGGAATCAAGTGTGAAAACGACTGTGACATAAATGAACAGTACCAAAAGCCTCTCTTTTAAGAGAGTAAAGATTTTCCCTTTGTATTTATTACGTGGACCCAAATTTTTGGTTTCAATTCGGCTGAAAATAAAAATTGCAATTTTTTGGGACCACTAAATAATTTATATTTTCTATAAACAAAAAAGTAATGGTTTTGAGTCAAATATAAATCTGTTGATGCTCAATTTTGACACCATAAAGGGTTTTTATGAACAACGCTTAAATTAATTTAGCTTTGATTGATTAATAAATATAGGGAGTGCGCATGCACGCACACATATGTGTTCTAGAAATGTCAAGAATACGAATATGAGATGGATTTTTATTTTCAAATCAACTACACGATGTGATTTTTTAAATTGAACTCTATCGAGTACTCTACAAAATTTTATTCTGATTTTGCAAATCGTTCTTATTTATTTGAAACATGTTATTATTTACTAAGGAAACTTTAACCTAATCATATAAAATGTCACGGGCAACTTAAAAAACCCTAAAGAGTTCCTTGCGTACTAGGGTAGGGTGCCTTTATCATTACTTAAAAATTAAATAATATAAAGCCATGAATATATTTTTCTTAAGCTTTATTTTGTATCTTAATCATCAAGAAGATGTTTGGTCTTACTTAAAAGTTGCTTTTCTTGACGAGACCAGCTATGATATGTTGTCGTGACAAGAAGTTATAAACGTCGTTTTTAAGCATGAGCATATATGTTTGTCTCTTTTCAACAAAGTATCTTCAATATCGATTTTAAAATTTTTATATTTAAAATAGTTTAGTACATTCTTTCTTCACTTTAATTGCGTTTGATACACAACTCCGTGGAGCGTGTGAAAATGGTACCCCTGTGGTGTTGTGATACATAACCCTATATGCACTTTTTGGTAGTAGATTTTTCCATTAATGCCTTTAGCTAGTTACATATGAATTGACGCATATTTAGAAGTTCCCTCTTTTAATGGCGGAGGGCATCCACAGTGGATAGGAATCCTCAAAAGTGGACCTTCATATCAATAAGAACTATGCTAGTAAACCTTGATGGAAAAAATAATTAGTTGCAGTAATGTTCAGAACTGTAAAATGCAAAAATATAAAATTTATCGTCTGATCGAGTCTCGTGACAGCACGATGCCCTAAAGTAAAATTGCCCGTCGATAGTTGCTGCGACCTCCGTGGACAATCACTCTCAGGATACAACGATCGTAAATCACTTATGCAGCAATCACGAATGGTTTTTCCAGAACTCTCAATTGTACTCCAGAATATATGTAAAAATTCGAGTATAAGAAATTCAGAATATGAAAATGAAGGATTGATACAAGATGATTTTTCTATTTTCTTTTTTGTGTGTATTTTTCCCAAAAAGAGATATGGATTTATATAGGCAGGATGGAAGTAACAGTCTCCACCATGATCAGAGATTAATTCAGAATTTTAATGACTAAGTAGTGGTTATTTTAATGACTGTTAGTGAATTGTTACAAAAATAAACAGTAAAAAAATATTGGCTAGTGTTGACACATAAAAATTCAGCCCAAATCGAACAGCCCAAGGAGTGAAGCCCAATTGGAGGATCCCCAAATCAGATAGCCCAAAGAACGAAACCCAATCGAACAAATCAAGACGAAGGCCCAAATAAGGAGGCCCAAGAACGCGGTAACGCCATCGCCCAAGTTTGCAAGTCGCCCAGAATATGAGCGAATGGAGTGTCATACAGTCGCCCAGAGCTGTTACTCTATTCTCGTCCAAACCTTTAAGTCGCCCAAGGTCTTAACAAACATAAAGCGTCGTGGTTATCAAAAAGTGCAGTTATCAAAGCAGTTATTAAAGCAGCCCTATCACGTTCCACGATTCAAGGAATTCAATCGAAAGCGGTTGAACGATGAAGAGTAATGACAGCAGTTAAAAAAGGCAATTTTCATGACAAGTTGGCCATTACAAAGAAAGTGGGCAGTTATAGGACGATCAAGCAGTTTTTAGGGCGATTGATCACAAAGAGATCATCCATGAAGTATAAAAGGGAGAAAGGACATAGAAGCAAATGACCGAATCAAAAAACTCTCGAACAGAGAACATGTAATTTTCATTTCCTTAGCTTAGACTTAAACACTTTTCTTTCAGTAACTCGTGTGCTTGCGCCCCTTGGAGGCACGTTGTTTTTAATTTCCAATTATAAAGTCATCACCAATAAAAGAACACCCCTTTTTGGGACTTTGTCTCAAGAGGTTTGTCCCTTACACAATCATCTGATCCTTTTTAATTGTTAGCGACTAACCCGCGCGAAACAATTTGGCACGCCCGGTGGGACAGTGGTGTCAGGTGTTGAAAGTACAAAAGGTGAAACAATATGCCTCAGAGATCCGATAAGGAAGCAGCAAGTCAGGGAGGAATCCAGTCTGTGATCGAGCAATATGAGGAGCAGCATGCCTCTCCACGAACAGATGGACAGAATCAGAGCAGTAATAGTCGTTACGAACCAATGACGGAGTTGAGTCCTCGAACCATGCGTGCATTACTTGGAGAACTCACGCAAGACGTCGTTGAACAGGTAAATCTTCGAAGTATTCATAATATGGAAAGATTTACGCAAAATGGGAATGTACACTATGACAACATGGCCAAACAACTAAAGACGTTGAACGAAACAATGAATAAGTTAGTAGGCCAAATATGTCAACCGGCTATACATCTTACAAATCACTTTCAAACTAGGACAATTGTGGGACATAATCCCTCGGTCCTAAATCCGAATCAAGGGGTAGAACCGCTTTCTGGTCCCTCTACTTCAAACCAAGGGGGTACTACAGTCCCAAATCAAAACAACGGTAGTGGTATGCCTAACTTGGGGGGTAATCCAAACGTGAGAGATAATGTCCTAAACAATAGACAGAATATTCCACGTGTTAATGAGGGAATAGATGTTCAGGCTAATGGTAATGGCCCTAATCATGGTAATTTTGTTGCCAATCAAGGACCAAACATCAGGCCTCATGCAAATCAACCGGTTAACCAACCTGTAGGAATTCCATATGATCCGAACGTCATGTTGAGGAACCAGATTATGGAAATCGTACAGTATCATATGACTTTTGGGGTGCGTCCCGTCATTAGGCCGACGTACACAAAGCCATATCTTGATTGGGTAGACCAAGCATATCCATAGCCTAGAGGGTACAAAGTGCCAGAATTCTCACTGTTTACCGGTTTAGGAGAGGTGTCTACTCTAAAACACATAGGGCGATTCACATTGCAAAGTGGTGATGTAACCGATTACCATAAAATGAGGCTTTTCCCTAGTTCGTTAACAGGAGTAGCTTTCTCCCGGTTCATCAACTTGCTAGCGAATTCTGTTCAAACATGGTAACAATTGGAACAATTGTTTCACGCTCAGTTTTATAAAACTGAGTCTGAAGTCACTTTGACTGATTTGGAAAATCTACGTCAAATGCCAAACGAATGGGCAGAAAGTTTTCTCCAAAGGTTCAAGACAGCAAGAAGCAAGTGTTTTGTACCTCTGCCCGAAAAAGAATTTGTCAAGATCGCTCAGGGCTGCTTGAACTTTGATTTAAAAAAGAAGTTCCAGGACAAGGAATTTTCTGACCTTTTTCAGTTGAGTGCGAATGTGATTAGGTATGAGCGACTGATAAGAGAGGAAGAACAAATGAAAAATTCTAGTAAAGGGACTTATTACAAAGACCCAAATTTTGACGTTTATACCATCGACGACGAGTCATACGATCAGGCCGAAATGTGTTTGGCCGAATTGGTCAAAGAAGATACATATACTTGTCCTATAATGGCCAAGCCCAGACCATTGAGCAAAGACGAGCCCATAAAAGATGGAAACATAAAGGCTAGAACATTCTCGTTCGACGTAACCAAAGCTGACCTTATATTTGATAAATTATATAGGGATAAGCAGATAAAATTGAGTAATAAGCACAAATTGCCAAACCCTGAACAAATCAAGGGTAAAAAATATTGTAAGTGGCATAATGCATGGTCACATTTGACTAACAATTGCTTGGTTTTCCGTCATGTATTGCAGAATGCCATTGAATCAGGATGAATTACGTTCGATGATAAGAAAAAGATGGCAGTGGACGAAAATCCTTTCCCACAGCCACTTGGAGTAAATATGGTAACATCTGGATTCAAAAACAAGTTGCCAAAATTCAAGTTGGTCGTAGATGATGGAGAAGAGGATCCTAGACCACACCCCAGCGTCTTTGAACGAATCAAGGGGAAAGAACCAAAAAAGGACGATGACGTCCTGTGTGCAAGGTGTAAAAGAGAAGTGAATGGAAATACGGAGAAACCAGGGACATGGCAGCATCCTCATCGCCCTACCTTCTTCCCAAACATTCAGCCTGGTAGAGGGCGAGGTACATCATTCTATAGAGGACCACCTTTTGAGAGGCAGTTCAGGCCAGCAGATAATGGAAGAACATTCAGGCCGCAACCTCGTCAGTCAAATGTATGGCATTCATTTCAGTACAATGCAGGAAGGGCAATACCCTTCGATGAGATGACTAGGACCCAACAAAGGCGTTTCCAACGAAACTATGGACGGATGATGAGGCAGCAACAGGGAGTGCCACATCCTAAAGCGCCTAAACTACTCAAGGTAGCCAATCAAAATGTCCTCAAAAATAGTGAAGAGACCGGTACAGATGAATCAATGAAGGAACTGCCAGAAACTTCTTCTGGGAGATCAAGGTTTGAGCGAGACAGAAGGGATGAAGAAGATCCAGATCAGCCCCTTGCTATCCAATTCGGTACGTTGCCTCCTGTAGTGGCCAATAATTACTTACTAGCCAATGAATTCAAGAATAAAGAAAAAGAAGAAGAGAGGGAAGACAACGAAGGAGAAGCTTGCGTGCTGGTATGTGAAGAAGGCCAGACTTCTAGAGAGGCCTACAACGATGAAGAGGACGACGGGATGACAGACATTGAAGAAGAAATCGTCCTAGAAGCAGCAAGAAGAAAGAGAGGAGTATCACGTAATACTCTGTTGAAGCAACTACATCGAGAGGGAGTTCGCGAAGTAGACTTGTTGGGGGAACCATCTGGGCGTCCTTTCGATTTCTACATACTGTACGGGACACCCAAAAGGAAGAAGAGAGTGCCTCGCTCTGAAATGTATGGGTCACCTCCAAGAATAATGCCCCCTCCCACAGGCTGGATAACTGATGAGGAAGCATTAGAAAGAAGTAGGAAGGAAGTTCAGGAAACAGAGGATCAGCGTGATATACTGCACGTCGACTTATCACAGGGGGATAATTCAACAGAAAACAAGCAGGAAGTAGAAATAGAGGCTGCCAAAAAGGTTATTTTTCAACGGCCAGCCATGAAATTGACTAAACACTTGAGGCCATTATACGTTAAAGCTCTAGTTAACGGCGTCCCAGTGGCAAAAGTGCTTGTCGACAATGGAGCAGCTATAAACACCATTCCATCTAGGATGATGAGGAAGTTCGCAAAGACAGAGGGTGACATGATTCCTACAGAAGTCATCCTCACTAGCTTCAATGGAGGAGCAACTTCAGCTAAGGGAGTTATGCCATTGGACATAACCATATGGACGACTACTAGGATCACTGTCTTCTTTGTAATAGATGGTCCTACTAGTTACAACGTGCTACTAGGAAGAGATTGGATACACAAAAGTCACTGTATACCCTCATCGCTCCATCAATACCTGATCTTTGGGAATGACAAAGGCGAAGCAGAGGTGGTACAGGCCGATCATAGGCCTTTTGTCGCAGAAGCAAACTCGGTGGAAAAGTTCATGTACGAAGGAAACTATGGACCTGTCAGGGTAGTACAAGACGGGGAAGAATCTCAGGTTGTCGCGCAAAGCGAAGAACCATTCTCAATGGATGCACTCACTGAGATGTTCAAACAGATGAGGCCAAATACAGTGGCCCTGGAAGAGCCAGTAATTGGCAAAAGAATAATTAAGGAGTCTTGAATGGACTTTAAGTTACAAAAGCAAATGGCCGACATTCAGGCCTTCAAAGCCAGACTGATGGCTTTCAATAAGGAATGCAATGACAAGGCGAAAGAAGAGACAGCCCTAAAAGCGCTAAAGGATAAGTTGGCAGTATTCGAGTTAGAGCAAAGCATTGGCCGAGAAGTCAACAAGGTGGACTGTTTAGAAGAGGAAGTACTTACAAGGGAACTAGACGACGAAGTAATACGGATCGCCAAACCTGGATACGCTCAAGCACAAGACCCTCTGATCAAAGTAAATATTGGCAATGAAGGAAGATCGCCCAACGTTCATCAGCCAAATACTCGACCAAGAGGTTAGTAACAAATTAATCGCTTTGTTAAAAGAGTACAAAGATTGTTTTGCTTGGGAATATGAACAAATGCCTGATTTAGATAGAGACTTGGTGGAACATAGGTTACCAACTAAGCCTAACTTTAAACCTCATAGGCAGCCTCCTAGATGTTTTGCTCCTAACGTACTCCCTGAAATCAAGAAAGAGATAGAGCGATTATTGAAAGCAGGTTTCATTAGAACAGCCAGATATGTCGAATGGTTGTCCAATGTCGTGCCAGTACTAAAAAAGAATGGTAAACTAAGAGTGTGTATAGACTTTAGGAATTTAAACATAGCCACACCCAAAGATGAGTATCCAATGCCCACGGTGGATTCTTTAGTAGATTCAGCTGCCGGACATGTCATGTATTCTTTCATGGATGGTTCAGGATACAATCAAATTTATATAGCTGAAGAAGACATACACAAAATTGCCTTTAGATACCCTGGGTCTCTAGGATGTTTTGAATGAGTGGTTATACCTTTCGGCCTAAAAAATGTAGGGGCAACTTATCAAAGGGCAATGAATTTAATCTTTCATGATATGATAGGCAAGTTTGTTGAAGTGTATGTAGATGACATAGTAGTCAAGTCCATTAAAGAAGAGGACCATTTCGAACAGTTAAGATGTTCGTTTAAGCGAATGAAGCAATATAAGCTAAAGTTGAATCCCTTGAAGTGTGCATTCGGTGTTAAAGCAGGGAATTTTCTTGATTTCTTAGTACACAAGAGAGGGATTGAACTTGATAAAAATAAAGCGAAAGCTATTTTAGAAGTCAAACCACATAGCAACAAAAAGGAGTTGCAAAGGTTTCTAGGCCAAGTAAATTTTTTAAGACGCTTTATTTCTAATTGTACAGGGCGAACTAAAGTCTTTTCGCTGCTATTAAAGCTGAAAAATCAGGACGAATTCGTCTGGAAAGAAGAACATCAAAAGGCTTTTGAAAGCCTGAAGACATAACTATCAAGTCCACCAGTGTTGGTGTCACGAATCCAAGGACGGCCAATGAAAGTGTATGTATCGGCTGAAAAAGAATCAATAGCTAGAATGGTCGCACAGGAAGACCAATTTGGTGAAGAAAGGGCAATTTACTACTTAAGTAGACGGTTAACAAAATGTGAATGTAATTACTCTGCTATCGAAAAATTATGTCTTGCATTGTATTTCACATGTACAAAATTAAGGGCTTATTTACGGCTCGTAACCGTTTATTTAATTTCTAAGGAAATTTAGTTAAGTATATGTTCTCGCGCCCTATTTTACACCAAAGGGTAGGCCTTTGGACACTAGCTTTATCAGAATTTGAAATACAATATATACCTCAAAAGGCAGTCAAAAATCAAGTTTTGGCTAACTTTCTAGCCGATCATCCATGCCTTGATATGCCTGAAGAGATCGAACTAGAAATCAATTCGTTCAAGTTAAAACCTTGGGTGTTGTATTTCGATGGATCAAAAACTTCTAAAGGTGCAGGAGTAGGAGTAGCATTGATTAATCTTTTAGGGATTTGCTACAAGTTCGCATTCACTTTAGACAGAATGTGCACCAACAATCAAGCCGAATATGAAGCCTTAATTGTAGGCCTAGAACTAATGATAGATATGGAAGTAAGAAGTGTGATCGTTAGGGGCAATTCTCAATTGGTGATCCATCAATTGATCGGTGATTTTAAATGCCAAAGTGATTCCATTATAAGTCAATATGAGATCGCCCAAGAATTATTAGAAGAATTCGATCAAGTAGAACTCCAATGCGTTAATAGAATATATAATGACGTGGCAAATGAGTTAGCCCAAATGGCAGGGTATTCAAAGGTTTTGAATTGGAAGTCTACTTGTAAGTATGAAATCATATTGCCCGTGACTCAAAGAAGGGCGAGAAAGATTGAACTCCACTGCATAAAAGATGGAATGCAATGGATTGGAGAACAGAGATTAAAGGGTTCCTTAAAGAACCTAATGGAGGGATTAGTAGGAAAATGAAGCTGTGTTTGCTGAACTATACACTAATATATGAAGAGTTGTTTAAGAAACGCTCTGATGGTGTATTATTAAAGTGTGTAAGTTTGCAAGAAGCCAAGACGATCATGGCTGAGGTGCACGAAGGGATATGTGGAGCTCATCAAGCTGGCCAAAGGATAAGATGATTAATTATTAGGAGTGGATATTTTTGGCCAAAGATAGGAGAACTATGCGTTCAGTATGCAAAGAGTTGCTTAGCATGCCAAAAGTATGGTCTAATACAAAGGGCGCCAGTACGAGAAATGGCACCTATTATTAAACATTGGCTGTTCAAGGGTTGGGCGATAGACCTGATAGGGGAGATTTATCCCCCATCGTCCAAACAACATACTTTTGTTATAGTTGCAACCGACTATTTCACCAAATGGGTAGAGGCGGTACCTTTGAAAGAGATCACCCAGAAAAATGTTATAGAGTTTATCCGTGATCACATTATTTATAGGTTAGGAATTCCACAAACGTTAATGGTAGATCACGGAACATCTTTGAATGAGGATCAAGTGAACAAATTTTTGAGCGAGTTTGGGGTTAAATTAGTAAACTCCACACCATACTACGCTCAATCCAACGGACAAGCGGAATCTTCTAATAAGATTCTAAAAAATATCATCAGAAAGATGATAGATGAAAATGTCAGAAATTGGCACGAATATCTGAACAAGGCCTTATGGGCTTATAGAACATCACCTCGGTCAAGTACCAAAGTTACTCCTTTCCAACTTGTTTATGGATAGGAGACCGTTTTGCCTATGGAAATCAACATGCAATCAATTAGAGTGTGCTTGCAACATAAGTTGAATGATGATGAGTATGCCGAATCACTAGTTCAAAATTTATTGGGGTTAGACGAATTAAAGTTGGATGTTTTAGATAGATTACAAGTTCGAAAACAAAGAATGGCTAAGTTTTATAATAAAAAAGTCATAGCCAAGTCGTTCAACCTGGGTGAACTAGTTTGGAAGACGATACTCCCTTTGGATAGCAAAGATCCAAAGTACGGGAAGTGGTCGCCCAATTGGGAAGGACCATACAAAATAAACAGTGTGTTGCCCAATGGAGCGTATCACTTGGAAGATTTAGATAGCACCAAGCACGTGAGATTCATTAACGGCAAATATTTGAAAAAATATGTTCCTTCTTTATGGGAATGTGAACAGATAAAATCATAATCAAATATGTTGAACGATTAAAGGATAACAAGGTCAAAGCGAAATACGTTCAAGTGAAATCCTTTATTATCAAACGTTCATCACAAGGATACAAAAATACAAATAATGGATGCTCTACAAAATACAATTAAAAGTAAGCTAATCTCCCGGTTGATCGCTGAGTAAGCCTCACACCGCCTTCCTAAATGCATCGCTGCAATGGTGAGATCGCCGAGTAAGAGGGTGTACTGGCCTCACCGCCTTCCTAAATGCATTGCTGCAATAGTGGGATCGCCGAGTAAGAGGGTGTACTGGCCTCACCACCTTCCTAAATGTATCGTTGCAATGGCGAGCAAAGAGGCTGAGAAGCACTCTCAACAAGCAAGCTAAGAAGCACTCTCAGCAAGCAAAGTGGCCCACAAGCAGCCCAAAAATTGCCTTCTATCATCGACTCCTTGTAAAGAACAAAGAGACGATGAGAAGAATTTTGATAGTAAAAACTTCGCTGCTGGCCAGAAAATATTTCCTATACCTCCCACACCAAAGGTAACATCAAGGTAAATAGTAAAATGGGCGGACTAAACAGTCCATTTTGGATCGAATTGATTGTCAGAATGCCAAGCAATGGTAGCAAATTAGTTTCGAAGAAGAAAATGAAGATGAAGATAGAAGATGGAAGATGGAAAATACGAAACATTTATAGGGGGGTGGAGACGAAGAGACAGAATATGAACAGCCACATTTCTGCCTAATAAACGGAATTAAATAGCCCAAAATTTTGGGAAAGGTGGTGGAAATATCAAAAGAAAATGGACAAGATTTTTAGCACAAAGCAATTAAATGCTTAACGAATTGACGACTAAAAAACAAACGTCAAATAAATGCACAAGAAGTTAATGTTCATTAATGATGAACAAAGTTACAAAAGGAAAAATCAAATTACAAAAGAAAAAAGACATCATATGTCTTAATTACAGTCCACCCCATACTGAACGAATTCGTTCCCTAAGTTTTTCCCAATCCTCGTACTGCCGAGAGGAAGTGATGTTCAATTCAGCCACGACATCATAATCAACTTCCAACTTCTTGTACTGCTCTACCAAGGACTTAGTTCGCTCAATTCCCTGGGAGGCGTTGCGCTTTTTAGCAGCCATTCTCGCCCTGCAGTCGTCCATTTTGGCTTGAAGTTCCTTCATCTGAGCAGCCAAATTAACCATCAAAGAGTCTTCAACCATTGCTTCGGAAGAGATTTCTTTCAACTCGTCCTCAGCCTTGTTAATCTCCATACGTAAAGACTCTTTCTCAGTTACGGCTCGAAGATATTGAGTACGTTTGGCCTTTAGTTCAGCATTCTTGGTCAGTAAAGAAAGGACCTCGGAGTGGATAACGTTCAACGTCGCTTTAAAATCGACAGAAAGATTGAGCGACGGAAGCGTCAGTGCTTGCTCCAACTTCGCACTCAAGTGCTCAAGTTTATCCTTGTGTCTGGCAGCACTAGCCCTTCCAATAGCCATATCCGTGAAGGATACGTACTCAAGTATCGACTCCTTGAGGAACTTCAAATCTTCCTCTGAAGAAGCAGCGGGACGATCAGATGGAGCAGGGCGAGACGTCTGGACTCGCCCCCAGGAAGCGAACAAGTCTTGGATAGAACGCACAATTTTGTCAGCATCCTGCAAAGAAAATTGTCAATATTAAAGATCCTCACTACAACGAACAAGATAGAAATAGAAGTGAAGCAAAGACAACCTCATCAACGATCGTAGAAGATAGCATGCCCTCAGCCAAGCTTGCCACCAACGACTCCTCCATTCGTGAGGACTTCTCCTTGTCTGAGCGAGAAGATGTTGCCACAACGGGCGGACTCATAGGAGTATCTGCAAAATTCAAGAGCAACAAATCAGAAACCAACAGCACAAGCAAAGGTAAGACATCAAAAGACTGAATTACCTTATGCTTCAATATTTGGGGGGTTGACGCCCTGGTAAGAAGGTGGCTCATCCATGGGTTGTGATGAGGACTCCGGGACTGAAGATGTCTCTTTAAGCGTAGCCCCCTCAACAACCGGCTTGGATGAAGTAGCCTCAGTAGAGGATGATGGAGAAGGAGCAGTCGATGTCAAAGCCTTTGAAGGAGAGGCTGAGCTTTTCTGAGAAGTCCAAAAGATCATCAACACACAGAAAAGTTTCAAGTGTGGAAAAGTATACTTGTGAGTAAACCAATTTAATTACCTTCCTCCTGACGATAAGAGGAGCATCATCATCATCATCAACATTATCCTCCAAAATGAGAGATGTTGAGGCTGGCCGTTTGCGGCTTGAGGCATTCTTGGCTGTAGTAGGCTTGGCAGGGAGAGAAGAAGATGGACGAGCAGACTGTTTAGTACGACGAGAATGAGAAGGACTCCGAACGGACAAAGGAGTGACCAAAACAGGAATTGGAGAAGAAATGCTCGGTTGGTCTAATGAATGAAAGACACGATTGGCGTCAGTCGCAAATAATCTGTGCTTCACGGACGGTCAGAGTTGTTCAAAAAGAGGGTGAATGGCGTGGCTAGAATTGAAAGGGGCTAATGAAAAATGGCTGGTTAAAAGAAGATTACGAGCATCTATAGCCTCTGCCTCCGCCTTATTAATGGTATAAAAACGGTCAACTAAATTCCTTGAATAGCAAGGAGGAACAGGCCAAGTTTGGCCGAAACCAAGTTGACGAGCAAAAAATTGGGGAGCATAAATTTCTACCCCCGCCTTGGCATTGGTCCCAGTTAGAATATCATGAAATAGCTCCCTCCCGGTTAAAAACTGGATCCAAATGAGCAGGGAGGTGCTCGTGCTATCTATAGTGGAAGGGGGATGTACATAGTTTGGAGTCAAAAAAAGAGAAAAAGGAAAAAAGGAAGGGATTGAATCTAAAGAGTAAAAGAATGAAAAAATGTCCCTTCTGTACATATTTACAGGAGTTAAGGGCACCATGGCTAGCCCATAACAGCTAGTAGAAGAGCGAGAGATTGATGGAGCACCAAGCAATCGAAAATAGGATCTCAATCACAGTTGAGTGAACCAAAGAGGTCCACTGCCAGTGGGAGATGCACCATTCTTCAATTGAGCTTGAAGAGAGGCCATGCCTCTATAAAGGGCAGCCAAAAACAAAGAACATAAATTCAAAGGCCTGTCACGCGCCAATTCGTGCGCTATAGGTAAATAACTCAGGGAGGGCTTTATGCTTGGCACACATAAAACATATTTACAAAGCCAAACTAAAAGGAAAGCCACTCGCTCAGTATGGGAAGGTTCAGCGCTCGAATGATTGTGAAGGGTTTGCAGGCTTGAATAAGAATCGGTGTAGTTTTTACCAAACTTTGGGACGTCACCAGAAACCAAGATACCAAGAAAAATGGTATCCCCCAAAGGTGGTAGATTCATCAGGGCCCCAACATCCCTTAAGGTAATAGACATGGGGCCAAGAGGGAAAATAAATGTGTTATACTCAGGAGACCAAAAACTCAAAGCAATCGAAAAGAGTGCTGAATCAAAAGTAAGAGGGCGAATAGAGATTTCTAACAAATCAGAAATCCTAACACTATCAAAAAGTGCCTTAGTAGGACCATGACCCACAAGTTGAGCATGCCACCTACGAAAAGTTACATCAGATTTATGCCAAGTGAGAATATCTCTTTCACGAAGTGGCCCCGGCGGCAGAGAGTTTAGAAAAGGAAGGCCATGAGCGCAAGGAAACAGCTGACCCACCGCCGCCTGTTCAACTGCCTCTGCATTGTTGAAGAAAGGACCCAAGTAGAACTCATTACGTTCGACATCGGCGGGCGCGAGAAAACTCGGAGTTATGTATGGGCGACTCAGAAGTTTCTGAAAGTCATCAAAACTAAAGGAGTCGCCAGCTTGAGATTGTGAAGCAGCCATTTGAGAAGGAACGAAGTTTTTCAGGGTTACGTAGCAGGGAAGCAAAAGATGAACAGTAAATCACGAGAGAGACGCAAAAAATTTGAGGCGTGATTTAATGGTGCAGTGAAATGGCGTGTTTGGGGTTTATAAGGATTTGCAAAATGACGCACCTTTTCCAGTTATAGAAGAAAACAATGATTGAAATTCTTGAGAATTTCAAATGTTGCTGGAAACACAAAGTGAATATGGCAAAATTTAATAATTATTATTAATTCTACCATATTGGGGGGTAATTGTTGACACATAAAAATTCAGCCCAAATCGAACAGTTCAAGGAGTGAAGCCCAATTGGAGGATCCCCAAATCAGATAGCCCAAAGAACGAAGCCCAATCGAACAAATCAAGATGAAGGCCCAAATAAGGAGGCCCAAGAACGCGGTAACGCCATCGCCCAAATTTGTAAGTCGCCCAGAATCTGAGCGAATGGAGTGTCATATAGTCGCCCAGAGCTGTTACTCTATTCTCGCCCAAACCTTCAAGTCGCCCAAGGTCTTAACAAACATAAAGCGTCGTGGTTATCAAGAAGTGCAGTTATCAAAGCAGTTATTAAAGCAGCCCTATTATGTTCCACGATTCAAGGAATTCAATCGAAAGCGGTTGAACGATGAAGAGTAATTGCAGCAGTTAAAAAAGACAGTTTTCATGACAAGTTGGCCATTACGAAGAAAGTGGACAGTTATAGGACGATCAAGCAGTTTTTAGGGCGATTGATCACAAAGAGATCGTCCATGAAGTATAAAAGGGAGAAAGGACATAGAAGCAAAGGACCGAATCAAAAAACTCTCGAACAGAGAACATGTAATTTTCATTTCCTTAGCTTAGATTTAAACACTTTTTTTTCAGTAACTCGTGTGCTTGCGCCCCTTGGAAGCATGTTGTTTTTAATTTCCAATTGTAAAGTTATCACCAATAAAAGAACACCCCTGTTTGGGACTTTGTTTCAAGAGGTTTGTCCTTACACAATCGTCTGATCCTTTTTAATTGTTAGCGACTAACCCGCGCGAAACAACTAGTTTTACCCATTAAATAATAATAAAAAAATCATTTATTTTAGTCAAGGAAGATGCCACATTTTAATATCTGCATGGGGAGTGACTTGAACTCCTGACGTCCTACACAGATATCACATTTCCCACCACTTTGACACTTTATCTAATTTGATTATTTCTTTCACATTTTATATTTATACCACCACTTTGGCACTTTATCTAATTTGATTATTTCTTTCACATTTTATATTTATACCATAAATATATAACAAATCTCTCCCCTAAGCGCTATCCTAGAAATATATACATATTTCTTACACTAAAGCATGAACCGTCTACAATTTTTCCGTTAGCTGTCTAAATATATATCTAACACGTACACTTGACAAACTCTTAAAATACCTTTGGAAGAAGCTTGACTTATCCAAATTGAATGCTAGCATCTTAAAGCTATATCTAACACGAGAATCGAAATTCTCAACCGATAAGGAGGATAATCTCAAAGCATGTGACAAATGTTAAGGCGTTTTGTAACACATATATAAATTATATTTTAAGTGTTAGAACACCATGCATCTAATAAAATTGATTTACAGCGTGACGTATATTATATATATATTTTGTCCTAATTCCAACTATTTATAACACTCAATTCAGCTTAAGCTTTTTTATTTGAATCTTTGTTGCAAGTAACATAGACCAGGCCTCATTCTCATGCAAATTCGTCTTTTTAACATAGGATTAAACCTCTTTTTTAGTCTCAAAATGATTGATTGCAGTGGAACAATTTCAATCGTGTGCTACAAAAAAGGCTAGCTTTATAACGAGATTCTTCATTTATCTTTAATGAGTGGCAGAATTTAATAAATAGAGTTGAGTGGATGAGTCTTCTTAGATCATTTAAGCTGAATTTTTAATAGATTGAGTCGCTTGGATGGGGCCGCCTGGATGTTTTAACAGTGCTAGTAGCATCATAGTTGATTGTTCTATTTATTGTTCGAAAATGTTTGAATTTAATCACGTAAAAGTCAAAATTATTTTTCGAAAGCTCATGAGTTATTACTTTGGGTTTGTTTGTTAGGAATTTTGATAATTGATTTTTTGACCGTTAAAGATAAAGTAAATCTACCCGTAAGAGAAGAATTCAAAAATGACGGTTGGAATAATGAAATAATGGTCAAAAAATTGATTTTAATTGACTTAAAATCCGTATCAAACAAACACTTTAACTTGAAGGAGAGATATATTTGAACATCTAGCTACTCAAGTCAAGACATATTAAGTAGCCGTACTAAAAGATGCGACGAGATTACCTTGCAGTGATCATATGAATAAGGAAACATTATGCTTTCCTTAGAAGAGAGTCTTGAGACCTTTTTAATAATTTAATATATTCATTCTATTCTCTCATATTATAATATATTGTACTTAAAGAAAAAGAGAGAAAAATAGAAAACATTAAATGGACTGTTAGAATCATGAAAAAACAATTCAACCCATTACTTTTTATTTGATCTTTTTAGCAAAAACGAAAATTTGGTAAGTACTCTAATAAATTTATCAAAAAGTATAAAATGATTTTTAGATTATCTCTAACTTGAAATTTAGAGAGTACTAGCAACGTTAACCAAATATTGGTTGCAATATATGAGTCAATTGACAGCTGGGTCCAAGCTCGCTTTAATGACTGAAGATTGTTCTTAAAAGAGGTCACGATTATATTACTGGATAGGATGGAGATAGAGATGTAAAAAGACGATATTATACTAGAAATTATTGTGCTTATCCGAACGCATCACACTTCATTCTCAAATTTCATGAAATCTTTGCATTAAGTCTTAGAAATGTTGGTCTTGATAAATAGTCGAGCTCGTTAATTAATTTTTATTTGAGAGAATAGAACTAAATTTGTACACTCAACGTAAATAAGCACATAATATCCATACTTCCACTATGTCCTATAACTTCTGTTTCTGATTTTATTTTTTAGTTTTTGTATTTTGACTAAAAGGAAGTTGAAAGTTCACTTAAGGTCTCCAAACTTTAAAATGGAGCAAATCAATACTCAACTTTTCATTAGTTGTAAAATTAGTTCATAGAAAACTTCCTAATCACTGTTAAATCGACATGTCATGAAAACATGCCTTACTTCATATTTTTGGACATTCTCAAACCACAAAAATAATTTACCATTTTAAAAGTTGGGGATCCATAGTGTAATTTTTTTAATTTTAAAATCCAACATATTGAGATGAGAGTAGTACTGATATGGATAATTACCAGAACATTCTCGTTTTGCTTTAATTTCTTCCTCGTCCTTATTTTTCAATTATTTTGTAAAAATCAGAGTTATGTTCATCAATCTTTTAGATAGTATGGTTAACTGTCCTCTACCTTCAAAATTGAGGGTCTAAGTATCCAAAAATTTTAAATATGTAAATTTGGATCCTTACATGATTGAAATTGTCAATACGGACATTAAAATCAAATGCAACTTTCAGTTGATTTGGAGGAAAATGTTAAGAAATTTCACGATTTTGCCATGCAAATTTAAGTCACATAAAAGTCGCATATAATTTACCTTATATCTGGCCCCCATTAAATTTCATTTCATTACATTCAATTTTCCTCTCTTCTATTTTCAACCACATAATTTTTCATAAAATAATATTATACATCAATCGAAAACTTTTCCTTCTTTTTTAACCACCAATTTTTCAAAAAAACATTATTCCACTCATTTTGATTTGCATAAAATGGGCCAAACGGGAGCTTAATGATCTGTTTTGACGTTTTTTGTCATTCTATACTTATTTTTAAGGGATCTAATAGATTTGGGACCCAAATATTCACTTTTGACGATTGAGAGCCCATGGCCACACTCGTAAAAGGTTGAGGAGCATGGTCCTGGTTCATCTTGTTTTCCCTTTTATTGAACATTTTGAATCCCAAAAATTAGTAGATAAAAACACGAACTATCAAATCATTCTTGTACTTTATGAGTTATTAAAGTAATTCTTATTCTTCTAATTATTTAGTAGTTCTATTATAAAAAATAATTTAAAATAATATAATACACATTTAATGGGCCAAATGAGCTTTTAATTAATTCCTTTATCATGATTATTATGTAGAGAAAATTGAATGCGACAGTGGTCCCAAAAAACCCCATTCTATTGACAATTAATACATATAGGTAACGGAACTTGCCCTATTGATATGAATATTGAAATTAAATAATTGAAAATTAAACACACTATTATTATTTCTCTTTTTCTTGAAATTTGGTATTAATTAATGAGATGTTATTTACGGTTTATTCATTAAGAAAATGATTTCATTGTTGAGAGGACATATATGGACCATACAGTTGGATCCATCTATGGTTTCATTAAGAAGAAAACGAAACATTCTTGTAGATAGTATTTATGGCGCACGTAATAGAAAGAGATGGTAGGTTTTAGTATCGGACGAGATTAGACACTTCAAATTTCTTCTTTTAAAACATTTATTTAAAATTGACTCGACAATTGTATGAGTCGTATATGCATTCTTAAATTTGTAAGTTATTATTTTATCACTTTTGTCTAATCCATCTTATGAAACGTTCAAGAAATGTTTATGTTGAACTGTCTCGATAGTTTTTATATGCATTTTTAAGTATGTACATCTCATGTTGTCACTATTGTCTAATCTATACAAAAAAATATTTATTTACAACTTGTCACTATTTTTTAACACATTTTCATGCCTGTAAATCATATGGAAAGCAAAACCCAACAATTTTAAATGAGTTAAAACAAGAACTCATCATTTAAAATTTAAAAAAAAAAAAGAAAAAAAAGAAGAAGAGAACAACTATCCAAACTGTTAAAAAACAAACTAACACACTAAACTTTAATCCTAATAATTTTAAGATCAATTATGTAAA
>NC_036250.1:10113487-10113755 GCF_002742605.1 Olea europaea var. sylvestris | reverse complement strand
AAAAAAAAAAAAAAAAAAAAAAGGAGGAAAAAAATGGTGCCCAAATCAATAAATGTAAAACCATGGACCGTCTCCCTTATACATTTTCCAATGAGATTTCAAAAGACCAACATCCTCTCTCAGTGTCCCCATTCACCAAAAACCCAAGAGTACCCTAATGCAAACCAAATATAAATAAATTAATCAACAAGTATAATTAATTAACATTTTCCCACCTAATATGCATTTAGATAATCCAATAAATCATTATGCTGCCAAGAGCATAAAA
>NC_036250.1:10104779-10113396 GCF_002742605.1 Olea europaea var. sylvestris | reverse complement strand
GCAGTATGAATGAATCTTATCAATAATATCTTTTAATGTTACAACACATAATTCCTTTTCAATCAGACTTACGTGATTAGAGACGATTCAAACAATTTAAGAGCTTTCAGCCAAATAGCTAGGAATTTTTTTGAGAACAATAATAAAATATTTAATTAAACGAATAATCGCTTATTGAAAGTTCATTGGTATGAATGTTTGTGGTTCTGATAAAAGTTATACGTTGGTGATTCACACATAATTACTCACAATAATATTATTAACACACCTTCGTCAATATTATCACCAATGGTGCTTTAGTCAATAACAAAAAGCCATTAATGTCACTCACAAAATTTTGTTCTTTCTATATTATTTATTTTTTAATAAACAAAAGATAAGTTACATAACAATTAATTATTTTTTAACTTTAATTTTATTTCTGATAGAATTTTAGGTTAGTATTTAATTTTATATATTTACTAATTTATTTATTAGTGAAATATTCTTTGATAAATTAAAATTTTTCAACAATTTATAATTTTAATAATACGAAATAAAAAATCGTTTCTAATTTTTAATTATTATTATTAAAAAAAACAAAGGCAATATACATAATTGTCAAAATTGAGGACTTTCAATAAACTGGAAACCTTAGGCGATTGCATGTTTGAGCTGGGTTTGAAAGTGGTCATTCTCATCATCCCTTGAGGAAACGACATAAACTTTTTTTTTTTTTTTTTTTATTCCAGGTATCCCAACTTACACCAAACTAAATCCTGGACCTTCAAGACCCATGCCCTTAGAACCTTGGAGGGGGTAAATCACGGGATATGCCTCAACTGGATCACGGGTTCCCTCCATTGACTGTACACTTTTGCGCACAAGAAACCCTCCTCCACAGTGATTGCTCCATACCAAATTTTTGGCCGCAGGTTCCCACCAGGAATCGAACTCTCCACCCTGCCACTGAAAGCAAGCCAATGTTGATTGATCCACCAGTTGAGCTGTGCCCCGGGGGGTGAACAACGACATAAACTTTTCTAATATCTAATGTGGTAATGTACAATATATACTACTTGTCATGGTTCTTTATTATCAAAACTTAATTCTATATTAAGTCAATTATATCATTATCAATTAGTATAGAATCATATTTACAGTTGTTTCTATAAATAAAATAGTATCTTTTGTATTTCTTTTACTATAAAAAAATTAAAAAAAAATCCCATAGTAAATGACTTATTTATCATCTCAATGGGATGCAATATGAATGAAACTTATCAACAATAATTATTTTGTGTTACGACATGTAACTCTACTTCAACCATATTTTTGCATATATCTCCTTCGAATATATATGGTTACCCGTTACTCTCATAATCCCTTCATGATCACTGCCTAAACTTAGTTAGTGTGTGTCAATGTACAATATACCAGTCGTAGTTAGAAATATAAAATCCTTTATGTGCTATTTTTAATTTATCAAAATTTATTTTTGTAAGACTAAATAATTAGGATAGAAACTTTTTTTCGTAGTACGTAATTCTATATATAAGATAGTTTTCTTTTGTGTTTCTTGAGCACAATAATTATACATTCTATCATTGTTTTCATTCTTTTGTAGGTAAAAATAACTTACCATGATTTTGTTTGAGACGAAAAAGAACCTAGAAAGTAATAACTAGGAAATGGCAAATCAAATATGAGCGAGAAACTTTGAAAAGCCAAAAGGGAATAAGAGCCCAAAAGATGATTGATGGGTGCATACTCCATAGGTTCACTATACTTTAAATATCATGTGGGAATGTTCATTGTAAGGTCAATGGGGAGCATCATACATTTTACTACAAAAAATTACAAGTGGATAACAAAAATAAAAAGAATAAAATAGACTTAGAAAAAGGGTTTTTTTGGTGGCCTAAAAAGACTAGTTTTTGCATAGTAAAAAGGGACAAAACATGAATACAAAGAATTCCATCATTTCAAATCCCACAAAAAACAAAACAAAAGAGAATTAAGAAGATTGTGCTAATATATATCTATCTAGGAGAAAACAAACCCCACAAATTTCAATAGAATTGAGGGGAAGTAGATAAGTAAAAGTCAGGAGCTCGAGGAAGAAGATGAGGAAACAAGAAGTCAAATATCACTACAATCAAAATGACAAATCTTCAATTCTTGTCCTTTTTTCGTACTTGATATGTTTTGTGTATTGTAGTGAACACATTTCTAACTGTATAACATACAAGATTGTAACTTATTTTATTTCTTTAATATCATATGATACTGTACAATATTCATCTAATTCTTTTTACCCCATCATAATAATTAATCCTTACTACAACCCATTGATCTCAAACTACCATCACAAAGACATTGCAAATCAAGATTTTGAAACACTTCATCTCCATCCATAATAAACAAGATTTTAACTTTTTTTTTTTTTTAATACCGTCTAATATTGTCCAAATAACGATCTAATTTTTATTACCCCAACATAATCAATCTGGTCAAGCCTTAATAACTCAATGATCTCAATCTAACGTCACAAATACATTTGCAGATCAAGATATTAAAAACAACCAATCCCCACCCCGCTCTCTACCCCCTCGCACTTCTCTTTTCTGTCCTAGTATTATACTAATACTTTCTTGAAAGGAAAAAGAGCAGAAAAAGCAAGAAATTGGCAGAGAGTTCATGAGACTTTCGTGTCCTCAAATTTGCCTGCTTTCACTCTCACAAACTCTCCCTTTAGCACTATGTCTGTGTTATGTTGGGGTAGAGTGGAAGGTAGTTTTTTTTTTTTTTACTTTTCCTTTTCCTTTTCTCTCCCCCTTTCATTTCCTTTCTACCCATTAAACAATGAAAGCAGATTACCAATTATCCTTTCCCCTCCGTAGGAAACACTCATCATTGCTGCCAACCATCCTTTTCATCCTTAGAAATTTGAGCTTCCAAGATTGATATTCCGTTCTTCCATTTCCATGATTCATACCCCTTGTACTTCTAATGCAAATTGGAAAATATATTCTAGGCATAATCGAAATCAAATCAATTAAAGATCGAATTTTCATTATTGCTTTCTCTTGTTTTGGTAGAGCAATAAATTTGTTTCCTTTTGAAAAAAAGGAAATTCTAGTTTTTTTCCTTTTATTGCAATTTTCCTTTTTATTATTTTTTTTGGGACCTATAAATTCAGGTTTTTGAATTGTAATAGACACACTTGAATGTTGAATAAACCTACTATCTTCCCTCATTCTTTTCTTCCTGCTCTCTTCTTCTTCTTCTATATTATCATTGTTGTTCGTGGCGAATCAACATCAACTTCCTCCCTACAACTTAAATACAACCCTCCTCACAACTTGTTTCCTCTTGTTTTCCCTTCTTATGATGGATCCTTTCTCTAACAACTCTGTCAATGGCTTCTATAATTACTTGACTAGAGGAATTGATGATCTTGAACGTGTGTTCTTGTCTAATAACTTTATGTCAATTCAGTTTCTTCAAAGTGTTTTATCCCTCCTAAGATCCTTTCACACTCAGTTGATCCTTCTTGTTCAAAAACTCAGATTGCCAGTGGGTGAAAAATGGCTTGATGAATACATGGATGAAAGTTCAAAACTTTGGGAAGTTTGTCGTGTTCTTAAAACTGGGATTTCAGGCATGGAGAGTTACTATTCCACTGGGATCAATATAACTTCCTCTATAGATAGCCATGGCCATTTAAGCCCACAGCTTTTACGCCAGGTAAAAAAAAAAAAAAAACCCACAAAATATTTGTATTTAATTTTCACGATTCTTATTTCTTGTGTTTATATGTTGATTTTCTTGAAAAAAAAAATAATAAAAAAAGGTTGTTCGGGCTATTTCGGGCTGTCGAAGAGACGCTGTGGGATTAGAGGAGGAAAACAGGTCCCTGATGGAGACGAGAATTGAGCCGCTTTCATTAAGGTTTGATGAAAAGGTTTCTGTAGAATCAAAACTCAATGGATTCAATGGATTCAGAGGAGTTCTTTATGCTATGAGAAATGTTAGTTCACTTTTGCTGATGATATTACTTTATGGATTGGTTTACTGCTGGCCTGAATCAAAATTTTCCAATGGGGGATATGAAGGGTGCTTGTTCTTTGGATCAGCCTTTATGATCTCAACTGCGAGATTGCAACAAAGGGTGGCATCTGAGATCAATCAGATTTCGGGTCGCCCAGGGATTCTTCTGTATGAATTTAGAAGATCAAAAATTGCCATGGATGAACTGAGGGGAGAACTTGAGAGAGGTTCACAAGGAATGGTAGAATGGGAATCAGAAGTTGGAATTAGAGAAAGAGCTGAAAGTTTGAAGGGTTGTTTTGGGATTTTAAGGACTGGAATTGAGAATATCATTGGACAACTTGATGATTTTTTTGATGAAATTGTTGAAGGGAGGAAGAAACTCTCAGATTTCTGCAGCCATAGGTAAAAAAATTCAAGAATGTGATGAAAAAAAAGGAATAGATGTAATGAAAAAAAATCAGTAGTTGGATGTCCGAAATTTTTTGTTTTTTACTTTTACTTTTTCTCTGCCCCTCTTTTGGAACTTCTTCTTTTTTTTTTCTTTTTCTTTTTTTTTTTTGCCCCTTTTACTGCACAGTGCAAATGTGTTTATTTTAAGAACCCAAAGAGGAGATTTTTGAAGAAAACATGATATTTTTCAGATAATCATAGTTCAGACAAATCAATTGCCAGCAAAAAAGATAAAGCAAAGCATAGTTTAAAAAAAGGAACTTGACAAGACTACAACAAGCTGTAAAAGTAACCCTCAATCTTGTCTACCATAAAAAGGAGCTGTAAAAAAAGGAATGGAAACTTCTTGTTATTCAAAACAGGAGACAACAGAGTCATATGTTATATTAATTCATTTGTCTATTGAATTATTTTCCAATATTTTACAAGTCATTATTGCTGTATACATCGAGTGTTTTGGAGTCTGGTTTTACTCTCTCTCCATATTGTAGTATAGAGGTGTAACTTGAGATGTGTTGAGTTAATTTTGAAGTAAACTCGACAAATCTAAAATAATCAAAGACTAATTAAGGTAGATATAAAATAATTTGTCTATTCACCCACTCTATTATTTTTGTGTTCAAGGTGTCATAATTTTAGTAGACCACCCTACCACATGTGGATATAAGACCGTTCTATTGAACAATTTCTCATGATAGAAGAGAAGAAGTGTACATAAGTTCATTTGAGCCAACACAAGTCATTTTAAATCAAGCTCAACGTGCCCACATTCATCCTTTAGACCGTGGTATATAAGTGTAACCTAAGCCGATTTGGAAGTGGGCACGACAGATCTAAAACAATCCGAGGCCAGTTGCTAAGGTGGGCCGTCTCAGGGCAGGGAGTGTACCAGGCCGGGGCTAAACCACCTTACTTGGGCGGCAATAAAATTACTGATGATTCTGGTAGAAGAGGAATGATGGAGGTAGAGGCTTTAAGACTGTAGACGGGCTGTTAGATTCCTGGTTCTGGCTTTATGTCAAAAGCAGGTGTTTTTGCACTCTGGGGAAGCTTTTGTCCGTTTAAGGTCCCTCTGAAAGCAATGGATTGGATTATGAAAGTTTGTTCAACTCAAACACACCCCACCCCCCAAAAACACACCAATTCCAATACACCAATTCCAACATGATTTCATTCTCTTGTTTCCATTTTCTTCCCCCTTTTGGGGTGGATCAACTGTAGCAGGCAATACAGCATTATGATATAAAAATGGATTTTGAGTCCTTTTCTTCACATTGTAATTGGATTTCACGCTTTTTGTCCCTTGTAAAAATCCATGCGTTGCCTGCCTTAACGGGGAGATTACTTAATAAAAAATGATTAATAAAATGCATAATCATGGACTCAAACTAATTACAATCAAGAATATGTCAACTGACTACAAAAATCCCTGTTGCTGGTTGTTCTGGCAACATACTTTTTTTCCAACCCACCCAGAAGAAGACTATTTCTATTCAACCATCGTATCTGGTCATCTGAATAATAAAAAATTTTCTACCAGAATAAGATATAAGCAGGATCTGGTAAATAATTATTATTTATAATCTCTCATTAGAAATAAGTAATAACAAAATCCAATCCAGCAAGCCCCCGAGGACAATGGGAGTTAATCATCCAACCGCAGACATAATTCATTACAAGCACATCAATTGTCACGTATCAAACTCAAAAATCTTAAACTAATCCATCGAGTCTAACAAGAAAATCACGAGTAACTGATTAACTACATTAAGGACAAGCATCGTTGTTATATGTCTAAGTTCAAAAGTATCAGGATCTTAGATAATTTCACCATATGTACTGAAGTAATTGTGAAAACAACGTCAATAACTATTACGAAACAAGAATTAGCACTTTAGGGTGCATGAGTGAATTCTAATTCTAGACCCACTAAATGGAATTATAAAACACGATGAACATGTAAGAAAATAGAATGCATCACAATATCAACTTTCAAGAAAATCGTAATTTGGCAGATACGTGCCAAGATCTTAATCGACATGTTGAATTTGATCTCCTGTTGTAAAGTGATTGGCTCTTATGATAGTTCAGAAAGATTAAGGTTTCTTTATTGACATTATATAAACAATATGTATCAATTTCTTCTCAAAAAATTATGGGCTGATTGGATGAACCATTTATACACATTTTGGCCAAATGGTTAGGAATAATTTGAGCATGGAATTACACTTTGTTCCATTCCATTTAGGATTACGAATCAGCGTAATCGGACCTGCTTTTTACATGTCCCTTGCAGAGATCTTACATGAAGAATAATGAGGAATGAAGAAAATGACAATGATATTTAAGCAATACTATAACACAACCAGTTTGAGTCTTACATACCAGTCAAGCATTTAAAATACTACTAAAAAATTTATGCATAATTAGAGGCTTAAGCTAAGAAAAGGAAAATATAGAATCGAATGAGGACTATTGAAGCGAGGCTTCGAGATATACAGACTCGTGCATGAATCTAGAGTAGCGGTCAGACTAGAAATAGTCAACATATCTTATGCTATAACATTAAGTCATGGACAGTACTTTAGCAACTTGGAAAGACAAAGTTTAGCAACAAATTAGTTCAGAAACCTCAAAGATGCAAGAAGTTTATTGTCACCTGATGGGGACCAAGTACAATAACCTCACTGCAGATTTGTTGTAAGAACATGAGAAATATACATACTTTCACCATCTTAGGCAGAAAGTTAAGAAACAAGTAAAGCAAACTGCAAAAAGTTTTTGCGAAACCCGAAAAGCAGGGCAATAACCGTAAAAAATGAATAAAAGAACGAACCATTATGGCGAAAGGCGACCACCGGTACAAACTATAATCTGCACCGACACTGAGATATCATTCCATCTTGCAAACTGCCTATGACATCACTTGGCTCATTAGTCTAAACAAACTATCATGTCCCAACATCAGATGATTCGTACACACCACATAATAATAAAACTTGAGCCCTGCATCCTTAAAGATGAAATTTCTTACATGAATGAGTTTTATTACCAATGATCACAAGACTCCGTAATTGTACATTTAAAATCCAGACGAATCTTTTGCAAGAAATTGACAAAAGTGTAGACTTCAAATTCATAACCCAATACTTGCTTTTGACACAAACAATTTGATGAGGAAAGAAACTTCTGTTGGTATTAGCAATCCCAATAATCCAAGAAAAACACAGAAAAAATAAAAGAACACAAGGATTTTTTGCTCGTAGATCCGGATGTTCACCCAAAAATGGGCTATGTCACCACGTTGAGCTTCCACCAAAATGGTTAATGCTCTAATCCACTAGAAACCAGTAATAGAATATCAGTACAAGGTTTACAAACCACAGATCTAAAAAGATCAGCCCTCAAACCCTATTTTCCCCTCACAGAATCGAACAAACAGATTACACCAAGTAATCGAACCTCACTGTTCAACCAAGAACGGATATAATCTCTACACCAAGTACATGAAACTAGATCTCACCAAGAACATCTAATGATTCAGATATTACAACCCAAAAACTAGAAGTTTTAGAGAGAGAAAATTACAGAAAACAAATGAAGAAGATAACCCTAGAAGTCTCTCGAATGACAGTAAGTGAAAAGTCTAGGGCTAAGTATAATGAAAAGTTATTTGCATCCAACGGTTCAGCCGACTACACCTGGCACCATCTGATCCATCCAGTTAAAAAAAACTAAAGTCGCATTTAGAGGAAGTACAAGTCTACACAAGTGGGGACAAACCGGGTCACAAACAAACTTGGGTTCAACTATTGGGTTTCATCATTGGGCCTGAAGGTGTTAAGCATTATTCTTAACAATCTCCACCTTGCTTGACACCTTTGGGTTTCATTGTGGACTAGAGGTTAACTCCTCCTTTGATATCATATGCTCTATGTACCTGTAAAAGAAATTTCAGTTAGAAATAACATTTAGGAGATTTAAACAATCCCTAAATTTATGTACAGAAAGTATTTTTGTTCCCATATCTGCTGGATTACACTTAGTGGAAATCTTTTCAATTTTTATGATCTCCTTTTCTATAATGTCTCTTATAAAATGAAATTTGACATCTATGTGTTTTGTTCTATCA
>NC_036250.1:9952070-10099449 GCF_002742605.1 Olea europaea var. sylvestris | reverse complement strand
CGATTGACGGCACTTGTCTCCCAAGATACAACTGATGTTTAATCTTGTGGTAGCAGCACTTCACACCACAAGAACCAGCGAACTGACGAAATTTCCCTCTCTATAAAGGGATTTTATGCAAGAAAAAGGGGAGAGAGATTTTGTAAGAGAAGAAGAGTGCTCAATACAAAATATGAGTTGGTGTACCCTTATGGACATCCAAGGGGTCCTATTTATAGAGGAGGAAGGGATGTGGATGAAGCGGTGTGGATCAAATCGTGCAATCTTTCGAATAGTTGCAACATTCCATCTTCGCTAGCTTTTCGCTCGAGCAGCGCTTCAAAAATCCGAGCAAAACAACTTCGTTTGCTTTTCGCTCGAATTTCGCTCGAGCGAGCGAGACTGTCGCTCGAGTGAACATTGAACGACGGCGACGCTGTCGGTCGAGCGAACATCGAGCGACAATGTATTTTAGCAATTTTTCACTGTATTTTCCTTCAATCATTGGACCGCATTTCTCATTCACGCAGAATTGATTTCTAATATCCAAATATACTACGATCATCTACTCGATGAGTAGAACAATTGGCCCTTTTACTTTTGTAATTTGACCATCGGATCAAGTCCGAATATTTGGCTGAAGTTGACACGTTAGTCACACTTTTCGATTTCAATTTTTACTGAACCAATTTCCGATCTTTCATGTTAAAATTTTTACTTAACCAATTTCCGATCTTTCATGTTAATTTGGAAACTAATTTCCAACAGCAATAACACTGCCAAAATGGCTTTCGATGGCTGCTGGAATTTGAGGGTACCGATGAAGAATTGGCGGCAGTTGATGGAATTTACATATCAGTTTACTGATTGTAATCTTTGTATGTGTGCGTTTTGGGATCGAATATCGATTGTGCTATACAGAAAATTTCCTGAAGGTTTGAAACTGCGCAAATATCAAAAGGCATCTTTCGTTACATGATTTTACTAACAACGTATCCACCTCTTTCCCGAAAACAATGATAAATAGACGAACGAGTATTATTGTATATCAAGTTGTATGAAGACAGAAACTGAAGTAAGTGGAGATTAAAATTATAATTTCTGTAGAGCTTATCACATGCATTTGATCGATCTCAATATATATAATATATTTAGTGATCATTTGGTTTCCGGCGAACAAATGAGATCATGAAGATATAATAAACTAGTGAATAGAGTGTCGAAATCACATACTATATATTTGATCGAGTTAAAAATAATAGTAAGCAAGTTATTGTAATTTTTTTTAACTAATTCCTAATTTATTAATTAAATTATTGAAACAAGTAATTGTGTTTTTCTAATATGTAGGATGCATTGCTAAGATGTCGAATCCCATTTTTAGTGTAACAATCAAAGTGACAATATGAAATCATTGGTCAATGTTCTTGATTTAATTGAAAACCTCTCTTGATAGCGATCATATATATTCTCCTCATGACACTTCTATATCTAGATGAAAGATAGAAATATGATAGATGCATTAACAAGTGCTAGAACATATATTGGAATCATATAAAGTACAAAAGTATATCTCTATCATTTATTGAACATTATAATATTTATTATATTGTGCTTAAATCATATTGTTTCTCTCGATAACAATAAAATGCACTAACAATTCAATTGGCTATCAAATAATTGAGAAGAACAAAAAAATAATAATAATAAAAAATACAAACATTCACAAATCAGATCAAATTAAAGTTAAAATAATTAATAAAAACTAAAAATATCATCTCATCATAACCATGTATAAAACTACCATAACAAATCAAAGTTACAAGAGATCATATTTAAGTGAAAATGCATAATCCAAATTTTTGATAAATTGAGAAGATGAAGATACTCTTGAGATCTTGAATCTCTTCAATAGTTTCCTGATGAATTTCCACTTACGCCTTCTCTTCTTTGCCCAAAAGTCAAGTTTGAATCTTTGCTTGATTAAATTCTTGTAAGTTTCTTTTAATTTTCTCACAAAAATTATGAATTTTCCTTATTTGGTGATAATATTTGATGAATATTGGAGTATGAGATGTATAAGAGAGGTGTATGAGATGTCCTCTATATGTATTCTGCAATGGCCGTTTTGGTGCAAGAAATGCTTCTCCAGACCTATCTTTTGTACTGCACAGTCTTAGCCCGATAGAAGAGAAACCATAATCTGGTCTAGGCAGAGAATGTGCCTGGACTAGGTGAAATGCTCGCTTCAGGCACCAGGGGCACACCCTAGCATCTTTCAAGTGGTGAATTTGACGGGGTGGGGTGCACTTTGGCCTTTGCAAATTTAGTGAGGAGTTGGTGGTGGGCACAGGTGGTCCTGCTGATGCCAAGTTATCCAGTTAACTGTAGAGTACAGCGAGAAGCCGTTAACTATTGACCCGAATTTCCTCCAGCAGCTTGGCCAGAGACTTGGTGCTGTTGGTTTGTTCCTGGAACAGAAATTTGGATGTGCACTGGATGTAGAAGGATGTTTGGTTGGCAAAGCCCTTTTAATTGTGCAGAGTAAGAACTGGTTTTTGTTTGGAAGCTAATAATGTTTCATATGGAGAGAGAGAGTCTTGACATTCTCTAAAATGGTCCAGATTCGAAGCAAGGCTGGGAAGGATATGTTAAAGATCTAAGTATAATGTATAAAACAAAAAATTATTTTCCTTTCTCATCGATGAAGATTTAAGACGAGTTGGTTAGGTCAATTGCCATTTAAAGCAACTCAAAAGTATTATAGGAAGTAGCATTTAAAATGCACGAAATTTTATTGAAGTTGGCGGATATGTCTATCGAAATGTTTTACAAAATTGTCTTTTATAACTACATTTGGCCATATTATAATTTTATTTTTTCTCCTGTTTCTACAAGGATCATAGCGCCTCTATGAATGAACCCTGAACTGTAACTAATGCCTCCAGAAATCTGCTACTCTTTCAGAATGGCCCTCCGCTCACTTTGTGGAGAAGGTTGAACTTAAAAGACAGATGTTGCCACTGCAAGGTGAGGGAACAACTTATCTGATTTTTCAATGCACTCATTCCCCTTACAAGAATGAAATGAGGCCCAGAGTGACTCAAGACCAATATTAGTTATTAGTTAATGCGAGATGTATTATTTCTAGTGCTCTTATTACGAGAAAGGGTCATTTGAGCCATTCGCCCCTCCTTTCCCTGGTGGAAGATGTTCACGAAATTCTTTTTTTCGATTTAAAACCCATCGCAAGTGTACACCGTTAACAAGTAGTAAAATGGATTATGAGTCCACGTATTGATCCCACAAGGATTGAATTAATTCAAATCAACATATTGTGACTTTAACCGAAATACGAAAGTAAGATTTATGTATTGTGATTTAACTAAGGAAGATGTGAACTATGATACAATTATGAGTGAGAAACTTATATTAAATGCATAATGACCTGGACGCAATCTACGTGAATTTATGGAATTAATGAATTTACTAACGCACTAGGATCACGAATTCCCAAGCAACACCCGTTAAACTTTTAATTATGCAACTTTGACACACATTCCCATAATTGATGAATCAATATTTCTATTTTAATTTAGCAATCTCTCTCGAGCAATGTCAAACCTACCCCAATATGTGATTCGACTATATCTCTATGACGAATACTAACATACAGGAATGCATTATGATTTCATGAATATTCAACAATTCACACAAGCCATAGAGGTATATTTTTATCCCCTATCGGACCTTATGATGATTTATACTATGTCAAGCCTATTTTCCTTCTTTCGAATGCATAACATAGGCCATCAAAATCATATAATTACGTACACAATAGTAATATGGAAATAAAAACGTATAAATCATTCAATTCCGAAACATGTGCTTAAATATGTCAAATCTCCAAATCAAAAATCAAAAGTAGTATTGCAAGGTTCATCGATCTCCTAGCAATGAAAAATTGAGCCTAACATGTTAAAAAGAAGAAAATACAAAATTAGTTGAAGAAACGTCATCACCCGAATCGAGTTTCAACCAAATCTTCAATTGGCGCGATATTTTCCTCTTGTTCTCTCTTCGTTTTCTCCTTCAAAATCTTCCTTTTTCTTGTAAAAACAGCGTCCCCTTTGTTCTGGTCGAGTTTTTGTTTATATAGGACCCTAAAAATCTTGTTTCCATAAGAGTTTCGACGAAATAGGGAAACTGCAGAATCTGCTACATGGTCGCATAGAGTAAAAATTTCTGAGAATTGATTCTCGATATGCCTCTATGCGACCGCATAGAGGGTAGTGCGACCAACTATGGCAAAAGTCTATTTTGGTCATTCTACTTGAATCTTTCACTTATTGACGTCTTTTCTTCATTCTTTTCATTCCATCATCTCAAGATATCATCAATTGACATTTGGCTTAATCAATTTCTTGATTTGTTCATCGGGTCAACTTTTGGATAATTACACCTTGGTCCCTAAATTTTCACTTTGCGTCATTTTAGTTCTTTTTCGTGTCTTTTCTCCTGAATTTCACCATGTTCATTGGTGTTCTCTACAATTCACAAATGTAACGAAATTAAGCCACAATTCAATCATTTTGCTCGTAATTAAGTCATGTTTGTGACCTAAATAAGTATGCAAAAACACATTTATCAAACCTCCAAACTTGAACTATTGTTTATCCTCAAACAAGATAGTGACTTAATTTTGAACAAACATGATTTAATACCCTGCCGTGGCTCAAGATTGGACTAAGTATTTGACTTTATGAAAATTTATCAGTGCAAAAATGACATCAACATTTACCTATTAAATGCATATTTAACGTGTGTGTGTGTGAATTCATGCAACATATCAGGTTCATGATGAATTTGAGTCCCGATCCCAAATGGTCAAATGTATCCTTACTCGCTCGAGAGATACACAACCCCCAAACTTATTCTTTTCACTCAATTATCCGGGGTTGTGTTTTAAGATTAGAAATTTACATAGCTGTAGTCCTCACCCTCTCGTAGTTTGGATTGATCTCACTATCACAAGCTTACATGTCAATAAGTAAAGGCTTTTCTAAGTTTGATTGCTTCGATACTCAAGATTAAACTAGGTTACTTGTCTCGCCTCAAAGGTATAGTTTCTTCACCCAAATGTCCAAGAGCTTTTCTTCATGTTATTGTCTCTCTTTTGTTTTTCTCACTTTTCTCTAATTTTTCTGATTTTTTTATTTTTTAACTTTTTATTATCATCTTTTCATTTGCTTTCTATATAACCCATGTAGCGAGCTTTAGGCCGGTGACTCTCAAACCAGTTGACTTTAAGGCACCAGGTTTTAAACCCTTGCAGGCTTATTCACTCGAATTATAAAGGCTCGATCAGATGACTTTTTATTAACCTCTTTCCCTCTTACTTTCTATATGACCCATGTATTGAGCCTTGGGTCGGTGACTCCCAGGCCAGTTGACCTTAGGACACCAGATTTTGAAATATCCTTATAGGCTTACTTGCTGGAGTCATAAAGGCATGAAAAGAAGTATCTTATTCTCACATATTAATTTTATGTCCTTTGTTGTTTTTCTAAACATATAGTTTCCAAAACCAACCTCCAATTTAAGATTTTCACCTACTCTTCACCCCACTGGTCTAGGCAATCCACACAATAAAATTCATGCACGGAGCCCCCGCTCATCTCAATGCTCCCCTATAATAGCTCAACCATCACCAAACTATCTTAAAGTAGTTTATGGGTTAATTGAATAGAGGGTTATCATTTTTTTCCTACTTTATGTGCAAAATCCAGTCATTCACCTAACATGTCAAGCATGAATAGCATGCATAGATAATGTCAAGTGTTGTATCAACAAGTATCAGTTAGTCTAATTACACCAGATCCAAAGTTTTACAGTTTAAACTAGTCCAATAATAATATCATAGCTAGCAAGGTTATCGATCACACACAAGCATGCATGAAAAGAATTAAAACAAACTGAATAAAATGCAAAGAATTTTTTCTAACACTCATCATGTACACATTATGCAATAATAGAATACAGATACTGATGAACACGGTTAAAGATTTAAAATTATGTCACCCCCCAAACTTAGTTAATACATTGTCCTCAATGTAAGATTAACAAAAGATTAAAGACATAATTTTACGCACAAAATGAAGAAGAAAAATCAAAATGGGGCAAACAGTACTCCCCTGATCAATATGGTGGATGTGATGGAAGGTTGGGTCCTGCATCATCATCTCCTGAAGGTGGAGGAAGGCGGGATAAAATCTCTCTCAATATGTCAGACTGCTGGGTCTGCTCTACCTACATGGCCTAAACCCTGGTCTCCAAGCTCCCTAAACGATCCCATGTCTCAGTCACCCGCTATTGTATACCATCCATCCTACCAACGTACATTCCCAATTGCCAATCAAAGGTATTCATCTGTCTTCGCGCTGCAAGGGACTCACTGCTGGCATTGGAAGCGAAGTTTCTTGTGATGGCCATATCACTCTGAACCTGCTGAATGGTGGTACTCATTGCTCCAAAAGATTGCTGAAGAGTTTGCATGTCCCGACGGTGTCCTGTCATAGTGGCAAATATCTGCCTCAATAACTGGGTATCAATGTCAACCGGTGGTGGAGGTGCTTGTGGCATTTCGAAGTCCTCAGCTGCCTGTCCTTCCTCAGCTTTTTGTTGTCGACGTCGCTCATTTTTCAACTTTTGTTGATGTTTAACTTTGGCTCGGTCCTGGGCCTCGAGTTTGAGGCGCTTGATATAGGGACTTGGTTTCTCTGGTGCCTCCCCAGGCTGAACTTGTATGCCTACAGCTCTACATATCCCACTTATCAAACTTGGGAAAATCAGCGAGGTGTGTTTGTCTCGCCATGTGCCTATAATGTGTATCTGGTTGTAGATGTAAGTGGCCAAGTCAATCTTGTTTCCCGAACTAAATAATAGATAAACTCCGCCTTTTGACTTGTGAATGTCGTCCTATGGAAAATGGGATCGATGTTGTGGCATATGAATAACCATAGGATAGCTATAGATAGGGTGACATCAATCTGATACCAATCTGCAGTAGGGAGAGGCCAAGCATTCTCACGTCCCAATAATACTTCTGTAACCTCAATCCAGTTGAAATCATGCGGGACTGGGACCACATTATTCCAGGTTGGCTGATAGTAGCCATGATTACTTCTGGTGAAAACACGATCCATTTACCCCGAACTCATGTTTGATGTAGATGATTTGATCCAAGCGTGTCGATTTCTGTATTGAAGTTGCATAGAACTCCTTCACCAGATTTTCATATACTCAGTGCGGTCTTACAATTATTTTTTCCCAACCACAGTTGTGGATTAAATAAACCAATTCAAAACCGGGGAAATCTTCCAACTTAGTTGGCCTTTCGGGGATGAGTGCCCACTCACAGATAACATTGGCGTAACGGGCTGCTGTGTCTGAAGATAAAAATTGCCTGACACCCCTTTCGGACTCCCTAGTCCGGGCTGTACCAGATACGGAACCAACCTTTTCTTTTCCCTTTGATATTCTTTTTGGAGGCATCCTGCAAAGGTGTAAACATAACATTCATTAAACTTGGTGTTGAAAAAGAAAGAGAGGGGATGAGATTAGCAAAGCATGTATTTCACAAATCCCCCAAACTTGCTTCAACATGCATATATAACTCCTTGGTGTGTACTCTTCAAAACAAGATATTCAAGATAGTGTAAATAGTATGCCAATATGAAAAACTAAGAAAATTAGGCCTAAACATGCACATTTGAAAAATTGGACCCATGATCGAGTGCGCATGTTCGGCCCCGGACATCATCGAAAAATATCAAAATTTTCTCCTGAAATCTCTGGGCATATGAAAGTATTCAATGAGGTCTAGCATATACTCAAATTTCAAATCAATTGGACTTCGTTTGGTGTGTCAAATGATGGTCTAAAGTAGGGGACGTAGGGTGCCGTGACCTAGCTATGTGCCTAAGTGTTGCAAAATGGATTTGATGTTTACATGACCTTTCATGTGTATGTGCATTCCTTGTAATATGCAAGTTTCTAGAAAACATGCTCAAGAACGTATAAGGAATGCAAAATAACAATATACACACAAACGGAGCACAAAAACATCCAAATTGTGTCAAGTGACTCATGATCAAGTGCACACTTTCACCCCCGGACATCATTGAGAAAAATCGATTTTTTCCCGAACAACCTCTAGACATATGAAAGTACATAGTGTGTAGTGGCACATATTCAAATTTCATGCCCATTGGATGTCGTACGGGTACTTAACTCAAGGGACGAAGTTGGTGTTGTGAAGTGACGTGAATCTAACATGGGTGCTTACATGTGTGTGGTTGGTGAGTGAGTGTTTCTAGCTCAATTTCTATGGCATTCGATCACAATGTGTATGTTAAGTTATATATTCAAATTATCAAATGCAGGATTCCACATAATGCACATCAAACTTCATTTAGGCAATTAATCGAACATGTAACATGCATTCCTTGTAAACCCTACAAAATACCAAAAATTGAATGTGCCACCAATCCATAACACAACCCAAGTGCAAAATACACAATCCATTGATTTCCTATTGCCCATTCTCCGCAATCATGCTCATAAAATTCTCGGTTCATCTCGAAACGAACTAAAAAAAATGAAGGAAGGAAATGAGAGGATGTACCTTGGATTCGCAATAAATGTGTGGATGAAGAATGGGATCAAGAAGGCTATGTAATATGAGTGTGAGTCAAGTGTGAGTGTGTCTTACCGTGTGTTGGTGTGAAGGTGGGAGAGAGGTTCGAAGAGGGGGGGAATGAGTGAGAGTGACTCGGTCATGGGTCTCTACTATGCGGCCGCAAGTGGGAAACTATGCGGTCGCATATTGTGAGAGATGCCCCAACTTTTCTATTCGGTTGATGTCTATGCGACCGCATAGACAATTTTTTTTTAATATGGAAATAAAACTTCAATATCAAAATTACAATTTGAACCCCCCTCCCAAAACACAGCTTAATTAAAATTTTCCCCCGAAGTTGGTTTTCAATTAAAAATTTGACTCGACTGGTATCATTCCCGAAAAATTTAGAAACTTCCAATTCAATGGGATATGTGCTTGCCGAAAGACTTAGCATCGAGACCAATTTATGGAATAAACTTGAAACGCATTCCAAAATTTTTTATGAAAAACGACTTTGTGCATCGAAATGTGTGACTTCACACTCAATTCCCCAAAAAAACTTCAATCAAATTGACTCATGCCATCTTACATGTGTAATGCTTAGACTAGTATAGGTGAAAGATCGATGACCTAAAAAAATGAAAATGTGAAAATTAAACAACTCCTAAAATAATGTGAAAAGTAAAATAAATCGAAGAATACAGTGGGTTGCCTCCCACCTAGCGCTAGGTTATAGTCGATAGCTCGACTATACCGTATTATGTCATTCTGGTGGTCTAAGATGAACGGTAGACTTTTCCTTTGAGAAATCGCCGCTCAAATGGTGCTTCAAACGCTGTCAATTGACCTTGAATGTCCCCTTAGTGTCATGAGTGATCTCAACTACCCCATGTGGAAATACCTGTGTAATAGTATAGAGACCAGATCATCTCGATCACAGCTTTTTTGGAAACAGTTTAAGCCTAGAGTTGTAGAGTAGCACTTTTTGCCCCCACCTTAAATTCACGACTTTGAATATGCATATCATGCCACTTCTTGGTGCATTCTTTGTAGAGTCTTGAATTTTCGTGGGCCTCCATTCTCAGCTCATCCAGCTCATTAAGTTGTAATAAACGTTTTTCACCCGCTGCCTTCAATTCCAAATTCAATTTCTTCATTGCCCAATAAGCATGGTGTTCTATCTCAAGAGGTAAGTGGCATGCCTTCTCGAAAACGAGTCAATATGGTGACATCCCTATGGGAGTCTTGAATGCAGTCCTATAGGCCCACAAGGCGTTGTCCAGCATCTTAGACCAATCTTTTCATAAAGAGCTTACTGTGACTTTAAGTATTCGCTTTAATTGTCTAGTGGACACTTCAACATGTCCGCTGGTTTGAGGATGATATGCAGTGGCTACACGATGCTTAACGCCATATTTAGTCAACAACTGTTGAAATTGGCGATTGCAAAAATGTTTGTCCCCGTCACTGATTATAGCTCTCGGTGTGCCAAAGCGGGTGAAAATATTTTTCTTTAGAAAATCAATCACCACCTTCCCATCGTTGGTAGGCAATGCAACGGCTTCTACCCACTTCGATACGTAGCCACTAATATGTACTGATTAGAGAATGATGGGGAAAATGGCCCCATGAATGGGATCCTCCCAAAAATAATACTTGAACTGAGCGAAAAATTTCTTCTTCTGGTGACTTGAGTAATCTGGCGGAATAATAGACCTGGCTAAGTAGTTAACTATGTCAGTATATGAGGGTGCCTGCCCCACACCGAAAATATGTTCATCGGGAAGACTTCATTGATTTCCACGGTCTCATATGCTCTGTGGTCTTGAGTCAAGACAAGTGATTTGCTACAACATTTTCGCTGCCCTTCTTATCCCCGATTTCCAGATCAAACTCTTGAAGCAGCAGTATCCAACGAATGAGACGTGGCTTGACATCTTTTTTCCATTTAAGTACTTGATGGCTGCATGATATGTGTAAACGATGACCTTTGACCCCATAATATATGATCGAAATTTGTCAAAGGCGTAGACTATGGCAAGGAGCTCTTTCTCTGTAGTGGCATAGTTTAATTGAGCGTCGTTCAAAGTCTTATTTGCATAGTAGATTACGTGAAATATCTTGTTTCTTGGTTGTCCCATACGGTCTCAACAGCAAAATCACTGATATCACAAATTAATTCAAATGGCAGGTTCTAATCCGGTGTGATGATCACGGGTGCTGAAATCAACTTCTCTTTCAAGGTATTAAAAGCTATCAAACACTCATCTATAAACTCAAATGTTGATTCCTTCATCAACAAATAGCATAGTGGTTTAGTAATTTTTAAGAAATCCTTTATGAACTTTCTGTAGAACCCGACATACCCAAGGAAGCTATGAATACCTTTCACGGACGTTGGTGGCAGCAATTTCTCGATCACCTAAATCTTTGCTCTGTCCACCTCAATATCCTTTGCTGATATTCTGTTTCCTAACACGATGCCCTCATGTACCATAAAGTGATATTTTTCTCAATTCAATACCAAGTTGGTCTCTGTACACTGCTGTAACATAAGACTCAGATGCTCCAAACACTCATCAAACGAAGACCCAAACACTAAGAAGTTATCCATGAATACCTCGATGAATTTCTCAATCATATCAGAAAAGATAGCCATCATGCAGCGCTGAAAGGTGGCGGGGGTGTTGCACAAACTAAAGGGCATCCTACGGTATGCAAAGGTACCGTAGGGGCATGTGAAAGTTGTCTTCTCCTAACCGTCAGGTCTATTGAAATCTGATTATACCCGAAGTACCCATCCAGAAAATAGTAATGTGAGTGCCCTGCTAGTCTCTCCAACATCTGATCAATGAACGGTAGTGAAAAATGATCCTTTCGAGTAGCAACGTTTAGTTTGCGAAAATTGATGCAAACTCTCCATCCAGTCACTGTTCTTGTAGGAATCAACTCATTTTTCTTGTTTTGCACCACTGTGATACCTCCCTTCTTTGGAACAACCTGCACTGCACTAATCCATGCACTATCTGATATTGGGTAGATGATACTTGCATCGAGCAACTTCAATACCTCAACCAGAACCACTTCCTTCGTGTGTGCATGCATAGCGACACGCTGATCTCCTTGATATCTGCAATTGACCATCTAATGGCTGTTTTATTCTCCCTCAGCACCCGTAGTAGTCTCTCTTCCTCCGCTTCACTGACAGTATTTGAAATAATAACCGGGAGTGTAGAAGACTCCCCCAAGCAAGCATATCGAAGGTGTGGCAATTGTTTGAGTTCCAACTTGGGAGGTTGATGAATAGATGGTACTGACTTTGTAATCATAGTTCCCAGTTCTTCAAAGTGACGCTTGCGCATGTATGGTGGATTAGTTTCCAAAAATCGTGCACATGTTTCATTCTCACTTGAATCAGTGTGAGTGGATTGAGAATGTGCAATGCATGCCTCGTATGTATCGGAAGGATGATGTAGCCGAAATGTATCTTGAATTATTCTGTCAATTACCTCGATCTGGAAACAGCTGTCTGACTCAGTGGGAAATTTCATTCCCTTGAACACATTGAAAGAGATCTGTTCTTCGCTAAGCCTCAATATAAGCTGCCTTTTTTGAACATCGATAATAGCTCTTCCAGTAGCTAAGAAGGGTCGCCCCAATATGAGTGAAACGTCCTTATCTTCCTCCATGTCTAAGATGAGGAAATCGGCTGGAAATATAAACTTTTCTACTTTTACCAACACGTCTTCAATGATCTCTCTTGGATGTGTAAGGGATCGATCTGCTAACTGTAGGGTGACTGTTGTGGCTTTAGCTTCTCCCAAGTCGAGTTTCCTGAAAATAGAGAGAGGCATCAAATTAATACTTGCACCTAAATCACACAAAACTTTATCAAAATGACAATTTCCAATAGTGTAACGTATAGTAAAACTCTTTGGATCCTTTAGTTTTGGAGGCAGCTTTTTCTGGATTCTGACACTGCATCCTTCAGTCAGCATTACTGTTTCATTTTCTTCTATCTTTTGCTTGTTAGAGAGGACATCCTTTAGGAACTTTGCATAACTCGACATCTAAACAAGTGCCTCAAAAAATGGGATGTTGATGTGTAGTTTCTTGAAGATTTCAAGAAATTTACTATATTGCTGATCCAATTTGTGCTTTTTCATTTCAAGAAATTTACTATATTGCTGATCCAATTTGTGCTTTTTCAACCTTTGCGGGAATGGAATAGGTGGCTCATAAGGATTGATAGAATTGGTAGTTGTAACCCGTGATGTATTGGGACTCTTCTTGGCAACATCATCTGTTGTTTGTTCAGTCTATTCCACAATCTCGTCATCTAAAGTAGATGCTGAACTTGCTAGCTACCGGTCTTTTTACATGTATCTCCGGTAGTTGTACTCCACTTCTAGTTGTTATCACCTTTGTGTGCTCCTTAGTATTGATTTCAGTGTTGTTGGGCAGGTTTCCTGGTGCTCTTCCTGTCATGGATATTTTTATCTTTCCCATTTGCATCTCCAAATTTTTTATTGCAGCACTTTGATCTTGGAAAGTCGCGTCTGTCTTTCGTATAAACTGGTTGTTAGCCTCCATGTACTGATTAGTCGTTGCCATAAACTTCTCAAACATCTCTTCCAATGGTGGCTTTTTATCCTGCTGCTGAAATTGACATTATGGTCTGTTTTGATTCTGATTACTCTATGAGAAGTTTGGGTGTTTTCTCCAGCCCTGATTGAAGGTTTCCGAATGTGGATTGTTCTGTTGGTGTTGACCCCATTGCACAAAATCTGCATGTTCGATCCCCTGTGTGAGAATTGGACAGTTGACAGTATTGTGGTCTACTCCACATTCTTCACAGCTCGGCTTCTTGACTTGTTTTGCATTGGCGGTCTGTGAAATGCTCTCAACCTTATGGAACAAAGAGTCTATCTTCGCGGATAATGTTGAGTAAGTATCTACTTCATAAACCCCCGGCGTTCTCTTCTGAACCACTCGATCTGTAGACCACATGGCTGAAGTTGTAGCCATTCTCTCAAACAGTTCCCATGCTCCGTCAATTGTTCTCGTGGAGATTGATGATAAGTGTGTTTTTACACACTTATTTGGATCATAAACATGACTTAAACATGGATAAAATGGTGGAATTGTGACTTGATCCAGTTAAATTTATGTATTGTAGGTAATTCAATGGAAATTGTGAAATTCAGGAGAAAAGAGCCGAAGAAGGACCAAAACACAACAATTTGATAGTTCGAGGACCAAAGGTGCAAATATTAAAAAGTTGAGCTAAATGCAAAAAGAGAGGGAAGACATGCCAAGTATAAGCTCAATGACAAAGCAAAACAACTGGAAGAAGAAAATATTGAATAGGGACTGAAATGAAGACAATTGAAAGTTGGAGGACCAAAGCGCAAATACTCAAAAGATATGCCGAATGAGGGGCATAAGAATTGATGGTATCAATCATCAATTGGAAGATAAAATTTGTTGAAAAGATGAAGAAATCGAAGAAAGAAGTCAAGAGAAGCAACAAAGAAGTTCGGGGACCAAATTGAACAAACCACATAGATGTTACATCTATGCGACCGCATAGTGTAACCTTCTATGCGGTCGCATAGAGGGTTCCAGGGACTCAATGAGCCCAAAAATATTGATCTATGCGACCGCATAGATTCCTTCTATGCGGTCGCATAGAAGGATTTTGGAACTCCCGGGCGCGGTTTTTCGTTTTGGTTGAAACTCCTTTTCTACTTAATTTGGACGCGATATAAAGACCTAAGATCATGATATGAAGGGTAAGAACGACCAGGGAGAAAAGAGAGACCAAAATTGGAGGCAAGAAACTTGATTTTGGATTCAATTTCACACGAGCTCGAGAAGGGATTGAAGATTATACACACGGATTGAAGAACTTCTATACGGGTGTATTCTTATTATCTTTTAATTTCGTTTTTCAATTTCTTGATTTTTGCAATGATGATTATAGGCTAGGGCTTTTATTCATTAGGAATTTGATGAACCTTTTGATGATTTAACTTCTCGTTATTTCATAAATTCAATATTAATTTCGATTGGACAAATGCTTGATTTATATGAGTTGAATGTTTCCATAATTATTTGGCCAATTATTATGTGATTGTAGATGATTTATTCTTTGAACCTATTTTTCTTCTTTCAAATGCATAAAATAGGCCACCAAAATCATATAATTACGTGCACAATAACAATATGAAAATAAAAACGTATAAATCATTCAATTCCGGAACATGTGCTTAAATATGTCAAATCTCCAATCAAAAATCAAAAGTAGTATTGCAAGGTTCATCGATCTCCTAGCAATGAAAAATTGGAGCCTAACATGCTAAAAAGAAAAAAATACAAAATTAGTTGAAGAAACGTCATCACCCGAATCGAGTTTCAATCAAATCTTCAATTGGCGCGATATTTTCCTCTTGTTCTCTCTTCGTTTTCTCCTTCAAAATCTCACTTTTTCTTGTAAAAACGGCGTCCCCTTCGTTCTGGTCGAGTTTTTGTTTATATAGGACCCTAAAAATCTTGTTTCCAAAAGAGTTTCGACGAAATAAGGAAACTGCAGATTCGGCCTCAAAATGCTTTGTGCGACCGCATAGAGCATTTCTATACGATCGCATAGAGTAAAAAATTTCTGAGAATTGATTCTCGGTCTGCCTCTATGCGACCACATAAAGGGGTAGCACTATGCGGTCGTACAGTACTACCAACTATGGAAAAAGTCAATTTTGGTCCTTCTACTTGAATCTTTCACTTCTTGACGTCTTTTCTTCATTCTTTCCATTCCATCATCCCAAGATATCATCAATTGGCATTTGGTTTAATCAATTTCTTGATTTGTTCATCGGGTCAACTTTTGGATAATTGTACCTTGGTCCCTGAACTTTCACTTTACGTCATTTTAGTCATTTTTCGCGTCTTTTCTCCTGAATTTCACCATGTTCATTGGTGTTCCCTACAATTCATAAATGTAACGAGATTAAATCACAATTCAATCATTTTGCTCGTAATTAAGTCATGTTTGTAACCTAAATAAGTGTGCAAACTAGTTTTTCAGAAGAGATAAAACAACTCTTCACAACCTCGGAGTTTTGGGAGGTTTTCTATGCTTACGTTACAGTGAAGGAATATGGAGTTAAGAAATCATGGATCAAAGAATTTGCCAGCAGTAAACTTCTAGATTTTACATGGCCTTCATATGATAGAGTTTATGCTTTAACTTTTAATAAAGATGGTGATATATTGTTTTTAAAGGGGTGAGACTAGTTTCTTACAATATTCAAAGCAAAACTCCGAAAACTGTGAGCTTTATATCTCTGTCGTCTATTTTGAGTGGCCAATGCTTTATATCTCAAACTTTCTTTCACTCAAAGATTCTACGTTGAGTAAGAATCTGAGATCGTTGTCATCAAAATACACTCTAGATTTTCAATGTCAACTTAAGCTGCTAATTTTTAACATTATGGAAATACTTTTGTGCTTTATTTTCCAAAAGTTTTCTAGTTATTTCCTTTATTCTTTCCTTTTGTAGTTAACTGTAACTTTATATAAAAGGTTTTTCTATTGCAAGTCTCTACATGTCGTTTGGTTAACAGCAACAGATGCTGTTGGCATGGTGCTGGTGCGGGACTGAATCTTTACATGTTACAAACTTGAAATCTGTCAAGTAATATATTGACATTGTTCATAGTCTGCAATATAAAATGCAGCTTGTAATTTTAAAACAAGTCCCAATTTACTTGCAAAGATGGGTAGACTTCTTTTGGAAATTGAAGCATTGTAGAGGGTCAAAATTGTTTTAACACAAAAAGATGCAGTACTGAAAACATTTTAGATCTCGTTTAAATCCTGTAATTATTTAGGGGGATACTAAATCTCTTAATAAAGTTTGGTTATTTTTTAATACACTGGATTCATCCAAATTTGTTCAAAACATAGCTTAGCTGCTAAGAATATATTGAGTAGAGAGACTCAATTTCCTCTGCCAATGGCCAGAGATTAAATAATTCAATACTACAAGTCATTTACACCCGATTAACATGTCATTTCCTTGAGCGCTAAGTTTCCTTATGGTGAGGGAGCGAACTGTTTTAAAAGATAATGTGTAATACGCAGGCCTAGTTTGCTAAAATGTTCTTCCCTTTAGTGACATAATTTTCTATATGTTTTTTCTGTTATTTCTCTGCCTCTGTTTTACAACCATTAAAACAAATTTATTTTTTTTCAAACTTATTTTCAATCACACATTTTAAAAATAATAAAATACACTACGCATAAACCCAAAAAAAATCCTAATTTTAAACCACATATTGTCCAAAAAAATCACTATTCCAAAACTCATTTTTCCTGAAAAAACTCACTTTAATAATTATTGAACATGGGCTTAATATATAATATTCCATGATGTTTTACTAAAATAGAGTACTCAAATACGAGACAAAAATCAAGATTTTATCTATCTTTTCTTCCATATTGAGTTGAACTTGTTCGATGTTCTCATGGTTTGACATGTTTGGACACAGCTAGCTGTAACCTAGAATGACCAATAGTATCAACTCAGCTGGGATCTGGTGCAAACAACATACTGTGAGGAGCTCCAATGGTTCTGTTTCGAGCGAGTAGTCGCTAACAATTAAAAAAGGGGTCAGCCGATTGTGTAAGGAACAGACCTCTTGAGACAAAGTCCCAAAAAGGGGTGTTTTATTGGCGATGATTTACAATTGGAAATGAACAGAATGCCTCCAAGGGGCGCAAGCACACGAGTATTAAAAGAAGTATTTAAATTTAAGCTAAGAAATTAAAATTACATATTCTCTGTTTGAGAGTGTTTGATTCGGGGTCCTTTATTCTATGTCTTCTCTTCCTTTTTATATTCCCTTGATGACTTCCCCGTGACAAATCGCTTGGAAACTGTTTGATTGTTTTATAACCACCCATTTTCTTTATGATGGCTAACTTGTCGTGGAACTGCCGTCTCTAACTGCTGCCATTACTCTTTGTCGTTCAACTGCCTTCAAATGGGCTCCTTGGATCGTGGAATGTGATAAGATTACTCAATAACTGCTTTAATAATTGCTATTCTGGACAACCATAATATTTTATGTTTGCTACGATCCTGGGCGATTCGAAGGTTTGGACGAGAACGGGGTCATCGCTCTGGGCGACCGTAAGGCACTTCATTCGCTTAGATTCTGAGCGTCTTGCAAGCTTGGGCGATGATATCACTGTGTTCATGGGCTTCTACTGCATTTATCAATAATCCTATTTGGACCTTTATCCTGAACTCCCCAATTAGGTTTCACTCTTTGGGCTATTTGATTTGGGCTGCACATTTAGTGTGTCAACAATTACCCCCCAATATGGTAGAATTAATACCAATTATTAATCTTTGCCATATTCACTTTATATTTTCCAGCAATATTTGAAATTCCCAAGAATTTCAATTATTATTTCCTTCTATAGCTTGAAAAGGTGCAACATTACAAACCCTTATAAACCCAAAAGACATGCCATTTCATCGCACCACTAAATCTCGTCTCTATATTTCGCGCTTCCTCCTCACTATTTTACTGTTCATCTTTTTGTTTCTCTACTATGTTTCTCAGGCAAATCTTAACAAAACTGTACTTTGTACCCAATGGCGACTTCACAAACTCAATCTGATGATTCTTTTAGTTTTGAAGATTTCCAGAAAATCCTTACTAGGCCGTATGTAAATCCAAACTTCCTTGCACCAGCCAATGCTGACCCCAATGAATTCTATCTGGGTCCATCATTCAATAATGCCGAAGCCGTTGAACAAGTAGCAGTAGGCCAGCTGTTCCCTTGCACTCAAGACCCTCCGTTCCTGAACTCTCTGCCATTGAGGCCGATTCTCGAAAACAAAGCTGATGTTATTTTTCATAGATGGCATGCACGTCTTGTAAATCATGGCCCTACCAAGGCGATTTTTAATCGTGCTAGGATTTCGGACTTATTAGAAATCGCTCTTCAACCCCCAATTTTCGACCCAGTGCTTTTTCCAATGGCTTTAAGTTTTTGGTCTTCTGAATGTAATACCTTTGTTTTCCCTCTTGGTCCCATGTCCATTACTTTAAGGGACGTTGGAGCCCTAGTAAATCTTCCGCCTTTAGGCGATACCGTCTTTCCTGGTATCTTGATTTCCAGTGTTGGCCCGAGATTGGACAAGAAACTTACTGAGTCCTATTCAAGCATGCAAGACTTTTATAATCATTCAAGGTCTGAACCTTCCCACACTGAGTGTGTGGCCTTTCTTCAAATTTGGCTCTGTAAATATATTCTCTGCGTGCCAAGTATGAAATCTTCTATGAGCTACTTACCCATAGCGCATGAATTGGCGCGTGGTAGGCCTTGAACTTATGTTCCTTCTTTTTAGCTGCCCTTTATAGAGGCATGGCTTCCCTTTGATCTCAACTGAAGAATGGTGCATCTCCCACTGGCAGTGGCCCCCTTTGGTTCACTCAACTGTGATTGAGAGCATACTTTCCACCACTTGGTGCTCCATCCATTTACCTTCATTCTGCTAGCTGCTATGGGCTAGCTATTGACCCACTGAAACTTGTAAATATGTCCAGTAAGGATATTTTTTCACTCTTTTATACCTTAAATTCGATTCCTTCCTTCTTTTCTTTTCCTGCTCAGCTGACTCCAGATTATGTGCAATCTCCATCCACCCTGGACAGTGCGAGCGCCTCTTTGCTTGTTTGGGTTCAGTTTTTGATTGGGAGCGAATTGTTCCACGATATTTTAACTGGAACCAATGCCAAGGTTGGGGTTGAAATATATGCTCCCCAATTTTTTGCTCGTCAACTGATGCTAATCGTGGATTCCATTTACTGGATCAGCCAGACACTTCCTCTACTTCTCCTATTTTGGTCACCCCTGTGTCCATTAGGAATCCTCCCTCCCCTGCTCACGCTAAACGTCCTATCCGTCCATCTGCTTCTCCACCTGCCAAGGCTACTGTAGCTAAAGGTTCCTTAAGCCGCAAACGGCCAGTTTCGGCATCTTCCATTTTGCAAGATGATAATAACGCTCCTCTCATCCTTAGGAGAAAGGTAATTGGATTTGTTTATTCACAAACATACTTTTCTATGTACTAATGGTTTACCTAAATTTCTCAAAAAAGTTCAGCCTCTCCTTCGAAGGCTTTGGTTTTGGCAACTCCTGCTTCACCACCTTCTACTAAAGCTGCTTCGTCCAAATCAGCTGATGAAGGGACTATGCTTAAAGAGAAACCCTTAGTCCTGGAATCTTCGTCACAACCAGTAAAAGGGCCACCTTCTTCCCAGGGCGCCGACCCCCCAAATGTCGAACCAAAAGGTAATACATATTTTGATGTTTTACCTTTGCTTATGCTACTGGTTTCTGATTCGCTGCTTCTTGAATTATGCAGAGGCTCCCATGGGCCTGCCCATTGTAGTAGAGTCTTCTTGCCCAGATAAGGGGAAGTCCCCATAGGTGGTGGAGCCAACTGGTGATATGCCTGAACTTCCCAAGATTGCTGATGAGGTAACATTTTGCCTCACTTTCATTTTCACTTCGTTTATTGTAGTGAAAGCCCTCAACATTGGCATTTTTCTTTGCAGGGTGCTGATGACATTGTGCGTTCCATCCAGGACTTGTTCACTTCCTGGGGACAAGTCAAAACGTCTCGCCCTACTTCAACCAGTCATCCTTCTGTTTCATCTTCTGCTTTTTTGGAGGAAAATATGAAGTCTCTCAAGCAGTCGATACTTGAGTATGTGTCTTTTATGGATATGGATATCGGCCAGGCTAGTGCTACTAAAATATAAGGAAAAGTTTGAGCTATTAAGTGCGAAATTGGCGCAAGCACTTGCACTTCTGTCGCTCAATGTTTCTGCTGACTTTAAAGCGACATTGAAGGTTGTCCACTCTGACATCCTCTCCTTGCTAGCTAAGAATGTCGAATTGAAGGCCAGGAGTACTCAATATCTTCGTGATGCATCTGAAAGAGAGTCTCTGCTTCTAGAGATTAACAAAGCCGAGGATGAATTGGAAGAAATCCTTTCCGACATTATGATCGAAGACTCTTTGATGGTAAGCTTGGCTGTAGAGATAAAGAAGTTTCAAGCAAAGATGAATGACTGTAGGGTGAGAATGACTGCTAAAAAGCGTAATGCTTCCCAAAGAATTGAACCAACCAAGTCTTTGGTTGAGCAGTATAAAAAGCTGGAGGTTGATAACGATTTTGTAATCGAATTAAATGTCGCTTCTTCTCAACAGAGCGAAGATTGGGGAAGACTTAGGGAAAGAATACGTCCAACCTGGGGTGAATTGTAATTAAGACATCCTATGCCTTAACTTTCCTTTTGGAATTTCGCACTAATTGCCATTGCTAATTTTGAATATAACAGCGGCTATCGTCATTAATGAACGACTATTTTGTCTACTTGCATATTAATTGACGTTGTCCTTAATTGTCAACCCCCCAAGCATTTAATTACTTTATGCTAAAATTCATGTACATTCTTTCTTGGTATTCCCGTCTCTTTTTTTAAGACTTTGGGCCATTTGATTTCAGTTATTAGGCACGAATGTGGCCGTTCATATTCTGTCTTTCCACCTTCACGCCTCCATAAATGCGCGTGTATTTCTCACTTATCATTTTTACTTCCATTCTTTTCTTCAAAAACTAATTTGCTGACATCATTTGGCATCTTAATAATTGATCCAAAATTTTCGTCTTCCATAGAAATGAATCATTTGATCCGTCCATTTTGCTATCTGTTTTAATGTCACCTTTGGTATGGGAGATATAGGAAATATTCTTTGGCCAGCAAAGGTCTTCCCATCGTCTTCATGTTCTTTATAAGGAGTTTAATGATGGAAGGCGATTTTTTAGGATGCCTTTCAAGCCACTTTGTTTGCTGAGAGTGCTTCTCAGTCTCCTTGCCCGTTATTGCAGTAATGCGATTAGGCAGGCGATTTGAGGGTGCTTTTCTTCCTTTTTGCTTGTTGAGAGTGCTTCTTGGCCTCTCTGCCTGCCCTTACAGCAGTGCGATCAAGACGGCGACCAAGGCCGGTTCACCCTCTCACTTGGCGATTGACCGAGAAATTAGTTTGCTCTCAATTGTAGCTCATAGAGCATTTGGTATTTTGTATCTCATAATTTGTAATGAATATTTGAAAACAAAGGAATTTATTTGAACGTATTTCGTTCTTGCCTTATTTATCTATGATCGTTCAATGCAATTATATTGATTACGCTTTTATTTGTTCACTTTCCCATAAGGAAGGAGCATACTTTTTTAAATATTTGCCATTAATGAATCTCATGTGCTTGGTGCCATCTAAATCTTCTAAATGATAGGCTCCATTAGGCAACACGCTATTTACTTTATATGGCCCTTCCTAATTGAGTAACCACTTGCCATACTTTGGATCTTTGCTATCCAAAGGGAGTATTATTTTCCAAACCAATTCGCCCAGGCTAAATGACTTGGCTATAACTTTTTATTGTAAAACTTAACCATCCTTTGTTTTTCAACTTGCAATCTATCTAGGACGTCCAACTTTAAATCATCCAACTCTAATAAGTTTTGAACTAGTGATTCGGTATACTCACCATCACTTAACTTATGTTGCAAACACACTCTGATTGATTGCACATTGATTTCCATAGGCAAAATGTCCTCCTGTCCATAAGTAAGTTGGAAAGAAGTAACTTTGGTACTTGACCGAGGCGACGTCCTATAAGCCCATAAAGCATTGTTTAGACATTCGTGCCAATTTCTGGCATTTTCATCTATCATTCTCCTTATGATATTTTTTAGAATCTTATTAGAAGATTCTGCCTGTCTGTTGGATTGAGCGTAATATAGTGTGGAGTTCGCTAACTTAACTCCAAACTCGCTCAAGAATTTCTTCACTTGTTCTCCATTCAAAGAAGTTTCGTGATCTACCATCAAAGTTTGTGGAACCCCAAATCTATAAATAATATGATCACGGATAAATTCTATGACACTCTTTTGGGTGATCTCCTTTAAAGGTATCGCTTCTACCCACTTAGTAAAAAAATCAGTTGCAACTATAACAAATGTATATTGCTTGGACGATGGGAGATAAATCTTCCCTATTAGGTCTATCGCCCAACCCTTGAACGGTCAAGGTTTGATAATGGGTGTCATCTCTCTTGTTGGCGCCCTTTGTATTGGACCATGCTTTTGGCACGCTAGACAACTCTTCGCATATTGAACACATGATTCTCCCATCTTAGGCTAAAAATATCTATTCCTAATAATTAACCATCTCATCTTTTGGCCAACTTGATGAGCACCACATATCCCTTCATGCACTTCAACCATGATTGTTCTGGCTTCTTGCAAACTTACACATTTTAGTAATATACCATCAGAGCGTTTCTTTAACAACTCTTCATCTATTAATATATAGTTTAGTAAATGCAACTTCATTTTTCTACTACCTCTTTCATTAGGTACTTTAAGGAATCTTTTAATCTCTGCCCTCCAGTCCATTGCATCTTCATCTTGTATACAATGAATTTCAATCCTTCTCGCCCTTCTTTGGACTACGGGCAATATTACTCCATATTCACAAGTAAATTTCCAATTTAAAGCCTTTGAATACCCTGAGGCCATCTAGGCCAACTCATTTGCTATGTCATTATATATCCTATTAACACATTGAAGCTCAACTTGGTCGAATTCTTCCAACAATTCTTGAGCGATTTCATATTGACTTATAATGGAATCACTTTGGCACTTAAAATCACCGATCAATTGGTGAATTACCAATTGAGAATCGCCTCTAACAATCACATTCTTTATCTCCATATCTATTATTAATTCTAAGCTCACGATTAAGGCTTTGTATTCGGCTTGATTGTTGGTGCACATCCTATCCAAAATGAATGCGAACTTGTAACAAATCCCTAAAGGATTTATCAATGCTACTCCTACTCCTGCACCTTTAGAGGTTTTTGACCCATCGAAACGTAAAACCTAAGGTTTTAATTCGAATGAATCGATTTCTAATTCAATTTCTTCAGGCATGTCAAGGCATGGATGATCGGCCAGAAAGTTACCCAAAGCCTAATTTTTTATTGCCTTTTGGGATATGCATTGTATTTCGAATCTTGATAACGCTAAAGTCCAAAGACCTACCCTTTGGTGTAAAATAGGGCAAGAGAACATATATTTAGCCAAATTTACTCTAAAAATCAAATAAACGGTTATGGGCCGTAAATAAGCCCTTAATTTCGTACATGTGAAATACAATACAAGACATAACTTTTCAATGACAGAGTAATTACATTCACATTTTGTTAACCGTTTACTCAAGTAGCGAATTGCCCTTTCTTCACCAAATTGGTCTTCTTGCGCGACCATTCCAGCTATTGATTCTTGTTTAGCCGATACATACACTTTTATTGGTCGTCCTTGGATTGGTGATATCAACATTGGTGGACTTGATAAATATGTCTTTAGGCTTTTAAAAGCCTTTTGATGCTCTTCTTTTTAGACGAATTTGTCCTGATTTTTCAGCTTTAAAAGCGAAGGAAACGTTTTAGTTCGCCCTGCACAGTTAGAAATAAAGCGTCTTAGAAAGTTTACTTGGCCTAGAAACCTTTGCAATTCTTTTTTATTGTTAGGTGGTTTGGCCTCTAAAATGGCCTTCACTTTATTTTTATCAAGTTCAATCCCCCTTTTGTGTACTAAAAAACGAAGAAAGTTACCTGCATTAACACCAAATGCACATTTCAAGGAATTCAACTTTAGCTTCTATTGCTTCATTCACTCAAATGAACATCTCAATTATTCAAAATGGTCCTCTTCTTTAATGGATTTGACCACTATATCATCTATATACACCTCAACAAACTTGCCTATCATATCATGAAAAATCGGGTTCATTGCCCTTTGATAAGTCGCTCCTACATTTTTCAGGCCGAAAGGCATAACTACCCATTCAAAACATCTTAGAGATCCAGGGCATCTAAAAGCAGTTTTGTGTATATCTTCCTCAGCTATATAAATTTGATTGCATCCTGAATATTCATCCATGAAGGAATACATTACGTGTCCAGCAGTCGAATCTACTAAAGAAACTACCGTAGGTATTGAATATTCATCTTTGGGTGTTGCTATGTTTAGGTTCCTAAAGTCTATACACACCTTTAATTTACCATTCTTTTTTAGTACTGGCACGATATTGGACAATCACTTGACATATCTGATTATTCTAATAAAGCTTGCTTTTAATAATTGCTCTATTTCTTTTTTAATCTCAGGAAGTACATTAGGAGCAAAGCGCCTAGAAGGTTGCTTATGAGGTTTAAAATTTGGCTTGGTTCACAATCTATGTTACACCAAATCTCTATCTAAATCAGGCATATGTTCATATTTTCAAGCAAAACAATCCTTATATTCCTTTAGTAAAGCGATTAATTTATCACTATCATCTTGATCGAGCATCTGGCTAACGAATATTGGGCGATCTTCTCCTTCATTGTCAATATTCACTTTAATCAGAGGGTCTTGTACTTGAGCGTATCCAGGCTAGGTAATCCTCATTACTTCATCGTCCAATTCCCTTATAAGCACTTCTTCTTCTAAACAATCCACTTTATTGACTTCTCGGCCAATACTTTGTTCCAACTCAAACACTGTCAATTTGTCTCCCAATACTTTCAAGGCTGCTTCTTCTTTCGTCTTGTCTTTACATTCTTCATTGAAAGCCATTAATTTGGCTTTGAAGGCTTGAACATCGTCCATTTGCCTTTGTTGCTTACAATTCATTTAAAACTCCTTGATTACTTTTTACCAATTACTGGGTCTTCTAGGGCCACTATGTTTGGCCTCATTTGACTGAACATTTCAGTGAGTGCATCTACTGAAAACAGCTCCACTCTGTGCGACAATTTGAGTTTCTTCTCCATCTTGGACTACTCTGACAGATCCATAATTTCCTTCATACATGAACCTTTCCATTGAGTTTGTTTCTGCGACAAAAGGTCTATGATCTGCCTGCACCACTTCTGCTTCACCCTTGTCATTCCAGAAAACCAAGCATTGATGGAGTGATGAGGGTATGCAGGGACTTCCGTGTATCCAATCCCTTCCTAATAACACATTGTAACTAGTAGGACCATCTATTACGAAGAAGACTGTGATCCTAGTAGTTGTCCCCACAGTTATGTCCAATGGCATAACCCCTTTAGCTGAAGTTGTTCCTCCATTGAAACTTGTAAGGATAACTTCTGTTGGAATCATATTGCTTTCTGTCTTTGCAAATTTCTTCATCATCCTAGATAGAATGGTGTTTATAGCTGCTCCATTATCGATAAGTACTTTCGGCACAGGTATACCGTTAACTAAAGCCTTAACGTACAATGGCTTCAAGTGTTTAGTTAACTTCATGGCTGGTCTCTTAAAAATAACCTTTTCGACAGCATCTATTTCCACTTCCTGCTTGTTCTCCATTGAATTATCCATTTGTGATAAGTCAACGTGCAGTATGTCGCACTGAGCTTTCGCTTCCTGAATTTCCTTTTTATTGTTTTCTAATGCTTCTTCTTTGGTTACCCAACCTGTGGGAGGAGGCAATATTCTTGGAGGTGACCCAACTTTTCAGAGCGAGGTACTCTCCTTTTTCTCTTGGGTGTCCCATACAACACATAATAATCGAAAGAACGTCCAGATGGTTCTCCCAGCAAATCCACTTCACGAACACCTTCTCTATGTAGTTGCTTCAACAGGGTATTACGCGATACTCCCCTCTTTCTTCTTTCTGCTTCCATATTAATTTCCTCTTCGATGTCCGTCATACCATCATCCTCTTCATCATTGTAGGCCCCTCTAGAAGTCTGACCTTTTTCACATTCCAGCACACATGCTTCTTCTTCGTTATCCTCCATTTCTTCTTCTTCTTTTTCTTTGTTCTTGAACTCATTGGCTAGTAAATAGTTATTAGCCATGACAGGAGGTAACGTACAGAACTCAATAGTAAGGGGTTGATCTGGATCTTCTTCATTCCTTCTGTCTCGCTCAAACTTCAATCTCCCAGAAGAACTCTCTAACAATTCTTCCATCGACTCACCTGTACCAGTCTCTTCACTGTCTTCGAGAACATTTTGATTGGCTACCTCGAGTAGTTTAGGCCCCTTAGGACGTGACACTCCCTGTTGTTGCCTTATCATTCGTCCATAATTCCGTTGAAAACGCCTTTGTTGGGTTCTAGTCATCTCGTTGAAAGGTATCACCCTTCCTGCATTATACTGGAACGAATGCCATACATTTAGTTGGCGAGATTGCTGCCTGAATGTTCTCCCAATATTTATTGACCCGAACTGCCTCTCAAAAGGCGGTCCCCTATAGAATAATGTACCTCGCCCTCTAACAGGCAGAGCGTTTGGGAAAAAATTAGGGCGATGGTGGTGCTGCCATATCCCTGGTTTCTCTGTATTTGCAATTACTTCTCTTTTACATCTTGCACACAGGACATCTTCATTCTTTTTAGGCTCTTTTCCTTTGATACGTTCAAAGACACTGGGATGTGGCCCAGGGTCCTCCTCTCCGTCGTCTATAACCAACTTGAATTTTGGCAACTTGTTTTTGAAACCAGTCGTCATCATGTTCACCCCAAGTGGCTGTGGAAAAGGGTTTTCAGCCACTGTCATCTTCTTCTTATCCTCAAATGTAATTCGTCCTGATTCAATAGCGTTATGGAACACATGGTGAAAAACCAAACAGTTTTTAGTCAAATATGACCATACATTATGCCACTTACAATATTTTTTACCCTTGATTTGTTTAGGGCTTGGCACTTATGTTTATCGCTCAACTTTATCTGTTTATCCTTATATAGTTTATCAAATATAAGGTCTGCTTTGGTTACATCGAACGAGAACGTTCTAGCCTTTTTGTTTTCATTTTTTATAGGCTCATCCTTGCCCGACGATCTAGGCTTAGCCATTATATGACAAGTATACGCGTCTCCTTTGATTAATTCAGCCAAAAACATTTCGGTTTGATCATAATACTCGTCATTAATGGTATGAACATCAAAATTTGGGTCTCTATAATAAGTTCCCTTACTAGAATTTTTTATTTGCTCTTCTTCTCTTATTAATCGTTCATACCTAATCACGTTTGCGCTCAATTGGAAAAGATCGGGAAATTCCCTATCTTGAAATTTCTTTTTCAAATCAAAGCTTAAACAACTTTGAGCGATTTTGACAAACTCCTTTTCGGGTAAAGGTACAAAACATTTGCTTCTTGCTATCTTGAACCTTTGAAGGAAACCTTCTACCCATTCTTTTGACATTTGACATAGATTCGCCAAATCAACCAAAGTAACTTCAGACTCAGTCTTATAAAACTGAGCATGGAACAATTGCTTCAATTATTGCCATGTTTGAACAGAGTTCGCTGGCAAATTGATAAATCAGGAGAAAGCTACTCCTGTTAATGAACTAGGGAACAACCTCATTTTATGGTAGTCGGTTACTTCATCACTTTGTAGTGTGAATCGCCCTATGTGTTCTAAAGTAGACATCTCTCCTAAACTGGTAAATAATGAGAATTCTGGCACTTTATACCCTCTAGGCCATGGATATGCTTGGTTTACCCAATCAGGATATGGCTTTATGTAAGTCGGCCTAATGACAGAACGTACCCCAAAAGCCATTTGATCCTGTACTATTTCCATAATTGGATTTCTCAACATGACGTTGGGGTCATATGGAATTCCTACAGGTTGGTTGATCGGTTGATTTGCCTGATGCCTGATGTTTGGTCCTTGGTTGGCAACAAAGTTGCCATGATTTGGACCATTGTTACCATTAACCTGAATATTTATTCCATCATTAACACGTAGGGTGTTCTGTCCATTATTTAGGACATTGTCTCTTACATTTAGGTTACCCCCCAAGTTAGATATACCATTACCACTATTCCGATTTGGCATTACACCATCCTCCTGGTTTGAAGTAGACGGACCAAAAGGTGGTTCTATCCCTTGATTTGGACTTAGGGCTGAGGAATTATGTCCTACAATTGTCCTAGCTTGAAAGTGACTTGCAATAGGCACAACTGGCTGACAAATTTGGCCTACTAACTTATTCATTATTTCATTTAATATATTAAGTTGTTTGGCCATGTTGTCATAATGTGCATTCCCATTCTGGGTAAATCTTTCCATATTATGAACATTTCGTAGATTTACCTGTTCAACGACATCCTGTGTGAGTTCTCCAAGCAATGCACGCATGGTTCGAGGACTCAATTTTGTCATTGGTTTGTAACAACTGTGACTGTTCTAACTCTGTCCCTCTGTTCGTGGAGAGTTTTGTTGCTCCTCATATCGCTCGATCACAGACTAACTCCTCCCTGACTTGCTGCTTCCTTATCAGATTTGTGAGACATATTGTTTCACTTTTTGTATACTCAACACCAAGGTCCCACTGAGCGTGCCAAATTGTTTCGCGCGAGTAGTCGCTAATAATTAAAAAAGGGGTCAGACGATTGTGTAAGGAACAGATCTCTTGAGACAAAGTCCCAAAAAGGGGTGTTTTATTGGCGATGATTTACAATTAGAAATAAACAGAATGCCTCCAAGGAACGCAAATACACGAGTATTAAAAGAAGTATTTAAATTTAAGCTAAGAAATTAAAATTACATATTCTCTGTTTGAGAGTGTTTGATTTGAGGTCCTTTATTTTATGTCTTCTCTTCCTTTTTATATTCCCTTGATGACTTCCTCGTGACAAACCGCTTGGAAACTGCTTGATTGTTTTATAACTATCCATTTTTTTTTATGGTGGCTAATTTTTCGTGGAATTGCCGTCTCTAACTGCTGTCATTACTCTTTGTCGTTCAACCGCCTTCAACTGGGTTCTTTAGATCGTGGAATGTGATAAGATTACTCAATAACTGCTTTAATAACTGCTATTCTGGACAATCATAATATTTTATGTTTGCTAAGATCTTGGGCGATTCGAAAGCTTGGGTGAGAACGGGGTCATCGCTCTGGGCGACCGTAAGGCACTCCATTCGCTTAGATTATGGGCGTCTTACAAGATTGGGCAATGATGTCACTGTGTTCGTGGGCTTCCACTGCATTTATCAATAATTCTGTTTGGACCTTTATCCTGTACTCCCCAATTGGATTTCACTCTTTGAGCTATTTGATTTGGACTGCACTTTTAGTGTGTCAACAGTTCCAGAAATACAGGATCCACAGTTCTGATTTTTCAACTAAAATAATACAAATAGAACACTGAAAAAGCCTGTGGGATACATCAATTATGAAGACAAGCTGGAGCTCAAGCGCCATGATCTTCACTATAATCCAATGACAATGCTTTGCCACATGGTCGAGTTGTGAGCCTTTTACAGTTCACCGTCATTAAAATGAAAGTAAATTTATTTTGCAAAATTCAAGACTCAAATTTTAGAAATTAAATTCCTGTAAGACTATTATCCTATTATTTATTAAGGGAGTAATCAATTCATGCAGCCAAGTTTGAATATTATTATGTCTGTTTCTTTAAGTCCAAGAAAGTAAATAGAGTAGAGAAAAGTCTCAGTTTTCCATCTTTGACCTAGCCAAGAATAATACTTCACCAAAAGACGAAGAATGATACGGCATCTATATATAGTCCTAGTAGGCAATTTGGCATTACCATTAGAGGGCCAATAAAGAAACTGCTAAAATGAGCGATGAGGGATTCTTGATGAATCTACCTTCACATATTATTGTCGAAATCCTCTCAAGTCTTCCAGCCATAACTGTCATAAACTGCAAGCTTGTTTGCAAGAAATGGCTCAGCCTAATCTCAACTCCTGAGTTTGCTAAGTTGCATCTTTTCAAATCAAATCCTGTCCTCGGTGTCTTCCAACATAAGCCAGGAGGCGGCGAAGTCTGCAGGCTATTCGAATTTGACCATCATGGTATTCATTCTGATCCAGTGTTCAAATTTGAGGTGTCAGTATCACTTTGCATCAGCCATGGTGCAACGGGTTGTGTAGGTTCCATCAATGGCTTGGTTTGTTTACGCAATTTTGGTCATGAATACGATGCTCTATACATATGCAATCCCATTACACGGGAGTATGTTAACCTTCCATTTCTCGACAGAGCCTTTGAAAATCCCAGTCAAGTCACATACGGGTTTGGATTGAGCACGATAAGTGGAAAATACAAGGTTGTAAGAATTTTCCACGAGGGAGCCAATGATCCAACAACAGGTGCATGGTTAAGTATTTCAAGGTCTGAGTGCCATGTTCACACCCTTGGTACAAACTCATGGAGAGACATTAGGGACGTTCCATTCGGGTATAGTTGTCGTTCTGTTGGTCCATTTTTCAATGGAAATCTTCATTGGGTGATACAAGATTTAGAGGGCTCTGAGCTGATTTCTTGTTTTGATGTCCAAAAAGAGTCATTTCACCCATTCCCCCCTCCTTTTCCTGGTGAACGACATAAAAGAAGTCTTCATAGCCTCGGAGTTGTCGCAGGTTGTCTATGCCTATGTGACAATACTTCAGATTCTGAAATTGTCTTGTGGGTTATGAAGGAATATGGAGTGAAGAAATCATGGATCAGAGAATTTATCATCAGCAAAGTGCCAGATTTTGCAGGGCCAGCTTACGAAATGGTTTATGCTTTAAAATTTTTTGAAAATGGTGATATATTGCTCACATTGGAGGACCACTGCTTATTTTTCTACAGGAATCAGAGTAAAACTCTTCAAAAAGTTGAAGCTGGTCCTAATTATACCATTCAGACAATGCTTTATGTACCAAGTTTTGTTTCAGTCAAGGATTTTGTACTAACAGAGAATGTAAGGGTATTCTGAGTTCTTACATTTGGTCCTATGTCTTATTAGAAAGTCTAATCGGAAAGGGGAATGTTTGGTCTTGGAACCGCTTTATTTTCAAGGATTTTTTGTCGTATTTTGGCTGATCATTGTATCTTTGATCGAGAACAAGAACAAGTGTTGTGTTGCTTTTATTGGCTTATATAGCATGTGGAGTAGATTATATCATTTCGTATTTTCATTATACCAATTGTAGAAGTCAATTTCAGTCTACTCTTCAAATGCATGGAAATCTATTTCGTGATTTCACTTCTGCAATGGATGTAAACAAGACGCATTTTTATTGTAACAACGGGTTACCTGCGTAGGCACTTCAGCTCTCATATCTAATTCTTTGGACATGATAAACATATAACATGTACTCGCATGAAATGTTAATTAAATATCGAGTGAATAGTCATATTTTTCTTCCGTTCTAGTCTCCCCCGTAATAAGAAATAATAACTAAGTTGAAATATCATTTTTCACTATCTTTCCCTGTCTCTATAAATCTGACATTTTTCATGATTCCTTTATGTCTTCCTCTATGGCAAAGCCCTCAAAGGACTTGTCACAGTAGTAGACTAGTATGAGATGCGTAATCAAACCCTTTATCACTCAAGATCTTACTCGAGAATCCAACCCAAGTACCATTTGCAACCTTTGAGAATCCCCTGCATGATAGGCACATGCTCCGCATCATAAAAAACATACAATTTGCCCGTCGAAGACAAAAATGCACCATTTCTCTACACCCATGCTCACTTGTATTTGTCATCGTGATTAATTAAATTCATCAACAAATCCCTGAAATAATTCTTGAATTTAAAAAAAAAAAACAAAAGTTTCTCAAGAGATTACTGTTTTGCATTGTATGCCATTGTAAGTCTCTTGAAATCTATTTCTCAAGCCTCGTCCCGAAACAAACCAGGATTTTTATTTTGGATCACATTAGATTTATCTAATTTTTTTATCTAATGTTTTACATACACTCACAATAGGAGTGTGGGGACCACATGTTGGGATTATTTTATTGACGCGGGATCCACGTGCTTGTGAGAGTAGGTAAACTATTTTGTAAACTAAATTATGTACACTTAAAATTATCTTTTTATATTTTACCTTCAAGAAATCCCTCCCTCCCAGGTAGAGGTAGCGCCTTTATTCTTGAAACCTATTACTATTGTGTTTTAAGCGGCAGCTTTGGCACAAGATACCGGAGAATAAATATATTCTTCTTCATTAGTTTATACTGTCAAGTCTCAATTACTCAACAAGACTCTATTGTCTACTAAACAAATGGACGTGGGGCGGCACATTGATGGTCCTCAAAGTTGGTGTTCAACCTTTTTTTGACAAATGAAGGTTCTAATAACTACAACTAGCAATCCAGATGAGATTTGAACACGCCATTCCAAAAGTACAATAACTTAGTCTATGCTTTTTAAAAACTCATTTTTTTAAGAACGCATTTCACACTCTCCCAATAAAATAANTTCCAAAAGTACAATAACTTAGTCTATGCTTTTTAAAAACTCATTTTTTTAAGAACGCATTTCACACTCTCCCAATAAAATAATTTCACACATAAATTCAATACTTCTACTTACTTTTAGCTGCACGTTCTCCAAAAAGTTACCGTTACAAAATCTATTCCTCCGAAAATGGGCTCAAACAAACCATAAATATTTCTACGAATGGATTACTGATATACCGAACATGTCCATAAAAGGATGGAAAAGTAATAAGAACAACTAATCAAAACAAGCCCAACATGTCATATAGAAATCCATAAAGACAATGATAACAGACCAACAAAGACACCCGAGGAAAAAACAGCAGGCAGCAAATCCCACCGGATATTTCTTCCCTACTTATTCAAGACTAAACATCAAGAAAGTCTGAAAACACACACACGCGTCTGGAATACTGCCAGTAGAAATGACTCAAAACCTGGACCTAATCGAAAAGTAGCATTATTGACCACAAACCAAGCTTAAAATAGTTCTTAGAGTAGTGAAAGAAACAAAGAATCCTTGCAATCATCCGTGTGGATTGGCTCACTCATCTTCGGTTTCAGACTCAGCACTCTGCAGCCACTCCACGAATGGCTTGACATTCTTCCAGATAGGGGAGGCCTTATTGTTCCCAGTTGAACCCTTCTGATACCACTTGTCAATAAACTCTTCTTCCAACATATCATTATCGTACAACTCTTTCAGAACCAGCCCCACCTCCTTCACTGCCTCAGGGCTTGCTTTTCCACAGAAAGACTCGATAGCCTGAAGTAGAATCAGCTGTGAGCCCTCTTCCTGAGCTGCAGCTGCAAGGTACTTCTTTTTCTTAACAACCTCTTTAGAGAATCCTTTTCCCACCCCATTAAACAAGGCTTCAAATAAGGCATCAACAACCTCTTGATCAGTACCAGAGAGAGAACCCAAGAACACCTTAAGCTTGGATGCAGATGAACCTTTATCCAGAAATTCCTTGATTTCCTCGACAAGTTCAGCATGACCATTACTAGATTTAACAGTGTTCCCATTGGCCTTGGGTTTTTCTTCGCGTGCTGGGGAGTTCTTACCTGATTTTGGCTTGTCTTCATTGGTTGAGATCATGACCATGCTAGCTGTGACAGAATTCAGCTGCTCTAGGATACTTTGTCGAGCTGCCTCAGCAGATGTGTCAGTCTGCCACTGGACATCATCATCAGAGTCCTCAGCAGCTCCCCCTTCATTCTCATCCGCCTGGCTACCAGTCGGAGAATGCTGCTCATCAGAATTATTGGCTTTCTTCTTGCTAGATGCTTTGGTGGAATCCTTTGCACCTCCAGAAACGCCTTTCTTCTTCGTAGCATCTTTCTTAAGTTTCTTCTGCTCCTCATCAACAGCTTCTCCTTCCTTCAGCCGCTCTTTCTCAGCCCTCCTCATCGCCTTTTTGTCCTTCGATCCTTTCTTTGCCTCGGGAGGGTTCTTAAGAATGAATGTCGTGAGCTTGTCCCTCATGTCAACCTCTGAAATGAAACCACAGGCAGCACATTTTAGATTGATCATCTGTGATTTTGAGATGATGATTTCAGTTTCAGGATTCCCACAGCCATAACACTGGACATACTTCTTGATGAAGTTCTCAAGAAGTGCAGCAAGTTTTGAAGTGTCATGGGCTCCATTCACATGGGAAGTTCCAGTTTTCTCATCAAACTTGGATTGAGCTCCGAGCTCGTTGCCAAAATACTTTGTTGTGTAAGAAGCAGGCCTTCCCAGGGCCTTTGCAATGTCAACCATGTTGACCAAGTTGGTCTTGATGCCATTTCCACGACCTTCGATTTTTGTTATCATTTTAGGCATCTTATACCTGTAAAAGGCATCATCCTTGTTTCCAGCACCAATATTTTGCAAAGCCATTTTGTCCTTAAAAAGGGAACTGATCTATATCAAATTTATCAAAATGGAAGCAGCTCGTCTTCTTCAACAAGGATTTCTTCAGTATGATGAATGTTACTACCAGAAGAAAAAGGACGCATAAATTGGCAACCCTGAAAGTGTATGTTGTATCCTTGGAGCTCAAGATGCATGCAGCCAAGTCTGTGAGCAGGATGACTATACTTATATTTTGATGGAGGACAGTACTCTCCAAGCAACCCAATTACCAATAAAAACTGAGAGGCCTGTTCAGACATAAAAGAATCTTCGAACTTAATGCACTCCACTTTGATTGCTGCAAATGCCGCAACTTTAGCAGCCAAATACCTGCAATCATACATTTGAGTTATTAGAAAAAAGTGGAAGAATAAATAGAATATAAACATGAGACTTACCATGTATCACGGACATGTAAGCAACTCGTCAATGGTTTTTATCATTACAAGAAAATAAGTCCACAGTTTTTCATCTCAGTATAAATTAGAACCAATTATACATGTCATTTTGACAATTAAAAAAACTGCCAAAAACTCCCCAAGCACACAAAATCAGAATCATGTTCATATCTTTTCTTTTTCACAAAAATACTTGTTCACAAAAAATAATCAAAACAACTTATATCGTCTCATCAAAAGAGGCCAGACAAGCAGGCAATTCAATATTAGATTCATTAAGAATTTGTCACACAGCCTCATATTTCAAGTTATGCAAGTCTCAAAACAAAATTTTGAAGCAAAATCATGTGGTTACCAACTCACCATGACATCAATCAAATATCATAGTTGTTTATCATGGAGCTTCAATTGCACTTTGACCTTAACATGCTAAGACGATGGACCATCACAGAGACAGACATAGAGTGGCCTCATATATAAATCTACACATTAAAAATAAGCATCCCCAAAATTAAACCATCAGCAGTAAATTTTTCACCACCTACAAAATAAATATCGCATAAAGTATTTCCATCTTCAAATTCTTGACCATCCTATAAATGTACACAGTAAAAATAAGCATCCCCAAAATCAAACCATCAGCAGCAAATTTTTCACCACCTACAAAATTAAAATCGCATATAGTATTTCCATCTTCAAATTCTTGAACATCCTAGAAAGAAATAGTTACAGGAGAACCTTCCAAGTATTCTTTATACACGTCTTCCAGATATTAAAATTAGAATGGCTAAATCACTAACTGCAAAAAAAGAAAAAAACGAAAATCTGATTTTCTAAGTTTAATAATTTAGTTTCTTAATATTAATTTCAAGGAGGATCAGAAATTAAACATTTATGAAGTTGAACCATCATCTCAATATTTAATATGTAAATACTAATGACTCATTTCAAACGAGCTCCAAACCAAATTAATTCAAACCCCCTAGATCCAATCACCAACTCAAGTTTCTAATCACTATCATCCCACAGTAACATAAATCAGGATTCAATCTAATTTTCAAGACTCAATCACGTAGTCAAATATAAACAAATTCATCATAAATAATTTCTTCTCAAGGTTACCAATCAAATCCCAAATTCACACAACAAAATCATCCAATCCCCATACTCAAATTTCTAATCTAAACCATCGATCTCAATTTTAAGACTCAATCCACGCAGTCAAACATGAAGTTAATCATACATATTCACATCCCACAAAACCCATCAAATTCCAAACCTCAAATCACGTAACAAAACCAAAAAATCATATCAACAGAATAATAAAAAAATAATAACCAGGACTTGGAAGAATTACCTCAGATTGATAAGAGTTGAAGATTATAAAATATAAGGAATAAAAGAGAGAGAAGAAAGTTAAGGCTATGCGCCGAGCTGTCGTCGAAGAATACGTGAATGCGCAAGGGGGCGGTTTGAGTATATATAGAGATACAGGAAACCCTAAGGCGTGAAGAATTAGGGTAAACACGATATCCACGTAATTTCTTTTAAAATCGCAATAAAATTAAAAAATAATAAATAAACAAACACACCGCCTTTCTTTTCTTTTTTTCTTCTCTCTCATTTAATATCTTCTTTTACATATATATAGATATATTTATTTATTTATTTATTTTCAAAAAATGTAATCCTTTTTGAAGAGTAATTTTAAGGACAATAAATGCATTCATAATATTAATCAATCTTATCAAACAATATATATTAATATATCGTGATTGCTGGTGTAATAGCATAATATTTGACGAAGAAAGAAATTAAAATTTGATTTATTTTATTATTTGGTCCAATTATACGTTTCTTGTCTATTTAAATTTGTTGCCACCTATTGAGTGTCATTTTCATATTTTGAATATTAAGAGGTCAAATTTATCTATTTGATTTGATATTTTGTATAACTTAATTGATTGAAATTTGTACAAGTTTTAGGTTTTCTCAAAATGTTTTTAATGACTATTTTACAATCTATTAGCCGAAAATAAGAATAAAAACAAGTAATAAAAAAAGTAAATGTTAGGGAAACAAATATGTTTGAAATATTTAAAATTAATAATATTTGGCTTGTTGAGCTCATTTAAGATTATTTAATATCATTTAACATAATATATAACCATATTTGAAAAAGCCCCCATCTTTATAAATTTTCATTTTACAAACTTAATCAATTTTCTTTCCAGTAATTATTAAAATTTATTTTAAAAAGTTTAATTTATATCTTCCATTACTATATAAAGTGATAAAAATAATCAATAGTACTAACTGAAAAATGTATAGGTAAACAAAAAAAAAAATTAATTTAATTTACTGATAAAATTTACATAATTAGGTAAAATAATTAAATTTAAGTTAAAAAAAACTGCTGTAATTAACTAGCTAGTAAAGATTTCAATGCCTTTTCAATTATTAAAGTTATAAATAGCGTAAATAATTATTAAACTGACAAATCTTTTGCCTTTAATGAAGTAATTGAAATATAACATAACGAATGAAAAATTCCATCGAGGATATAATTTATGTCATTATAATCGAATGAGAGATATATTTGAATTTTACTGTCGATAAACTTATAAACAATTAAGAATATATGAAAAATAAAATTTCATCCAAATTTCATCCATAATATCTACAAATTCTGCCAACAATTGAAACATCATCGACGATATTCATCATAAATGGTTGTTGATTGCGTGCATCATCTATTACTGATGATATTCAAATAATGACATATTGTATTCATTTTGTAATTAATTGTTTTATTAAATTTTACAATTGTTCTCGATAAAAACTTCAACAAATTTGCCTCCTGCACTCAATTTGCTTCTAGATTAAAAGAAAAAAAAATCACGAAATTTTTTTTTTTAATTTATTTAAGTCTCTGTTTGATAATCATTATTTCAAAATTCTTTATTTTATATACCCATTTTCAATCATACATTCACGTGATATTCTGTACGTAAATTTTAAACTTTTTCATATTTTTTAATTACACATTTTCCAGATATTCACTATTCAAAGAGTAGTGCTATTTATCCCCACTAGATTTATAACTCCAATCTATATGACATTAAATGATAAGTGAAAATAAATGAGTCATTTAATTTTACCTTTTTATTTATAGTTTATCACTTTATCACCTAAAAAAACTTTAATAGCATACCCCTATTAAGAACTTTGTTTTTCTCAAACAATGGCTATCAAATCGGGGAATATTCTGAACGTAAATTTATTTTTTTTCCCCCATTTTTCAATCAAACATTTTGAAAATAATAATATTCAAAACATCGTTTTTCAACAATGATGGCCATTAAAGAGAGGCTACGAAGTGTGGACGTCAAAGTAGTGGCCAAGAATATTATGACATGTACCTAAATTTGCTAAACATGCGAATATAATCCTTTGACGATTCCCAAAACCAAGTCATCTTCCTTTTTGACTCCCACCCAAAAAGGGTGGAAAAAAATACATATCCCAGCTCCATCATTGCCCCATTTCCCGTTTCTCTCTTTTTTTCCACTGTACAATACACATTGAAGGAAAAGGCAGGGAAATCATGAAGAGCACAAGCTATGGAAGAGTGTTTGCATTCCAATTTTCTCTATATGTTTCTATCTTCACCAACATGTATAGTTCATGAATTTTAACTTTCTTTGTTTGTCTTATTTTGTAAATTCTTAATTAGTTGAATAGATGATTCTATGGGGGTGTTTGTGCCCATTATTTGTGAATAATGTATTAAGGAATAGTAATTGATGTTGAAATGTGCGGTTAAAAAAAAGTTTTTTATTTATATGTAATATTATTTTAATGAATAATGTGCGGTTGAAAATAAGTATTGTAGAAAAAATAATGTGGTAGAACGGTAAGCAAACAAAGCCTATGTTTGATCTAGATTTTACAAATTGTGGGCTTTATTGGAATCGAACAATCAGCTCATAGCTCAGCATAGACGTCAACAAGAGCTGCAAATCGTTTCCAAGGATTGCAACACCAAGAAGAAGGTCTATTTTTTTTGAGTAATAAAGCTCTAAATTTGAAGTAAGTTTTACAGATTTAGTGTTTTAAATGTGCATTTATATGTTAAAGCTTCACTAAAACCGTTAAAAGATTCAAATTTTGAAAGTTCATTTTGTTTCTGGGCGTGAATAGAAAGTAGGAGGTTAAGATAAGAATGTAATGAATTAGGTGAAGCAATTCAGTGAGTTCGTAATTCTGTAATTACATTATATATTGTAAATTTTATCTCTTTTAGTTTAATTTTGCATTTTAAGCATAAAATGTCATGAATTTTATTGGGATGTGCACCTTGGATACAAGTTATAACAATGGAGCTTCAAGAAAAAGTGCATTTATGGTAATTGGAATCAATCGTACGAATAGGCATGATTCCATTAGCAAAGATATCAATCATGTTCGTTGACTTGGGCTGCTCATGGTTTAGCGCATAAAAAGCCTGATCTGGCGTCCGTCGCGTTATGAGAATATTTCATTTTTCTCAGAAAAAGAAAAGAAAAGAAAAATCACTTCAATCTTAAAACATTAACCATCCTTTGGATTTATATCTTTTTCAGATTTAAAAAGAAGAAGGAACTTATGGTATTACATCTACTAACACTACTATTGGACAGACAATTTTCAAGTGGAACCATTATACATATTTGGTTCTCAACTCGAAAAGAAAATGAAGGATACAAAATACCTTAAAGTTAAGGGTCCTACCACTGGCTTGCATTAAATCTTTAAATATGGAAAACTCACATTTTATGACAGCAAATCAATAGCTCATGTATTTCTAAGTATCAAATTTGCATTAGAATTCTTAAGCATCTCCCCAGTAGCATGAGAGATCATACGTTTAGCCCTTCGTCGATTCTGGCCATTCTTGAAATTCTATCTAGCTCATGGCTCCCGATAAATCTTCGACAGAAGACTTTATTACTTTCTTTTATGAGGCGCCTTTTTTTATCTTTAAAATAGCCTGCGAAACTACTCCTACTGAAGGGCGTTTTGTGCAAGCACTGGTGAGCAATTCGAGCTAAAGGTCCTCACTTCTTTCGAGTTGCATGTACCAACAAGCCTTGCGTCAAGTATTTCTTCCACAACATCTGGACTCAAAGTTGCCTTGAAAAGTTCAATTGGAAAATGAAGATATCAGAATAATAAAACCCGTGGCTGCAGGACAGAGAAAATGAGATAATATTCCATTAAATTTCATAGAGTTTGGGTAAATCCCCTGATGAGTTCAAAAAGGATAACACTACTATGTTATAGGATAACAAGATGGTTAGAAATCTTTTATTTTTTGAACCTAATCGCTCTTTTGATTTCGGAAAAAAACTTTCTTTATCAATATACTGAAGCTGTAGATATCATTCTTTGTTGTGAACTTGTTTGTAGGTATATACACAGGATCTATGTACCCATAGTCAGGAGCCTCTTCCTTCAGCAACCTAGTTACACAGGAAGCATGAAGAATAATCAACATTGGGAACAAAAGCAAACCTAAATCACCAAGAAAAAGAAAAAAGAATATGCTCGAGTTATAGAAGAAACTGTTGGAAAAAATAAATGTGCATCAATTATATTCAAATAACATAACTTTTATGTACACAAAATCGGACAGAATCTTGACTTACCAAAATTGAATTCATAACGCAGAAAAGAGAAATGCATGAATATGAATTTGGTCAAGGCAAGACTTCAACTTTCTCCTTAAAATGATAATGCCCCGCATGAATGCTAACGATTTTTCGGCATTCATCTCCCAAGTATAACGACTACGTCTCACAATAGGAGCACTCCAAATTATGTAGACCAGTGAATCTATTTATGTTTTGAACCATCTTCATGCAACTTGACCCTAAATAAATGCATAACTTTGAAGTGAATATACATTAATATGATAATGCAATTACGAAGTGAATATGCATTAATATGATAATGCATACAGTTATGAAGTGAATGAATGAATAAACACATGGGGTTTATATATAAATGTTGAAAAGGTTTGTTTCAAAAGATACAATCTATGGAAGAAATACAACTATTGGAATTAGTCTCTATATTTGAAGAAACACATCTCTTGAAAAATGATAATGCTAAAAGTCACAATCTTTCATAAGAAAAGACACACATTTTCAGTCAAATAATTTTTAGAATATTCCACCTTATTCTATGTAATTTTTCAATAATTTACGTATTTAAGTAACTTAAATTTGGCTTAATTTTTCATTCACCAAATAACAACTTCCACTTAAATAATTAAGAATTGAAAAAACCAATTTCATTTGCAAAATTCCAACAGAAACACCTATTCTTCATGCCAACTAATGACTGCAATATGTTTTTCCAGTTATCACAACTTGCTATGTTAGTCAAAAAAACATGTTTGTATCGTAGTTAGGAATAAGATGGTATTTGACAATCAAGGAAGAAAAAGAAATTAAAATCTTAGTTTTTAATATTGTCCAGTCTTATCTAATATTGCGTACCAAATAATGAAACAAGCACTAAAGGCCACAAAGTAATGGGCATTGTAGAATGATCCAGCAATTTATTCGCTGACGTCAAATCTTGATGTATCACGGAAGGGACAACCTATTCTGGGGAATACAGTAAATAATCATGATATTTTCACTTACAAGAAAGTAGTTTTACTTATAATACGTCATTCAACCTACCCCATCATGAATGGTGGGAACATCTAGCCTCGACTGTGAAGTGGTGATTTGGTCATTGTCGATGGAGAAAATGAGGTTGAACGGAATAAGGAAACTAGAAGATTTAGCTAAAAATTATTTTATGAGACTAATTTCAGTATTTTGGCTATAACTTTCTCTTCCAATATCTGATTAAGAAAATTCAAGGTGCGTTATAAAGCTAACACAAAGAGCTATAATTTTTCTTAAATAACTCTTTCCAAATTTGAACGTTCACTAGGTCAAAAGTGGATCTCAATCTCCAGCTGAAAATTTAAAAAATCCTTATGCGATCGAAATTTGATTTGTCAAAATATTATAGTCATATTTAACTTCTTTTGACTTCTAATTGCATCCAGTGGACCCCTAGCTTTCTCGAATCATCATTCCATCGCTCGTCTAATCTTTAGATTATTTGAAACTTGGTCCCTGGACTTTTACCTTCTTTCACTTTAGTCTTTTTTCGCTCTTTTCTTCTAAATTCCACCTTATTAATCCATTTGCAACATAAATCAAAATATAAGGATACTTAGTGCATTTAGGCGTTAATAAATCATGCAAATACAAGTATAAATGGATGAAAGCAAGACAAATTGTGCTATTATCAATGTTAAAATGATACGGATGCTATCTCCAGCCGTGCTCTACTCGCATTAAATTTCATCGACGTGAATCTTATATTGTTATGTAACATGTACTCAACATATTTAATCATATATATGCCACAGTCATATCTAAAAAATAAACATTAGTCTATTAGGTATGATTGCCAACATATAATAGTATGTTTAACTGTAAAGTGGTGGTCACAAACTTACCCATTTTTTTGTTGCGGAAGGGAGAAATAAAGCATCATCTTCAATTCCATATAGTCATCAACATGAGCGTCTAAATCTTTTTCCAAATTCCAATACGTTTCATGAGGGAAGGAAAACGGTTCGATTTCAAGACGGACCTTGACATCATTGTATGTCTTCCTGGCTGAATTGAATACAAGTAACATATGCTCTTTATATCGAGCACTGCAAGTATCCAATGTACTTTATTAGTAGGTATAATTGGCATAAACACAAGATTTACTTCAACCCATGAAGTGCTCAATAGAATGTGTGTACTTGTAATGTCATCAATCAGTCTTTCATCTGTGACTTCATCTCATCGAGCTGTCCATTCAGCAATTGATTCTTAGATTGGAGTTCAGATATTTGTTCGTTAAACTGTTTTCTCAATTCCTTAACCACATGTACTATATAACTACCTATAATCAGTTCCAAGATGATTGTGAAAATAACAATAATTCAGTGACATGTGACCATATTGAAATACCATATGATGTGTGATCTAGTAATTGTAACTTGAGCATATTGACATTTAACCTATTAATTATATCCAAAATTAAATTGAATCCATATATCAATAATATTTGATAACTTTAAATGGACTTCCGACCTAAAGAATAAACTCGTGACGTGTGCACACACACAGACCTACAAGCTAATGTCAAAATATGAAGTATTGTATTACAACAAGTAGAATGTGATAATGTGTTAAATACAATACTATTATTAATCTAACAACTTACATCCTTCGACAGAGGCCCAACTGAATGAGGTGTAAGCGAATTAGTTGCGTTGGCTTTCCTGCAATCTAGGTGGGGGTCAAAAAAATCATCATCATCAACTTGCATATTAGAGTGCCCAAATCTACTGTCAGTTATCATAAGTATAGGAGTAAATGGTTTGACACTCGAGAAAAATGGCTTCCTACTTGTCCCAGTACGATAAACTGATTTGTCCATACTATCCCCATATCTCTTCTCTTCACTTGAAATTTTAGGTTAGATAGGTTTGATATATCGCACTTCAATCATATACGGCATTGTCATCTCAATGTCCGACGGGTCCAAGTCATATATTTTGATCTTTCATTCCAAATAAATAAAAAATATAATGTCAGTAATACAATAATGTACGAATCATCAACTTGAATGTTCAGCTATAACACTAATTGAGTATACATTGAAAACAATAGTTGCATTCGTATATGATGTGAGATGACGATATGTAGCATGTCATAAATGTGTCTATAACCTGTAAATGTAATGAATCATCTTTGACTTAATGAAAATAATATGTGACCTATTTAGTATGGTCTGTGACTTCATGAAAATAATATATTACAGATTCAGTATGATCTATGGCTTATGGCTATGTACATATGACATGCAATTTTTGTATTGTAATAGTGATTCTAAGCTGTCCAATTTCTTATTCGGAGGTACACTCTTGAATTCCTCCTAGCTGCATATCTATCGAGACTAGGAATCGTCTAATAAATCCGTACTTGGAAATGCTATCAGAAGACCTATTAATCTATAAGGGGATGTTCTCTTACTCAACTCATCCTCAATGAACTAATTAGCATATCAAAAAGTGACTTAGCCCATGGTAACAAATCCATCGCATTTAAGTCTTCAACTAGTACGAACAAGAAGTATTCGACAACTTTCTCGTAATCTCTCAAATATAAATACGAAGTAATGAAATACAATGCACTCAGCATAGAAACATTCCTATCTAAAAAGTCATTTGAAGCAAGAAATGCTTCCATCGCACTTCATATATCACAGCCTTTAACATACTCAAATATCTATTTTTCAAACACGACGGAGTCTTCCCCAGCCTATTTGTATTGGCATTGTCAAAATATCTGAGCCATGTCACTAAGCAAAACTTGGATAGTGATAATCTTACAAATCTCCTAGCTATATTAAACCACATTTCATTTTCATTAGGTTATTGAACCTACCTCAACAAGAAATGATGTATTAACTCGGATTGTACATCAATTTCATCACATTCCAGAAAAATGGGCAATCACATGTATTCTGTAGTTTAAGCCTTTGGGTTTTTTTAGATTCATTTTGAATTTTTTCAGCACATCTTTCGTGGAGGTAATTGTAATTTTACCAGGAAACCAACTATCCTCTGGTATAATGAATCTCTATGCCTGCATATTGGTCACAAATAACATAATCATTGGTCACAGGTGGATGGCTAGGTCACAAACAACAACAAATATGTCACGAATCTATTTCTATAGTTCATAAATCAAAATTACAAAATTATACAACAACAACAACAAAATCCGGTTCAACAATTTGACATTCCAATTTAAATTACATAATCTAAAATTGAAGGCAAAGTATGTCACAAATGAAAAATACATCATCCATATTTGTTACCCATCAATTTCAAGATTTAGAAATATGTTAGAAATAAAGAAAAAATTGAACGAAATAAAACTTACTTTCTTCGTGATTCGAGTTGTGATCGACTGTGCGGAATTGTGTCTTTTAGAAGGATAATCTTTATGCATTTCATCTACTTTTCTTTTACATCTTCTATTTGAGACCTCACTGTTCCACCTTCTTCCTTCACTTTCACCCATTGATCAAGTCATTACTCTTTGAGTTTATTGTATACCGCTTTCATATAAAGGACTAGAAATTGATTGATGTTTATTTATTGGGAAGACAATGAGAATCGATGTCTGACGTGAGTACATCGAAGAAGTATCAGCGGTGAATGAAGATGAGGTTTGAAAGGTCGCGATATATTGATTTGATGAAAAATGAATGAACGTGGGTGAAGGTTTTTGAAATATGTGGAAATGGAATAGTTTTCCTTTTTGAAACACTTAAATCACGGGATACAGTTATTAATTATTACTTGAATAATTAATATATAAATAAAAGACATTTGATTTTTGAATAATTAAACATTCAGCCTAATTTTAGAATACCGATCTTTAAAAGTAGGGCGTGATATAATTTCCACTTTAATAAAAATAGGAAACAATCACATAAAGTATTTCTAACTTTGAAATTTTGACCACCAAGTATTTGTTATATTGGTCTTCAAGATATTAAAAATACAATGGCTAAAATCACTAACTTAAAAAAAATGATATTCTCAGTTTAATAATTTAGTTTTCTAATATTTATTTCAAAGAGGACTTGAAATTAAACATTGATGAAGTTGAACAATTATAACAATATTTAGAGCTAACTTGAGCCCTATTTATTGCTTAAAAATACACTTTGGAATAGTAGATTTATAGAGAATGTATGATTAGAAATAAGGAAAAATTTTGAATTCACGTGTAATATTATTTTATTAAAAAATAGTAATTGAAAATAAAAGAGAAAAATATATTTTAGAAATAATGGAGATCATACAAGGGCTTAATATGCAAATATTAACGACTCATTTTCAGACGAGGTCTAAACCAAATTATTTCAAACCCCCCAGATCCAATCACCGACTCAAATTTCTAATCACAATTATCCAACTCAACATAAATCCGGATCAATCTCAAATTCAAGACTCAATCACATAGTCAAACATAAATAAATTCATCATAAATAATTACTTCTCAAGGATACCAAACAAATCCCAAATTCACACAACAAAATCATCCAATCCCCATACTCAAGTTTCTAATCTAAACCACCGATCTCAATTTTAAGACTCAACCCATGCAGTCAAACATAAAATTCATTATATATATTCACACCCCACAAAACCTATCAAATTCCAACTCCCAAAACACGTTATAGAAACAAAAAAAAATCATATCAACAGAATAATTTAAAAAATAATCAGGGTTTGGAAGAATTACCTTGGATTGATAAGAGTTGAAGATTATAAAATGAATAAAAGAGAGAAAAATGGGTTAAGCCTATGTGCCGAGTGGTCGTCGAGGAATACGTGGATGCATAAGGGATGGTTTGTGTACATAATGCCATGTGACACTTCATTATTGGATTATTTTAAATACAGTCAACTTTTTCATCAAATTACATCTTGCCAACTAATATTATGTTACTTCATCTATCAACCACTTTCTGTCAAAGTGTCATAACTCTATATGGAGATACAAGAAACCCTAAGACATGAAGAATTAGGGCAAACACAATATCCATATAATTTTCTTTAAATTTACATTATAAAAATAAAAAAAAACACACTACCTTTATTTTTCTTTTTTCCTTCTCTTATTTGATATTTACTTATACGTTTCAAAAAGTAATTTTTAAGTACAATAAATGCATTCAAAATATTAATCAATCTTATCAAATACTATATATTAATCTATCATGATTACTTGTGTAGTCTTAGTCTGCTTTCCGTGCCTTGGTCTTCAATCCCCTTGAGCTACTAGCGAGCATCCCTCTTTGCTTTCTTTGAAGCGTGCGTTGGTCGCATAGGCGACTTCGTTAGTTTTTCGTGTTGTCAAAGATTTGAACAATGAAAATAGATGGCGAGTGCCTGATCAAATTGATCAGGTCATGTAGGAACAAGGTTAAAGTATATCGAGAGCAAGTGATTGAGTTCAGTACTTTCTCATATAAAATTATTGAGTATAGAGATATAGTAATATAAAGAAGAAAAAATTGTTTCATAACCAGCGAGTTGGAACAAGAAGCAGGAGAAGATCAAGAAAACGGACCATTAGATTATGAAATTCATTCAAGAAAAGCCAAAAAAGAAGCTAGAGCAAGTCCTAATTGAAAATGAAGTGAATTATTGATTGTGTCATAAAGACCCTTATGCCCTCGTCCCAATCGTCCCCTCGGAGGAATATGTGCATCTAAACTGTTAAAACTTCCATAAAATCTAGACTAAGTAATAGAGTAAATCGTATTTTTCCCTCTGCCTCGGGTTGTCTCGCAAAAAATTGAAATGATTGAAGTTTTTCTATTTGGAATCGTGTTAGGTCTAATTCCTATCACTTTGGCTGGATTATTCATAACTGCATATTTACAATACAGGTGTGGTGATCAGTTGGACCTTTGATTAATTAACATTTCTTTTTTTGATTGACCTCCTGAACTAGAGATCTTTCTCGATCAATCCCTTTGCCCCCTCGTTATTCAAGAATCAGAAAGATCCCTTTCAAGTTTGAATTTGTTCATTTGAAATCAGGGTTCTTCTACTTCGTTTTTATTTAATATTTTTCCCTCTTTTTTTGTTTTTGTTTTTGTTTTTGCATATCAGAGAGGTTTGCATTTATTGTGGAAAATTCCATTTTCTCTACGATTAATACTTTTTCTAGAAGGGAAAAAAAGATAGTAAAATCTCATAATTTACGGCCCTGCGAGAGTGTATCACTTTGAAAATTTCAACAATTTGTTTAATCGATACAAATTGTGACCCGGGATTGGATTTGGGCCTTTCTTGCGCAGTTTAGGTGGAAGGCGAAAAAGGCCTCCAGTTAGAGTATTGCTTTCATACGGCGGGAGTCATTGGTTCAAATCCAATAATATGCAGGAGAGGTAGCCGAGTGTTTCAAGGCGTAGCATTGGAACCGCTATGTAGGCTTTTGTTTACCGATGGTTGGGAGGCCTACGCCCCATAGAAACTGTCTACCTAAGATTGTCCCTTGGCCCGTAGGTCCTGACACAAGGTTAGAATTCTAGCTCTTTCGGAGGAAAAAGTGTTGCCAAATTTATACCGTCCGTTATTTCATATGTGACGACAAGTCGAACCAAAACAAAATACTTTTTCTTCCTTAGCTGGGGGAAAAATCTGCACGAATCGAATTTTTTGAGGTATGTATCGAGAGAGAATTTGATTTGGTTAGACAATGAGTAATTGGCAAACAAGGATCTGGAATCTTTATAATCCTCACTGCTTAACTTTCAGTGGAGAGCAACAAAAGTCCACAGACCGCCTAATTGACACCAATGAGTAAAATCTCCTTGTGCAGTAAGGGTCGGAGAAGGGCAATCACTCATTCTTAAAATCAGCGTTCTTAAGACTGTAGTTCAGAGGATTAGAGCACGTGGCTATGAACCACGGTGTCGGTCTGGATCTATTATTTATTCAATGAAAACTATTTTTGGCTATTCTCTAGTACAGGTGGATACGTAGAGAATACCAAAGGGTGCAAGACAACTCTCTCTAAGGAACTTGGCAAAATAGCCTCGTAACTTCAAAAGGGATGCCTCCTCACAAAGGGGGAAAAGACAAAAGAAATTTCATTGAAATCTTCTTTTTTTTTAACTCAAAAAATTTCAATTTAACAATGAAAAAAGGAAGGCTTTTTCTTCTTCTCTCAAGTTAAGTAAAAAAATAAATTTGAAGAGGTGTTCCAGAAATGTCTGCGATCGAGTAAATAGTTCTACGAACGTCGTGGTGGTCCCCCCGAACCGCCCGGATCCCACGAGTGAATCGAAAAGACAAAAAAATTTCAGGATAACAAACATTATCTAGAATTTCTCTTAGATTCGAACCCAAAAATGAAGTAAAGGCTCCGGTGTATAGAGAAGACCTCATTATTTAAGAAGTAGTCTACTGGAATTGACTCTGTATTAATGGAATCTCATCATCCATACATAACAATTGGTTATTAATGACTGGACGAAACCAAGAAATCACCCCTCACGTGTGAAATTATAGAAGATCTCCTTTAAGAGTTTTGAACAAAGAACTATCGAGGGTGCAAATCCCTCTCTCTCCTTTTTTCCCCTCATTGAATAGATTTGTTTCTTGTTAATGGTTCATTAAATTGGATGAATTCACCCTCTGAAACAAGTTCTGGTCCTGAAGGGATAATATCAACCACTTGACGTCGGTATCCCCTTTCCCAATTATCATTGTGAAAGAAAGAAGGGGGCTTGACTAGGGGTTGCCGAAAAGAAAGAATTTAGTTTTTCCCACAAATCAATTAGTTCTGTCAAGCTAGCTATATGTTGTGTATTATCAACGATTTCTACATAATGTGGTAAGATGATATCTTGAGCAGTTACACGACGTTCTGAACCCAACTCACGTACCTCTTTAATGGGTGAATAGCCCAACCCTTGGAACATACTACAGCCCTAGTGGCGAAGAGCTGGCATCGAGGTGCCAAAACTTCCCGTCGATGTAAGTTAAGAAATCAAATAATGGTTTATTACGGGGCATATCTCATTTCAAGATTCAGCAACTGACTTGACTGGAATCCTATTTTGAGTCTACTCATTTTTATTTCTTTTTATTTCGATTTTATTTAGTTAGTATAACTCTAACTACTCCTTTATATAAATTCTCTTGTTTTCACCTAGGATTCTTGCTAAAGAAACCTAGTTCTGGTTATCCAGTTACAGAAGCGACCCCATAGGCTTTCGCTTTCGTGTCTCTCAAAAATAGCAGTCATGGTAAAATCTTGATTTATTTAATTATCAGGGACTCCTAAGCATGGACACTGTTCATTTCAATTTTTTCGTATTTTGACTTGCTTATGATCAATTGCACTTAAATAATGCTTGTATCTGTATTCTTCAATTTACTCAATCAAAGTAAACTAATTATATGCTATACTTTTGATTGTCATATTTTATGTCGAACATATTAAAGTCTATAAATTGACAAATTAACTGTTGATAATTAACTTTAATATTTCCTTTTGGGACATCTAATAAAATTGAAATGGTTGATTAGTGCTTTAAGTAGATTACTAACGAAGACATACCTTGTATGGTATGGATTTGCAAATTTTACACGAACCTATAAAATCTATCAATTTTATGGTACGTTGTATTGAGGAATGGTGTTAAATATGACTAACAAGAAAAAAATTAATAAAATTTTTCAATGCTTAATCTATAACTAGACGAGCATTATCATAGAGAGATCAACAACTTTTGCTAAGATTTTTTAACTTAAAAGCAAACATGCGTGAATGCATTGCAGCGTTTGGAAGCGGTATATGAATTGTGCGTAAAACTCTCCTCGACCTCGACACCAAACAAGGCCTTGCGAACACCTCAAGCACAAAATCAAAAGGAATGGACTAAGATAACAATGCCAATTTGTTTTTGCTGGGTTTGAAAAAATCGACCTACATTCTCATTTGAGCTCCACTAGGACGCATGCATTTTACTGCAATAATTTCTGAGATCAAATGGTTACTAGTTCAGGAATGCAACAAATTAGAGACAAGGTTCCATTATCTCACTCTTAATAATCCAATCTCATGATAAGGATACTATACGAAAAAGAATATCTATCGATGAACCATACTCAAATTGCCAAATATATATATCACTCAATTCTAGACTCAAAAGAGAGAACAAATCTCTCTTATCTTGAAAGTAAGGCTAAATATACCTGCAACCAAGGAGAGAGAAAAGATGGAGGGAGAGCTTTTAAGAGTGCAAGTAAAATATTTGTTCAAACCTTATGAGATTGGGGGTCAATGGTGTAACAAGACATTTTTCAATGTTGAGTCAAAAGGTAAGTTGTAATTTTTTTTGGAAACGATGTAACGCTAATAGTGGTCGAGACTTTAGAGATGAGAATAGAGGTGTTCTGGTGGCAAAATATTTATGATCGCCGTCAGTATCGACAAGTTAATTAGTGGATGGAGATTAAATTCTGATGAAATTGACCAATCCTTAATATTTGAGAGGAATGAGAAATCAACGGTTGATTTCAAATCGGGTCTTTAAGGAAAAAGTTGCGCACAAAGAAGTAATAAAAATTCAAAATTTGAAAAAAAATTGAAAATAAAATTAAAAAAATAAAAATTCAAATTTTCTACGGTGTCAGTGAACCCCATATGAACCCATGTTGCTCCATCACTAGGTTATTCATCTTTCCAATCACCTTCCATGATCAAATGAGTAGATAAGTATGACAATGGAGTGGGATATTTTGTCTCTTTTGAATAGTTCCAAATGATGGTTTTCATAAATGGATCTTTAGTCCAATGTTACGAAGTCCATTAATTATAATTTTACTATGTACTCACACCGTTTTGTCTTAAAATTAGTTGGACAATAATGGAGGTTTAGAGCTTCAACCATTCATTTTATGAAAGAAATGAGATCATTTGCAAGTTGGATTAATATATGTTTTGATGTGTCAAATGAGTGTCTAGTTATTATTTCAAATAAAAATAGCCCTTGTTTAACGAGATCTTTGAAAATTAAATATTTGACATGTAAATGGTTAAAATTTGAGTTCGGATAAATTTGGTATCAAAGACTTGATATCCTTGATACCAGAATACAATGGGACTTCGCTCCAATATTTGTTTGTCAGTCGGAAATAAATATAAAAAGAATGTATGAAACAATATTCAAAACATTATGATAATGAGATTTTTTTCGTGTTAAATATTTATTTTTCAACATTTTCTTTCCACGTGCATTTTATTGTTTTAAATCATAAATAGACACTAATTTGACACATCTAGTCGTATAATAATCCAACTCGTACAAGATTTCATCCATGTTGAATTCAATTGGTTGAAGCTCAAAAGCTCCATTATTGCCTACCTAAATTTTAAAGCAAAAACTGGTGGTTCAGTTACAGAACCCCTTGGCAATGTTTGGGAAATCTAGAATTTAAAGGGTACAAAGTACATTATAGGAAAGGACTTACACAAGAATGTCATTTCAAATATGTAACAGAAACATGGATAGAAGATAACTAGCCGGGACGTTTCATACCGAGTCCTCAAACTTTGGAAACACGACACTTAAGTTCCCATTCTTCTCTTTTAAAAATATAATATATGAGCTCAAACTTTCGTTCTCCATCAATATTGCCATCAAAGTAGCTTGTTACAATACACGGATTATCATAAATACTATCATAACTATAAACCACGTTCATTGCACGTCATGTTTTGAGTGCATATTAATGAATTTTGCTCATTAAGAACTCAAATGGATTGAATAAAAAGTTCATTGTTCGTAAAAAAAATAAAAATAAAATTAGAATCACAACAAAAGTACTTGAATTGCAAAGTTTGAAAATTTGCATGCAATTTTCCCTTTAAAAGCACAATCAACAACTCGAAAAATCTGCAAGCAAGTTTCCTTTGAAAAGCAAAAGCAACAACTTGTTTACTCTAACATAGTAACACTTCACGTAGTAGAACAAAAACAATCAATGATTCCACATTTCAAATCTTGCACGGTTTATTTGAAACTTGTTAACGTTACTTACTAAAATGTGACATATGCATCATATTCAATTGCCTAATTCATCGTCTTCACTTGAAGGCGACAACTGGCAAATAAGTAACACCTTATAATCGTGTTTTGACTACGGAATTAATGTTTCCATTTGTTTAATGGAGTACAAAAATGAACTAAAAATAAGCATTTGGAAATACAAAACGCAATAAACTTGAGTTGGGACAAAAGTACCTAATTTTACAAAGTTAGACAACCCATACATAAATTTTACTTAAAAACCGAATCAACAACTTCTACGCAATGATATATCACGTAGTGTCACGGAACCAATCACATCATTCCACGTCACGAATACATAAAACGTGATTACAATCGCTCACTCTGAGCGTGACACAACTTTTTGGGGGCCTTGTCCAAAAAGTCGCGTTCTTTTATTCGAGGATGAGTCCAAGTGTATCACGTCTCTCTCTCTCTCTAAACGAGCCGCCCTTGTCTGCCTCAAAAAAACGCGACTCTCTTTCTCTCTCTAGATAGCCGAAATCCAAAAACGGATCCGAAACAAAATCTGGCCCTCAAAATTTTAAAAACTCACAATTTTACCCCCAAACAGAAAAAAACCCTAACCCTAGCCGCCCCTGTACCAGAACACAGACAAACAGGAATTTGTATAATCTTTGTGCATTTCTATCGTTTCTTGATGAATATTTTGGTTTCTGGAGAGGAGGAATTGAATCTGTTGGTTTAATTTTGATTTGCTTTCATAGGATTAGGTTAGGGTTTGTAGAAAATGGAATGCTGCGGGGTTGGTGGTGATGGAAGTTGGTTTTGGAGGCGATGACTGACGGTGGCGGCAGATGTCAGAGGCGAAGGAAAACCATGGCTGGTGGTAGGGGTGCCCAAGCCACCACCGAATCGAAAAAACAAGATAGTAAAAATTGCCCTAATTTGGTACCAAAATTTACCGAAAAGCCCTCGAGTCCCAAGAAAATTAGGAAACTACACCCGTCCCCCATAATTGAATCAGATTTCTACACTCAAGCTCTTAAAGCTCTCTCTTTCCGCTCTCCCTTTGATTCTGAGGTCTATCAGGCTCCTTTAGCTTCTATCTCGGGTGCTAATACTCTTCCCAGTGGGGTGTCTCATTTCTTAAACAGACACTGGGATAGCCGGAAAAGGCAAAAGAAGTCTCAATTGGGTTCGGAAAAGAAGTCGTCCTTCTCGGGGAGGCCGCGTGGAGTTAACTTTTGGATTGAGACCGAGGAGTATTTTCGTGAACTGAATGTGGAGGACGTCGAGAGGCTCCACGAGGTTTCAAATGTCAGGTTTTCTGGCGACGAGAAGTTCTTCTTTGTTCCTTCTTTGTATAGTAATGACAGTGTGCGCACTCGATATGAAATTTACAACGGTATGCTTGCAAGTGCTTGTCAAAATAATAGTTCTAGTTCAGCAAATGGATATGAAATGGATCATGATGGAAAGGATGAGGTTGAAGGAATAGTGAAAGCGGAGAATGATCCAAATATTGTGGATGTCAATAGTGTTGGTGGAGAAAATACTGAGTCCACTAGTAAAGAAGAAAAAGGAGACAATAGTGAAAAGGATTTTTCATCTTTTAGTGGAATAGAATGGCTTTTAGGATCTACTAGTAAGATTTATTTGGCTTCGGAGCGGCCCTCTAAGAAACGGAAGCTTTTAGGCAGAGATGCAGGGTTGGAGAAGCTTCTTGTGGCTCATCCGGTTGAAGGGTCTGATTCATTATGTCATTATTGTAGTTTTGGCGACACAGGCAACCAGTTGAATTGCTTGATTAAGTGTAGTTCTTGTGCCATGGTGGTCCATCAGAGGTGTTATGGTGTTCAGGAAGATGTTGATAGTTCTTGGTTGTGTGCATGGTGTAAGTGGAAGAATGAGGTGGGGGTCAGTAGTGAGAGGCCGTGTTTGCTTTGTTCAAAGCAAGGTGGTGCTTTGAAGCCTGTGCAAAAACGAGGCTTCACTAGTGAGAGCGGGGGGTCCGAGTTTCAGTTTGCTCACTTGTTTTGTTGCCAGTGGATGCCTGAGTTTTATTTGGAGAACACTAGGACAATGGAGCCAATATTGAATCTTGATGAATTGAAGGACACTCGAAGGAAGTTAATTTGTTATTTGTGCAAGGTTAAGTGTGGTGCCTGTGTTCGGTGCAGTAATGGTATGTCTTGCTGCTTTCATTATGTTACAACACACTACATTTCTTTGCTGGATGGCAGGACAGAAGAATGTTGTTTTAATTGGAATTTATTATTATTTGATATAATTTGAAATGTACTGCCTAGGTGCTATGTTGACCTCTTGATCCTGTGTTTTTCACAGTTCATGAATTTGATATTTTTGAGAGATCTGGCTTACTATTTGTAAAACCATTCTGTAAAGGTGGACATCATAAGAAGATACAAGTTGATAAAAAAATCTGTTTATTCTGTCAAATTTTCACTATATCTTCTGCCATCCAAATCTTTTCCTTTCAATTTCCTAAAATAAATTATGCAACATTGACTTAAAAATGAGTTTAAGTGCAAATTAATGAAAATTCATGCCTTTTTAACCACCTGTAACAGTTGGCGACTGATTTTACCTGCAATTTCTGCTGACTTATATTGTTTAATGTTTAATACTTGACTTTCTGTATATTAAGAAATGCTTCTGATGTTAGGTTTTAGATGCCTAAGGCTCTACCACTTTGGTTTGGCTTTTTCTCATTTTCCTAAAGTTCAGTCCGTCCTCAATCTATATGCACCCCGGACTCCTTTCTGTCCAATTTCATTTTAAGATTGACAGATAAATGTGGGTTTCAAAAGAATATTCACTATGCTTTCTGAAAGTAAGAGTGCGAATAACTTATGGAATTGTTTATTAAATTTAAATGGATTGTTTACCATACTAGTCAGTATGCCCTTTCCACGCAGTGGAATTAGTTGACTATGCAGTGATGACATTCCTGGGGCAACTTCAAATAACGAACTACGCCATATTCTTGGACTTTTGGTGGTACTATTATGCACCTCTTGTAACCAGCAAAATTAGGATCAAATACGAGATACATATCAATGAGGAAGATCCTTACTTTTTGAAAAATTTTAAATTCTTCAATAAACCTCCCTGTATATTTTTATCGGAAGGATCAATTTTTGTATGGTTGTGTTATCGGGAGATTTTCACAATCTCATTCTTTAAAAGAACGTGTAAGTTTTGTTTCTTGTTATCGAGGTTATGTTATTTTTTTGTATGCCGGTATTTCGAAGATTACATTATTCAGGACTTTCCAAATTATGCAGGTTTTTCCTCTACAGCCATTTTGTTAGAAAGTCATGCATAACTAATCAATTAGAATTTGTACTCAATTATAGCTAATAGGTTATTCCTTTTAACTCATGGCTTGCTTTGATTTTTGTCGTAGTTAGGTTAAATTTTGTCGTAACAGTTATATGATGATTGTATTTTAATGTTGCAGAATTGCAGATTATTTTTTCCTTTATCCATCTAAATTTGCGTGAAATGGTTCTATGGTGACTGAATTTTATAATTGCTCAATAGGAGAATATATTTTTCTGTTTGCTTCATTCTCCAAAATGGTTTCTTCTTTTTGTTTGCTTTTTGGATTTTGGATACAAATTAATTTAGGAATTCAAATTGCAGTTGGCAATATACAGATTGGTAAAGGTTCTGTTAAATTGGAGTTCCCAAGTGGAAGGTTTGATGATATCTAATGAGGATTCTGAATGGTCTTTGTTAATATTACTATGATTATAGTCTATAGGATAAAATATATATTAGGGGCACAGCCATTTGTATGAACAAAGGTGAGTCGACTTATCAATTCGATGGAAGTTGAGAAGCTAGAGAATGAATGGGTTATATTTTAATTGCAGTTAGTATTCCATTTTTACACCAAATGCAAAATTTAAGTTAAGCTGGATGGAATGCATTCTGTTCTCTCCTGAAATTAAAGGAATATCTGTTTTCTGACCATGGAAATGGATTCTGTTTCTTGGATTAAATTAAGCTCCTTCATTCTTGTTTGTTGCAAGCTATTTTATGATCTTGAAGCGATTGTAAAGCACTATATTATCAAAATAATGAGTCTACTTGTTGTAGTTTATCAGAATACTTATATTGTCATTGAAAAAAAAAAGAAAAAAGTGTCTTGAGAGATTTGACTCAAAACTTTATGGTTTTACTTGAGCAACCATCCAAATACTTGGTGAAGTTTAAGGAATCAATGGTGCTTTTAGGAATGTAGATTTTGCCAATTTCTTTCTCGTGTGATATCCAGAGAGTTGAATTAAACTTCAAAGAATGAAAATTTTTTATCGATAGACCCCAACAAATGGGGACTTCTTTCAATTTATATTGTATCTTGTTTTATTATTTTCCTCTCTCTTTGCTGTGGGTTATTCATTGGTGTTGCTGTGTCTTTGCCAGAGATCAGCTAGTATGCGGAATTTATTTCTGTCTGGGCATCAGTGGTTGTTTGACATCATCTTATGTGGAACAACTTTATAATTTTAAATTGCAATGCTGGTATCATTTATTCACCCCTTCTTTTCTAGGGGATCAAAAGTTTGTAAATAACCTGAGTTTAGTCTGCCGTAGTGGAAGATATATGTTTCATTTGTTGTTAGCGAATTTTTACTTGTTGCTGATTACGATTTTATTTGGCGTTTCCTAGGAGCTTGTAGAACTTCTTTCCATCCTATATGTGCAAGGGAGGCAAGACACAGAATGGAGATATGGGGTAAACTTGGATTTGATGAGGTGTGCTAATTTTTATGGTTATTGTAGTAGTCATAAACGGACAATAGCTATTGATACCGTTATCTTCAGAGGAACTATGATTATTATAATTTTGTTGATGTTATATTGTTAATTTTAAAATGCTTTCTTTTGTTGCTAAACCTCTTTTTCCTTACCTGCTTCATGTTGTCAGAAATTCTATTCAATGTTTACTATCGTCCTTTGATAATATTTTCTTCACTGCCTATATCTTTTAGGTTGAATTGCGTGCATTTTGCTCGAAGCATTCAGATGTTCAGAATGACAGTGGAGCTCAACAGACTGGAGATGTTTCGTTGGCAGTTGATTCTGTCTGCAACGTCAATATGCATCAACAGATGGCATCGATAGCAAATGAGCCTCACAAGTTAAAAATTAGCCAAAGTAATAGTGCTAAATTGGCCGTTCACGTTAGAACATCTGATGCGGATCTCGGCAAGCTGGATGGTAATATACTGCACGAAGAATTGTTAGATAATAGGTCAAATGCCAAATCTCAGCCAGAAAGTGGGGATGCACAACACCCTATAGATAATGATCCATTGGCTAGGATCGAAAATGAAGATGTCAATGCTAGTGATTCTCTGAATTTTATCAGGATATTGAAGAAGGTATTCTGAAATTGTGAGTATATAAGCACTGAAAGCTGGACATTTTTTGTTTTTGTTTTTTTTTGTTTTAGTGATTTTATCTACTTGTTTTTCATGCAGTTAACCGATCTGGGCAAAGTTGATGTAAGAAACGTGGCTTCAGAGATTGGTGTATCGCCTGATTTATTGAGCAAAATATTCATTGTAATGTGCATTTTCATCAATTTTTTTTTTTTTGGGTGAATACCCTATCCATGTTGATTGATGCTGGCTTGATCATTTTTTTTTTAATCTTAGAAACTTGAAAAGAAAAATATGATTTGTGTTTGGAGTTGCTGCATTCCAACTGCCTTTTCCTTTGTTCAGGATAATCACATTGTTCCTGAGTTGCACTGTAAAGTAATAAAATGGATGAGAAATCATGCCTATATTAGCAGCTTTCAGAGAACTCTGAAAGTCCCTGTTAAATCCGTTCCACCTCGAAGACGAACCAAAAGCAATTTTCGGATTGTGAATGATGAGAAGCTAAGCTTTTCTAAGGAAAAGATTAACGACGATGGAATAATAATGGCTGGTGTGGAAAATGGCCTTCTTGATGGGGAAGACTCTATTGGTCCAGGCCTGGAGTCTGTTCTTGATGGAACCAAGAAGGTATTTGTCTTACTGGATTTTATGTTTGTTTTTGTGATGGAGCTTTTAGATAAATCGAAGTTAGCATTGTTCAGGTTTAGCCATTGTGTAAGTCTAACGACCATGGATTTGCTTATGGTAGTCTTTCAAAGGCTTTCCTATTTTCGGATAATGGTAGAAATGGTTAACCTGCAAATGGCTATTTTTAACAATAATCTGCTCCTCTCTTATCTATTGATATCTTAATATTACTAAACATTATAACTTTAATTTTAAAGTAAATTGGATGGTTTGATTTTGTGCTCCACTGGACTTTTTGCTACTTCAAGCCACTTATTTTTTTATTTTCTCATGGCATTAGTCCTTTTTGTGATATTGAAGTTCAGCCAGAACAGTAGAACTGTATTTTTTTTAATTGAAATACAAATAGGTTGTTGGAAATTCCGTGTAAAATAATCTTGTTGACTCCAAAAGTTCAAAAATGAATGGTAACTATTTGTGGTTTTAGTTAAAGAATGTAAAAAATCATTGTCAATTGTCATTCTTATACCAAACCCATGCTTGTCATTTCAATTGCTTCTAAGTTGTCCAGTGTTGTATTCTACATGTTATGCAGATCACAGTTATTCCAGTGCAGGACCAAGACAATCCAGCAAATGGTTCTCTTAAAATTGAAGGTGGTTGGTCTGGTCACCCTGTAATGTTGTTCTCTGGTTTTATGGATATCCATTTTACGCATTTAATTTTAAGCTTTTACCTATTTGAAGTGTTCTTTGCTTTATTATGTCTCTGTAATAAGTGGAATGACCCCAAAAGGAATGAAAAATAATAATGTAAAGTATTGATATGAAGACAGCAATGAAACATTGATGCATTTCCTTGCCAGGAATCCTTTGTCTGCAAAACTATCCAAGTGCAACAGAACTTGATGAAATTTCAATGAAAAGGCCTACTTTCTTCTTGAATTGTTGAAATTTTTATGGAAAAATTACATAAATTTAATGAAATGCAAGGACCCTATTATCTGCAAAACTAGCATAATGAAATATAACTCATTGAAATTTCAATTAAAAGGCTGTACTTTCTTCTTGAATTGTTGATTATTTTATTTTATTTTATTTTTTTTGGGAAAAATTACATAAGATTTAATTAAACGTATGACGTGTTTCATTTACAAAACCAGGTTATTGTGAACAGTGTTAGGACATTGGCATATGAGTTGTATTTTACTATTTTTCTCTATTCTGAATTTTCAAATGTATGATAAAGTAAGTACTTTTATTTCGAGTCCCAATATTTTGGGTTGGTGTAATGGAGAATAAGATTGAAAAGTAGAATGGCCTTTTGAAGTGTAGAAATTTTTTTGGGATGCATAAAAAGGTGAAGCATGGAAAATTTGATTGTTCAGAGGGAATATCCCAATATTTGCTATTTTTGTTTGGTAGTATATCACATCATGGAGTTCGGTTTAGGCAGGAGGTTTGCTTCCACGTTTCATTTAATTTTTTTATGGCTTTTCATACTTTCATTTTCCACATGCACAGATGAGCCGTCAAAAGCTTTGACCCAAATTCTTACTGATGATTGTCATGTTGGGGGGCCCTCAGCAACTGAGCAGAATACTCTTGCAAGTTCTGATACGGAGAATAATCGTTCAATCTTGCTGATGTAAGTTTTACAACGTGATTGTTAGTTGTTGTATTGAAGTATTGATCTAGAAGAGGATTTTGCATTCTCTGTGGTCGCCAATAGCCTTTTCCTTTCCTTTTTTTTCCTGTAAGCTACATGATTGTCATGTTGGGGGGCCCTCAGCAACTGAGCAGAATACTCTTGCAAGTTCTGATACGGAGAATAATCGTTCAATCTTGCCGATGTAAGTTTTACAACGTGATTGTTAGTTGTTGTATTGAAGTATTGATCTAGAAGAGGATTTTGCATTCTCTGTGGTCGCCAATAGCCTTTTCCTTTCCTTTTTTTTCCTGTAAGCTAACAATATTGGTGATTTAGTGAGAAAAAACTGACAATTTCAGTTCTCGTCTTGTAGAAATTGGGAAGCTATGTCCAATTCTTACATACACCCATTTATATACGGCAAATTGATGCAAATAAAAAAGGGGTTGCTATCCCAAGCTGCACTTAATGAGTCTGATTGTAAGATCCCATCTGTTGCTCATTTGGTATATCTTTGTTGGTGTTGGGTGGTTACTTACTTAATTTGGCAGGGTTAGGAGAAAGAGAAGTTCCACAGTTAGAAGCATCATCTAGTTCAGGCCTTTGTTGTAATAATCACAATCTACATTCAACTTGTGGCGATCAGCCTATCAAGTGCGATGGAGTAAATCTTGATCAGTTGGTCAAGGCGAGAAATGTGGGTCTCCTAAAACTGTCTCCAGAAGATGAAGTGGAAGGAGAACTTATCTATCATCAGCACGGACTTCTTTGCAATGCTGTTGCCAGGAAACACTTTAGTGGTCAGTACTTTGTCCTGTTTTAACATGTATCTATTAATTTGGGTGCTGCTCCGTTTTAGATTGCAGATTTGCATATTGTGCATTTTTTGTTGGATAAGTGTCGTAGCTTGTTGTTTCTTATCGTATCACTTTTTGTGCGTTGCTACTTTCTGAGCAGATGATTTGATACGTAAGGTTGTTAGGAGTCTTCCACAGGAGATTGATGCAGCAGGAAAACGAAAATGGGATGATGTGTGCGCTAGTCAGTATCACTATGAGCTTAGGGAAGCAAAAAAACTGGGAAGAAAAGAAAGACGGCATAAGGAAGCTCAGGCTGTATTGGCTGCTGCAACAGCTGCAGCTGCAGCTTCCTCTAGGTTATCATCTATTAGAAAAGATGCCCTAGAAGAACCTGCACAGCAGCAGGTATTATTTCTGCCTGTGCTTCAGTGAAGCATGATATAAATGTTTATTTCTATTTTTTCATTAATTTATTTGTACAAATTTTTTGGCAGGATCTTCTGAAGATGAGTGCATCTTATGGAAGGTCCACGTTATACTCTCAGCTGAATCCTCGAGTGAAAGAGATTTTTTCAAGATCCGCTGTTGCAAGGCCATCATCAGATACGAACTCTGATATTTTTCAGTCAGCTCCAGACTTTTCCAGAGAACATCCTCGGACGTGTGACATCTGCAGTCGGTCTGAGACATTTCTCAATCCTATTCTAGTCTGTTCGAAATGCAAGGTTTACTCTTAACACATCATACTTACAATATTGATACTTGTTCTTATTTCTTATTTATCATGCATAATTCTTTTTTTTTTGTCTGACAGGTTGCAGTTCACTTAGATTGTTATTGTAGCATCAAAAGCTCAACGGGGCCATGGCATTGTGAATTATGTGAGAACTTGTTTTCTTCTCGAAGCTCTGGACCTGCAAGTGCTAATTCCTGGGAGAAGCCTTACTTTGTTGCCGAATGTGGTTTATGTGGTGGGACTGCAGGTGCTTTTAGAAAGTCAGTTGATGGTCAATGGATTCACGCGTTCTGTGCTGAAGTAAATAATCCTCTTTCATCTTTTGCTACTCATTCACCACCATCTCGCAATGTCATCCTCTTTTCATTTTCATCAAGTGTTTGTTTTACTTTTCTCATGATAGTGGGTGTTAGATTCAACATTTAGAAGGGGTCAAGTAAATCCTATCGAGGGAATGGTGAGTGAATCTATAATTTGAAACACTTTTGTACTTGTGATCCTATACTGTTTATCTGATATTTATTACTGTCATTTGTTCTGTTATATACCAGGAGACAGTGTGCAAGGGGAGTGAACGGTGCATTGTGTGCCTTCGGAAACATGGTGTCTGCCTTAAGGTGAAGATTTTTAAGAGTTGTGGTTTGCCTTTCTAATTTTTTGTTCAGCCTCTCTCTCTCTAAACTTTATTTATTATTGTAAATGTTCAGTGTAGTTACGGTCACTGTCAGAGCACATTCCATCCTACTTGTGCTAGAAGTGCTGGTTTCTACATGAATGTGAGGACTGATGGAGGCAAGTTGCAGCACAAGGCTTATTGTGAAAAACATAGCATGGAACAGAGATCGAAGGTTGATATTATTTCTTCTTTGCCTTAGTTATTTGTTCTGATTGTTTCTTTATTAATCTAACATTGATTGTTTTTACTTGATATACTCATGCAGGCTGACATTCAGAGGTATGGAGTTGAAGAATTTAAGGGTCTTAAACAAATCAGGGTATGTGATCGTAACTACGTACATATTATAATCTGTAACAAAGCATTTTGGTGCAAGTTGTGTATACTCACTGGTACTGCATATTGGTTTATATTTTGCTTGTCTTAATTATTTATCTTCCCAAAAATGCGTCTGTATAAACTTGCCAAGTCTATCTCCAGATATGTTGACTGGATTTTATGACAAAGCAATAAAGTGCAGCCATAGTTATAATAAACGGCCGGTCTTGCTGGAAAGCAGTTAACCGAACTTGGCATGGTCCTATTACGCTTCTGGACCTGTTCACAATCGAACGGACCAAGAACACTCCTACCTATTCCCGATCCTATTTACTCTCTTGGACCCATGAACAATAGAACTGTCCAAAAATAGTTTGACCTAGCTGATTACTGTGTAAACCACTGACTGGTTCTTTCATAATTTCGAATGACTATTGCTGGTTATTATAAAAATTTCTCTAGTTTTTAATTAATAAATAACTACCATATGATTTATCGTTCCATACATAAACGAAATATTTCAATTATTTTAAATTAATAAATAACTACCGTATGATTTTCTAATATGTAGAGAAACGGATTGTAGCTGAAAAGAACATAACAAGCGAAAATTCTAAATAGAAAAGTAAACTAAGATAAAATATGAGCTTCGTAACTTTTAAGCAATTTGAGAATAGGAAATCATGAAAAGGACGATGCACAATATCATTTCGAATTAAAATTAAACAAATATTTTCTTCACCTTCTATTTGAACATCTTATAATAGCAATATAATATATGTTCATAATGTCAGTAAGTGTATAAATTATGACTTCATGCTAGAGGGAAGAAACATGACATACAGAATAAAATAATAAATATAGTACCTTTCTCATGAACGACGAGCAAGTTAAAACTTCTAATTTACCCTCAATAAATAAAGAAAATAATGCCTTACCGAACTCAGCATTGACCCATTGATTAAGCCGGTGACCTAATAGAGTCATTGTGCAGTTGAGTGTCACAACTATGAATTGAACACTATAAATGTAAAGGCTTGGATGTTATTATTTTTGAAGAATGATTTCTGCTGTGTTTTCTTGATCTCTCTTGAAACTACAAGTCTTACTTTTGATGCTGGCTTGTTTTGGAGTTAATGAACGGTGTTGATGCAGAATGGGATAGTGAGAGTACAGAGAGATTGTCGGAAGAATTCAATATTGTTCAACTTTTCAATAATCAGTAGTCTGCATAATTAGAAAATCCTACTCCTATTTATTCTGAATTCCATAATAAAAATGGAAAATTACCAGACCAATAATAATGGCTTATTTCCTAATTTTAACCTGATAGTTATGAAAAATAAATAAATCTAAACACAATCAAATAAATTAAAACCAATCAAAATATAATTCTATACTTGTGCCTAGAAATAAATGTTTGATGTATGGCAAGTCCTTTAAGAATATCCATGTTAGTATCTTCATCATGGGGTCAGTCTTGGAAATTTGATCGGCAGTGGTTAGTGATGGACCGAGCGGCAAACGATCAAAGTTAATTGGTTGTTTTGGTGTTATATAATAGCGGTGTTATTTATAGGTGCTGGTCTGCAGTATGTATTAAAGGTGCAGGGGATGCTATCACGAGGGAAGTTCGATGACTGAGGTGAGGTGAAATGGAAGTGTCTAGATCCTAGATCTGAGATAAGGAAACAAATGAAAGGTCGCTTTGAATAGTTTTTGCGACAATTTTATTGCTGCATTAGGTCTTCAAGCTTGTCGTTGAAGGACTAAGCTGCAATAATGATCCAAGATGATGAATTATAAACAGAATGGGTTAATGCTGCAGTGAGGATTGCTATGGTGAGGGGAGTTCAATGACTGAGGTGGGAGGTGGAATGGAAGTGGTTAGCTCTCAGATCTGAGATGGGGAAACAAATGAATGGTTACTTCGAATAGGTTTTTTCAACAATTTTGGTGCTGCTTCAGGTCTTCAAGCTTGTTTATGTAATGGCAGTGGTGGCACAAACCCGTCATGATGAAGATCATGGATTGAAATTATAGAGATTGAGAGGAAGAAGATAGGGTTTCCTTTTGCAGTTGGGTCATGTCTTTACAATGTCAATATTTATTATGAAGATTCTGCACAAGGTAAAAAAATGACAATAGCAGTTGCAGTTAGCTTGGTGGGAGTATGAATTTTTCATCTTTGGAGATAAAGATTGGTGGTTCTTTTTCTCTCTCTCTTTTTTTTTTTTTTTGATTTTTTGGTCTTTTTATGCAAAGGGTAGAGGGTTTATGAATTGTTTTGGAATTTTTTTTTTAATTCCATCTCAACACTGAGGGGAGGACAATGTTATTTTCAGAACCTTCGTTTGTCTACCTTCAATTGACCCTCAGGGAGGTGCATGTATCTTTTTTCTTTTATGCATTCTTAATCTCTATTGACGGAATCCAAATCTGTACGTTCCCCCTTTTTTTGTTAATCTTGTGAACGCATTAACAGTATTGATATTACTCTTCTTGTTTGGAGTTTCTAGACCATGAAGAGATTGAATGTGCCGGTTTTTCTTGTGTCTGTCGTTAATAATTTAGTTGTCAATGTTATTTGTTGTGTTCTTATGGATGGCAGTTTCTATGGCCTTTCATCTTATTTAAATAGACCTATCTTTTACCTGCTTATTCTTTGTTTTATTTTCTTGGTTGGCTGGCTCTGTTGTTTTAAAAACGACTACAAATCAGCTGTGTATGTTGGTTTATGTTATTCTATCGCTTGTTATCTTTTTGTGGCTACAATGAACTCTTTCATTTTGATGCATTTGTTCTCTTTATACTATGGATTATTTTATGCAGGTTGAATTGGAAAGATTGCGTCTTCTATGTGAAAGAATTGTCAAACGAGAGAAATTGAAAGTGAGCCTCCACCTTGATTGTCTTCCCCCATACTGATCTTTTGTCTTGTCTTTCTAGTTTTCCTTCCAACAGAAGTATATCACTGGTGCTGCTATGTTTTTGTGTATAAGATGTGCCAATTTGGCCTTTTTGGTGGTTCTGTCACTGTCACATGATCATTTTCTTCTGTTCTCTGCTTGCAGCGTGAATTGGCTCTTTGTTCTCATGGTATTCTTGCTTCAAGTCGAGACACTGTTCTGTCTGCTTTGGCTCGTCATCCTTTTTATCAACCTGATGTTAGTTCAGAATCTGCTACAACCTCAATCAAGGGTTATACCACCGATGACTACAAACCAGGAAGTGAAATAGTGCAAATAGCAGATGACATGACAGTAGATAGCACTACTTCAGGTAAAAGGCGAGTTAAGCTTTCCATGTTCACGGACAATGACGGAAAAACAGATGACAGTTCTACATCCCAAAACCTTTCGACGCCAAAGCCTATTGAGAGGATTTCATTTTCTGGGAAGCAAATTCCGCAGAGACTTTCTGTTGCATCAAGGAATGTTTCGGATGACACGGAAAAGCGTTCAAAATATAGAAAAGTAAGTGTTTGTTTGTGAGGGGGTTGTGATTTGAGTTTTCTCTTCTTTCTTTTAAGCATCATAGTCAATTGCTAGTACTTTAAATAATGCAGCATACTGAAACTTTGGCAAAAGAGTTGGTGATGACATCAGATCAAGCATCTATGAAGAATCAGCGGCTACCTAAAGGATTTGTTTATGTTCCAATTCGGTCCCTTCCTAAGGACAAGGAGACAACTCCAGATTTGAGTTCGCAGGAACCAGTTGAACAAAATGGATAGCTCGATTCTTTGAAATCCCAGATGCATTTCTGGATGTTGGGAAATTCCCATTGTGGAATGTTCTCTTTCTTGGCACTAACATGTACTGTGCTCGAGAATGGCTGGCCTCCCTCGTCTTGACGGGGAATGTTGTACATGCGTTGTCTGAGGACGTACACTGTACAGTGGGTTAGGGAAGTATTGCCATTGCATGTATCTCAATTTGCTCTAGTTAGGTTGCTTTTTACCGAAATTTTTGTTTCTTTATTTTCCTTGCTGGAAAAGGCAATTGAAGCTATGCTTGTAATTGTATAAATCTGTGGGAAGGTATTGCCGTGCTGCTTCAGGTCTTCAAGCTTGTTTATGTAATGGCAGTGGTGGCACAAACCCGTCATGATGAAGATCATGGATTGAAATTATGGAGATTGAGAGGAAGAAGATAGGGTTTCCTTTTGCAATTGGGTCATGTCTTTACAATGTCAATATTTATTATGAAGATTCTGCACAAGGTAAAAAAATGACAATAGCAGTTGCAGTTAGCTTGGTGGGAGTATGAATTTTTCATCTTTGGAGATAAAGATTGGTGGTTCTTTTTCTCTCTCTCTTTTTTTTTTTTTTTGATTTTTTGGTCTTTTTATGCAAAGGGTAGAGGGTTTATGAATTGTTTTGGAATTTTTTTTTTAATTCCATCTCAACACTGAGGGGAGGACAATGTTATTTTCAGAACCTTCGTTTGTCTACCTTCAATTGACCCTCAGGGAGGTGCATGTATCTTTTTTCTTTTATGCATTCTTAATCTCTATTGACGGAATCCAAATCTGTACGTTCCCCCTTTTTTTGTTAATCTTGTGAACGCATTAACAGTATTGATATTACTCTTCTTGTTTGGAGTTTCTAGACCATGAAGAGATTGAATGTGCCGGTTTTTCTTGTGTCTGTCGTTAATAATTTAGTTGTCAATGTTATTTGTTGTGTTCTTATGGATGGCAGTTTCTATGGCCTTTCATCTTATTTAAATAGACCTATCTTTTACCTGCTTATTCTTTGTTTTATTTTCTTGGTTGGCTGGCTCTGTTGTTTTAAAAACGACTACAAATCAGCTGTGTATGTTGGTTTATGTTATTCTATCGCTTGTTATCTTTTTGTGGCTACAATGAACTCTTTCATTTTGATGCATTTGTTCTCTTTATACTATGGATTATTTTATGCAGGTTGAATTGGAAAGATTGCGTCTTCTATGTGAAAGAATTGTCAAACGAGAGAAATTGAAAGTGAGCCTCCACCTTGATTGTCTTCCCCCATACTGATCTTTTGTCTTGTCTTTCTAGTTTTCCTTCCAACAGAAGTATATCACTGGTGCTGCTATGTTTTTGTGTATAAGATGTGCCAATTTGGCCTTTTTGGTGGTTCTGTCACTGTCACATGATCATTTTCTTCTGTTCTCTGCTTGCAGCGTGAATTGGCTCTTTGTTCTCATGGTATTCTTGCTTCAAGTCGAGACACTGTTCTGTCTGCTTTGGCTCGTCATCCTTTTTATCAACCTGATGTTAGTTCAGAATCTGCTACAACCTCAATCAAGGGTTATACCACCGATGACTACAAACCAGGAAGTGAAATAGTGCAAATAGCAGATGACATGACAGTAGATAGCACTACTTCAGGTAAAAGGCGAGTTAAGCTTTCCATGTTCACGGACAATGACGGAAAAACAGATGACAGTTCTACATCCCAAAACCTTTCGACGCCAAAGCCTATTGAGAGGATTTCATTTTCTGGGAAGCAAATTCCGCAGAGACTTTCTGTTGCATCAAGGAATGTTTCGGATGACACGGAAAAGCGTTCAAAATATAGAAAAGTAAGTGTTTGTTTGTGAGGGGGTTGTGATTTGAGTTTTCTCTTCTTTCTTTTAAGCATCATAGTCAATTGCTAGTACTTTAAATAATGCAGCATACTGAAACTTTGGCAAAAGAGTTGGTGATGACATCAGATCAAGCATCTATGAAGAATCAGCGGCTACCTAAAGGATTTGTTTATGTTCCAATTCGGTCCCTTCCTAAGGACAAGGAGACAACTCCAGATTTGAGTTCGCAGGAACCAGTTGAACAAAATGGATAGCTCGATTCTTTGAAATCCCAGATGCATTTCTGGATGTTGGGAAATTCCCATTGTGGAATGTTCTCTTTCTTGGCACTAACATGTACTGTGCTCGAGAATGGCTGGCCTCCCTCGTCTTGACGGGGAATGTTGTACATGCGTTGTCTGAGGACGTACACTGTACAGTGGGTTAGGGAAGTATTGCCATTGCATGCATCTCAATTTGCTCTAGTTAGGTTGCTTTTTACCGAAATTTTTGTTTCTTTATTTTCCTTGCTGGAAAAGGCAATTGAAGCTATGCTTGTAATTGTATAAATCTGTGGGAAGGTATTGCCGCCTCCCGGGCTTTGTAAAGTCAGTGTAAATATGAACTTATATGTCAACATTTGAAAAGAATTGGCTCAGCAGAAAATTGATGGTAGAGTAAACATCATTGTTAGCCGTTTGTCAATCAATCTTCAAAAATTATATTTACAATTGACACATTCTTACAATAAATTATTTTTCACATGAATTTAAAATTTTTTCATATTATTTAATGACACATGTTCCAAGGAATCACTATTTAAAAACTTATTTTCCCAAAATATTTCATTTTAAGAACATTTTTCTGCTTTGTTTCATTGTACGATGGTGTAATTTATTTCACGAACTACCAAAATTGTGAATTTTTTGCCTTGAAATTATTTACAAATCTTTTTAGAAACAAGTTTGGACAAAAAGAAAAGAAATTTCACTTCAAATGAACATTCTTTCCAAATGCTTCGTGGCCCATTTAGGAGGGTTTACACATTTGCTTTTGTTTATTGTTTGTATAAGAGTATTTTTGAAGACTTTGGTGGGGTGGTATATCACCCCAAGTCTTGAGGTGGTCACCTCATGAAGGTGGACCACCCGATGAGGTGGTGATCCCTCATTCTACGGTCGCATCACGTAGCTCCCATGAGAGGTACTCTTGCCTCTTGAAAATTGCTACTACAATTTACCAAACATTGATTCATCATAAATGCTAGAAATCGGTAAATGCTCGAAACCATATAAAAATGTGTTAAATCTACCCATGGCCAATATACTATATATTTAGTGTCATTATGACCATCAAAATTGATTTTGATTCATCGTGATCATTGCACTTTATATTTAGTTTAACGTTGAACATATTTTTGAACATATTCTTGCATTGAATATGTGGCATAATGATAGTAGTTATTGAGTTATGAGAAACGAGTTCATGTTTGAAGTAAAAAGGGTACGGAGTCAAGTTTATAATAAAAAAATTTGAATATTTTAACTCAATGAACAGAGAACACTTCTTTCTCGAATGTAGCAAAGCTTAAGAATCTCAGAAAATGCATCTGAAGTAAATTCTCAATAATTTTTAGGGTACGTTTTATAAATCAAAACTTTCAAAATAAACGTTCTTGTCAACTCGTGTAACTTTTTAAAAAGCTACGACTAATAAGAGAGCACGTTATAATCCTTCATCTTGACCATACCAAATACTATTTATGTTGGGACATTATTTCGATATTATGAGATAGAGTAATGTTATTTATAGTTGTTTATTGCGGTGGTCGTCCCGCTCGTCATCCTACATGGTGGATTGTGATTTAATGTATTAATATGATAATTTTTTAGTCTTATATATCAAATCACTAATCATTACATATATTCTACGTAGGACGATTGTAATGATGAGTAATTGTAAATAACATTATTCTATTATATGAGGTAAAAGGGGGTAAAAAAAAAAGGAAAGAAAAAACGAAAGTCGCCATATAAGACATCCAGTCTAGTCGCCAATCCAACATGGCACCGCGTTTTCTCCTCAGACGCCTCTTCTTTACCACTACTTTTTCATTTCCCCCAATTCTCTCTCACTAAATTTCCCCAATAATACACACACAGAAGCGCGAATTTCGTAAACCCTTCAACCTTAATCCAACGAACTACAAAACCATGTAATAGAATTCCAACTGGGGAAAAAGAGGTATGAATTTTCTGATGTAACAATATTTTTTTACTTAAAATAAGCTTGGAATTCTTGTTTCAATTCATGGATTTGACTCTCAATCATCACAATGCATCGCATACCAAAAATCTTCATACGTAGTTCTGAGCGTCGCAAAACCCGCTCGAAATCTCGCTCCAGTTCTAGCTCAAGTTCCACTCCAAGCCGCTTAGCTGCGAAGCCGATTCCGAGACTCGAGCGGCTTAACGCTGTGAAAAACATTGACTATGAATACATTCCGTCAACTCCCTGGACTTCAGAATTATCGGCATCGTGTTCGTCTGAGGAATCTTTACGAGGGCGGTCGCGGGATTTCTACGGCGGCCAAACGAGCTTACGAATCGAAGGGATTGATGGGCAGTTCGAATTTATCTGTGAAACGCTGGGATTTTCTGGAATTGAGGATTTTGGGATACCTCTTGCAGAATACGAGGCTATGAAGGTCAGATCCTCTGATGCTCCTTGTCTAATTGGTCAGAAAATTGAGGATAGTAATGGTAGTGTTCTTGAAATTTCCGGCGGTGGTGGTACTTTGAATTTAAGGAATAAGAAAACCGAGGACAGTATTAGTAATGTAATTGATATTTCAGTTCCCAGTTGTAATAAGGTTGTTGAGGTAATTAATCACAAAATCGAGTGTAATGATTTCGAGGATTTAAGATTTTCGAATAGCAGTAATGGTAGTAATCTTAGTATTATTAGCAGAGGTGATGATGATGGTCTATGTGAACTATCAAAGAGGCTAGAGAATAGTGCAAGAATAAGTAATCTAGTTTACAGCAATAATGCAAGTGTTAATTTGGGGGAAATATGTAGAAATGGTATTAAGGGTGTGCGGCCACCAGTTCTGGCACCGCCGCCTTCAATATCATTGCCCGTGATCGATAATGAGTGCTCAACTTGGGATATTTTGAAATCATTAGCACCAGACAGTGATAAAAGCTTTTTGAGGTTTGAAAGAAGGTTTTGTTCAGAGGATGACGAGCAAGAGACTGAAGTAGCTGGTGGGATGAGGGATGACGATGAGGAAAAATTTATGAGGAAGAGAAAGATAATGATGAGAGAGGATATTGGTGTGATATCTGGGTCATGTTCATTTACCACAACTTCAAATGATGATGATTCATCGAGTACGACTACCGAGCCTGCATCCTATGTTTCACCCAATGAGAAGTTTAGCCGCATTATTGTGGACTGGCAGAAAGGGGATCTGTTGGGTCGTGGATCATTTGGGTCTGTTTATGAAGGAATTACCGGGTAAGTGCCACTTCTTTTCACCTTTTTTCCTGGGTGCTAAGTTGCAATGAAATTGTTGAGCATGGACCCGTATTTATAACAACCGGGTTTTGAATTTTATTTCTAAAATTTTGAACTCCTATTTCTTATTTATTTTGACAGCAAAAAATCTATAGAATTGTTCATCAAATAATGAAACTATGGATTCTGTTAATCTGATGTTCTAGTTTTCAGTAAAATTCTAAATTCTTCATCAATTAAGAAAGAAAAGTTTGTAGCTTGAAAGATTTCCTTTCCTTGCAATGGATTGCCCTTCTTCCCGATAAAGGCAGATAAAGAGCCACTCTAGTGGTTCAATAGATTCCAACTGCTGCCAGATAATGGTTGCTTTTAGAGAATTATTTGTTCAGACAACAAATCTTTCAAATGTAATTGTCTACAATGGATTTTTTTCCCCGTTTATTTGTGGTAAAAGACCCAAAGCTTGGTCTTGAAAAAAACTAAAATTTAGATAAAGAACCTTTCAACAACAATCGAGTGAAAAAAAAGTTCATTTATCCTGTAATATCGTTGCACAATTCTCTCTGTTATGAAAGAACACTGTTAAAAAACTTTGCACTTGTTTAGAGTACCACAAATACAGATGAATTCTTTTTGCGATAATATACTAATTTTTTCTTAATATATATACCTGCTTTTTCTGCAGCGATGGATTCTTTTTTGCTGTGAAGGAAGTATCTTTGCTTGACCAAGGGGATGAAGGAAAACAAAGGATCATCCAACTTGAACAGGTTTAGCTGCCAGTGCTTTGTTTAATTGTTCACTTGACTTCTCACCTACTTCTAGATTCATTCTCTCAATGGATCTGATAATTATTTGCTGTAAAACTCTCCACCTTTCCTCCAACTCGTTTCTTTACTATATGTTTTCTTCTTGCCCATTCAGGAAATTGCTCTTCTAAGTCAGTTTGAACATGAGAATATTGTCCAGTATTACGGCACGGAGAAGGTATACCCTTTTTGCAAATTAACTGTACATGTTCTCTATTATAATCATTATATTTTTCAGGTGGAGGGTGGAGGATGAGCATTTCTTGCTTTTAGCGTCTGTTTTCAGCTAATATTTGTTTCTTCAATTTCGGCATCACTGTTACAAGATTCTTTCCTTTTCCTTTTGCAAGATGCTTGGATTTTTATTCGCAGAGATGGTAGAAATTGAAGTACAAGATATAGAGAACTTCTTGTGTTGTCCACTATTTGAAAAATGTTGACAAAATTGAAGCTCACTGAGATGGAATCTTCTACCGAGCTTAACTTTTTCTCTCTTTTTTTCCCCTTCAGTCTTTCAATAACATCTTAATTTTCCTTGAGTATATACACCGTTTCAAAATTTGATTGAATTTTTTTCCTCACATCAAGATTAAAGTGCTGAAAGTCATATTTTTTATTTCGCAGGTTGAATCACATCTTTACATCTTCCTTGAGCTGGTTACTAAAGGATCCCTTCTGAGCCTTTACCAGAAGTATAACCTCCGAGATTCGCAGGTCTCTGCATATACTAGACAGATTTTACATGGCTTGAAGTATTTGCATGACAAAAATGTGGTCCACAGGTGATTGAACCAAACAACTCTGTGCTTCTGGTTTTAGTGATTTATTGCTTTGTTCCAAAAAAATTGGTTATGTTTTAAAAGATATTTATATATTAAATCATAATTTTTTTACCCATTCATGTGTTGTATATTTCAATTGAGTTTTGAGTATTTGCAGAGTTGCAGTTACACTTCTCATTAACCATTCCTTAGGGGCTGAGGATGACTACACATTTGTGTACATCTTGTATTCACTTCAAATCTTCATCAACATCCCATTATTTTTTGATATTTAGGCCCTGTTTGAGCCCCATTATTTTCTCATTAAAATGAAAAATATGACCGTTATCCATCACATCAAGTCACTATATTTGATTTTTTGTCTCTTGTGTGAGACCCATAACGACTATAGTTTTCATTCTTATTTTTATAATAATGTGGCTCAAACGGGGGCTGAAAATTTCTTACAGTCGCTTTTTTTACTTACATCAAGCATATTCACTAGAGATCAACCTGTATTATTTCCTTCTTGTTCTGCAATATTGTAGGAGAATGTAATTTACATAAGATCAATAATCCTATGCATGCGAATCTGTAGCGGTTTTTATAGTATGCATTCTGTTGTCTGGATTAAGAAACTGAAGTAGGATCAACCAATTTGTAGATTCTTTCTCTCACCTTGGTAAGAGTCACCAGCTATGAGCATGTTTTGATAAAACTTAAGAAAGTTACTCTTACAAAAGTAAGGGAACACTCTTCTGTTAAAAAATTCTAAAAAAGTTTTTTATTTTAAAGCTTCAAACATGTCTAGCTGAGCATGGAAGTTTACTTTTTCTGGGGGCTTTGTCCAACATGCTTATATTGTTCCAAGAATAATGCTACTTTGCTAGAAAATATGTGACATAATGGTTGACATAATAAATGTTGGCAAGATATGATTAGTTGAAAAAATTGATTGTATTTCAAACAATCCAGTGATAGGTAACCACATGACATTATGTCAAGTATTATGTCAGCCATTATGTCTATGTAGCATGATTGTTGTTCCAAATTGCTAGTTGATAGTAGTGAAAAAAATTATACCACAAGGTTTTCTAAAATGTTTCACTTCTAAATTTTCTTGACAAGTGATCAAATTATGTCCTTTCATTTAAGCGGTTCATATTGAAATTGGCTAGTATCATATACTTGAAAGTGTTCCTTAAAACAGGTTGTCATTTTGTTTTATATTTTTCAAGCAAGGCTTCTTAGAATTTTATGGTTAATTGAACCGTCTCCAGGAAATTGGAAGCTAATATTACAAAAGCATTTGTCAGAGATTTTTTTATTAGAAAACTAAAATTTGGGGTGAGGACTCTGTTTTTGATTAATAATGTCTGTCTATTCTGGAATACTTTATTTTAGGCTGCACTGTAAACTTAACAGGCAAGAGAACCAAAAAAAGGACGTTAGGTGAGTGGGTGACGAAGAAAGAAAGTTCATTTGATTATCAGTAACATATGCAATTTCAAGCTATCCTTCTCTTTCTCCTCTTCCTCATTCCTTCTCTTTCTCCTTTTCCTCATTCATGCTTTAAAAAAATTAAAGTGCAAATGTTTCGACGTGCTTCATTTATGCCAGCTGATTCTGTAACACTAAGATCTCACTTATTTACCACTCTTGTTTCAGAGATATTAAGTGTGCAAATATATTGGTGGATGCAAATGGCTTGGTGAAACTTGCAGATTTTGGCCTTGCGAAGGTTGCAGTCTCTAATTATCCCATCTTTTTTCTCCTTTTCAAAATAAAAATGCCCTCTTACTTTGCTTGGCAATATTTTACTGCGATTGTTGTTATGACAAATAATTTTGTTAGTTGATTCATTGTGCAGGCCACAAAGTTGAATGATGTGAAGTCTTGCAAGGGGACTCCTTTCTGGATGGCTCCTGAGGTTTACCTTGACCCTCTTTTCTTAACATTTAAGTAGCCTGACTAGTTGATATGTTCATGATACTAACTTGTAACATATGTGCCAAAGGCAGATATGTTCATGATACTAACTTGTAAATTGATTTCTTGGATTCAATTATTTCCCTCTTCCTTTTAATGTGCCAAGGTCAAAGGGAGATGAGATTTTATCTGCAACATTTCCTGTTGTGTTTTGCTCATTATCAATCTATGTTGCTGTAGGTGGTTAAGAGCCTGGGATATGGGCTAGCAGCAGATATATGGAGCCTTGGGTGCACTGTCTTGGAGATGCTAACCCGATGTTTTCCATACTCCATTATGGAACCTGTAAGTAAAGCAGTTTTGTTCTGGATTTCCTTAAAACTAGAGCCCAGAGGCTTGTAGATACTTCTTTGTCATATTAAAGAAAAAATCATAACTTTTGAATCGCTACAGGTCATAATGCTTGCCGATAATTATATAATAAATTTAGCCTACATTTGTTTCATTTTTATAAACTGGCACTTTTATCCGCACTTTTCAAAGACCCACATATACTAGCTATTTATCCACCACTCATATTATCTATTTATAATTTAAACCGTTTATAAACACTTCCTAAACATGTTCTTAGGATTTTTCTTAAACAATCGCTTTCTTTTTTTGTTAGCATATCCATAATTCCTAATAGAAATATATAAACGAAACTTTATTTAGAATTATTCTGGTTAATCTAGAACTGAAAGTACAATCCTTGAATCTCTGAATAGTTTAGGACCGCTTAAAGACTCGGATCATATATAAGATATACTAAACATTGTATTTATATAACTCACAATGATGGTAAAATAATGGAAATATCTGCCTCTTCCTCAAGTAGAAACTTTGTCTGTTCATTCTTACCAGTACTGCGTTGGCTATTTCATTGTCAAAATATCAATATGCTGTCATGTTGAAAGATAGATTATAACAATGAAAGAGATGACAGAAATATGAAGATATCTCCTCATTAATATGATTTTTCTTATGCTATCAGCCAAGGGAATGTAATTTTTGGGAACCAGAAATAGAGATGATATTTAATTTTGTTGGGTGGATATTACTCGGCCCCTGTATGACATACATTAAAAGCATGTTTGAGCCACATTCTAGGAAAAAAATGCATTATTAATGTCAAATCAATGAGAAATATGTGGTTAAAAAATAAGAAAAAGTTTTAGATGTGTGTGTACATTATTTTATTGAAGAATGTATGGTTGAAATGATGTTAAATCACTGTTTAAGAATGTATTTTTTTGAAAATAATGTGGCTCAAACAAGCCCTAAATCAAAACTCTTTCTTCCTCAAATTCATTTTCAGCCACATTTACAAAGTAAATTGTAAACCCAAAATTTTTTCCTACCTTTTAACCACTCATTCTTCAAAAAATCTCTACCCCAAAACTCGTTTTCCCCAAAAAATTCATTAGATGTCAAATAGGGGCTCAAGTAGATAGGTAACTGTACATTGTTGTTTTGGAGCATGACAGTGCATTCTCCCTGATTAACAGATGCAGGCGCTATATAGGATAGGAAGGGGTGAGTTACCACCGATTCCCATTTCTCTTTCCAGCGATGCCCGTGATTTTATCCTTAAATGTCTACAAGTTGATGCAAGTGCACGTCCGACAGCATCTCTGCTCTTGGATCATCCCTTTGTGAAGCGACCACTGCCAGCATCTTTGGGCTCGGCTTCTCCTTACAATTTTGGCCAGCGGATTTAAGAAATTCTTTTGAGGTAATAAAATAAATTAATTATCATTATCTAGTTGCATTGTCCTCTTCTAGTAAAAAGCCAACAGGGAATGCATAAGACCTGAAAGATTCTTTCATTCTTACGCAGATTAATTCTTTTTCCTTCCATGGGCACAAAAAATGAAAAGAGCGAAGGAGGAAAAAAGGAAAAACTAAGTGACCCCAAAAAAATACGGCTAGATGTTCCCCAGACGAGTAATGCCATCTACCATCAGTCATCATCATCATCAGTCTAGGTGGCAGTTTGGCAATTGGACAACGAATCAAGGGCCCGCTATCACTTAGACTATTGATGATCATTACTGATGATATATAGCATTATTCTCCCCAGATAGAGCACTTCATGCACTCCGCTTGGTGACGAATGCTCTTCCACCGGATTCTTTCCTTCCGAGTTCGACTCTCATCCTCTTATTGGACTATCGACTATCTGTCAGTTTCCAGATTCTTATTGTGCATACAGGAGATGTTCAAAACTTTCTTGACTATCTCGGGGAAGGCTCATTTTAAATTTTTTATTTGCTGCTTGTGGAAGAAATTTTTCCTTCCCAAACAGTTACCATGCAATTATTTTCTTGTTTGCTAGGGTGCTGTTTAGTTGTTCAACTTCTTTCCTACGGTTCTGTATTTAGCAATCATCAAATATAAATGTATATAGTCAATCGTCTACTTTGGGATTTGGGATCTTATTAAACGAACATGATGATATATCTTTTTTTCACGGCAAGTTCAAAAGTGTTGTCTACTTCTCCTGTTTATACATCTTCCATGCCCCTTATCCTAATCTAGAGTTTTCCCCAAAAAATTCATTAGATGTCAAATAGGGGCTCAAGTAGATAGGTAACTGTACATTGTTGTTTTGGAGCATGACAGTGCATTCTCCCTGATTAACAGATGCAGGCGCTATATAGGATAGGAAGGGGTGAGTTACCACCGATTCCCATTTCTCTTTCCAGCGATGCACGTGATTTTATCCTTAAATGTCTACAAGTTGATGCAAGTGCACGTCCGACAGCATCTCTGCTCTTGGATCATCCCTTTGTGAAGCGACCACTGCCAGCATCTTTGGGCTCGGCTTCTCCTTACAATTTTGGCCAGCGGATTTAAGAAATTCTTTTGAGGTAATAAAATAAATTAATTATCATTATCTAGTTGCATTGTCCTCTTCTAGTAAAAAGCCAACAGGGAATGCATAAGACCTGAAAGATTCTTTCATTCTTACGCAGATTAATTCTTTTTCCTTCCATGGGCACAAAAAATGAAAAGAGCGAAGGAGGAAAAAAGGAAAAACTAAGTGACCCCAAAAAAATACGGCTAGATGTTCCCCAGACGAGTAATGCCATCTACCATCAGTCATCATCATCATCAGTCTAGGTGGCAGTTTGGCAATTGGACAACGAATCAAGGGCCCGCTATCACTTAGACTATTGATGATCATTACTGATGATATATAGCATTATTCTCCCCAGATAGAGCACTTCATGCACTCCGCTTGGTGACGAATGCTCTTCCACCGGATTCTTTCCTTCCGAGTTCGACTCTCATCCTCTTATTGGACTATCGACTATCTGTCAGTTTCCAGATTCTTATTGTGCATACAGGAGATGTTCAAAACTTTCTTGACTATCTCGGGGAAGGCTCATTTTAAATTTTTTATTTGCTGCTTGTGGAAGAAATTTTTCCTTCCCAAACAGTTACCATGCAATTATTTTCTTGTTTGCTAGGGTGCTGTTTAGTTGTTCAACTTCTTTCTTACGGTTCTGTATTTAGCAATCATCAAATATAAATGTATATAGTCAATCGTCTACTTTGGGATTTGGGATCTTATTAAACGAACATGATGATATATCTTTTTCTCACGGCAAGTTCAAAAGTGTTGTCTACTTCACCTGTTTATACATCCTCCATGCCCCTTATCCTAATCTAGAGTGTCATGTCTCTATGGCACGTGACAGTGAGGTTATTGTCACCTTATTCCATTAAGTTGGAATGTACTTTTATTTATCGGATAATGACAATGATTCAATCATCACATAGATCACGTATAGCGATGATGAGAGTAATATTAATATAAAAAAGAAAAAGAAAAGTATTCATGGTAAAGAAAATTCTCAATTTACCCGTTGCTAAATAATGTATTTCATAGTTAAAAAAAAATGTCGTAAGTAATGTTACTGTATAGTATAAGATGTAGAGATGAGTTTAGGCTAAACAATGTGATATTGTAAATAATATTCTTTTAAATGGAAAATAAAGAAAGCTATCCATTTTATTCCACTTCTATAATATACGTCTAGTCTTTATTTGGATAAAAAACATTTGATTGAATTAGAAGTTTAAGTTAATAATTAATTTTTGTTACACGAGTTATGCTACGATGACAAAGGAGTTTGACAAAATTGGATAGCAAAGATGAATCTATACCAATCATTTTAAAAATAAATTTTTAAATCATTTGAAATTAGTGATTTGAATTTCGCCAACACACTTTGTAAAATCACTTTTGTACTCCAACTTTGTTGAAGTAGAATTATTGGCTTTGCAAAGCTACCCAAATAATTTATGAATCTTGCAAATGATTACACACCTCCCGAAAATTCCCGGTGGTGGGAAGGGGGACGCCTCGGCCCACCACGTCGCCATCCTTGTAACAGCCACTGGACTGGAGAAGATAATATCTTCTATGGAACTTCTTAACTTGACTGCAGCAGCCAAGACCTTAAACCTTTCCTAACAACGCGTAAAAAAGGTCGCACAGCACCATTTCCAATTTTTGAGTGTTAAGGTTTAAAAGTTCAAGTACTTATCCAAAAAAAAAAAAAAAGGTTTAAAAGTTCAAGCGGGATTCCGTTTCAATCATTGGAGATTTTTTATTTTGTAAGATTTTTGTTTATATTGATATTGTTGACACACAAAAAGTTCATCCCCAAAATCAAATAGCCCAAAAGAACGACCCAATCAGGCAATGCTGAATAAAGGCCCAAATAGGGAAGCCAATGAATGCGGTAATACCATCGCCCAAGGTTGCAAGTCGCCTAAGATTTGAGCGAATGAATTGCCATGCAGTCGCCCAGAACTGTGAACCTGCTCTCGTCCAAACATTCGAGTCGCCCAACATCTTAGCCAACATAAGATGTTATGGTTACCCAAAAGTGCAGTTAATAAAGCAGTTATTGTGTAGTCCTATCACGTTCCACGATTCAAGGAATTTAATTGAAAATGGTTGAACGACAAAAGTAATGGCAGCAGTTAGAGAAGGTAGTTTCATGACAAGTTGGCCACTACAAGAAAAGTGGGCAGTTATAGAGCGATCAAGCAGTTTTTAAACGGTTGATCACGAAGAGATCATCCAGTGAGTATAAAAGGAAGAAAAGACATAGAGCAAAGGCCCCCGAATCAAACACTCTCAAACAGAGAATATGTAACTTTAAATTTCTTAGTTTAGATTTAAACACTTCTTTTTCAGTAACTCGTGTGCTTGCGCCCCTTGGAGGCATTCTGTTTTTATTTTCCAATTGTAGAGTCATCGCCAATAAAAACACCCCTTTTTGGGACTTTGTCTCAAGAGGTTTGTCCCTTACACAATCGTCTGATCCCTTTTTAATTGTTACCGACTAACTCGCGCGAAACAATTTGGCACGCACGGTGGGATAGTGGTGTTTGGTGTTGAAGATACAAAAGGTGAAATAATATGCCTCAGAGATCCGATAAGGAAGCAGCAAGTCAGGGAGGAGTCCAGTCTGTGATCGAGCGATATGAGGAGCAGCATAGCGGTCCACGAACAGATGGACAGAATTAGAGCAGTAATAGTCGTTACGAATCAATGGCAGAGTTGAGTCCCCGAACTATGCGTGCACTACTTGAAGAACTCACACAAGATGTCGTTGAACAGGTAAATCTTCGAAATATTCATAATATGGAAAGATTTATCCAGAATGGGAATGCACATTATGACAACATGGCCAAACAACTGAATACTTTAAATGAAATAATGAATAAGTTAGTAGGCCAAATTTGTCAACCAGTTATGCCTCTTGCAAACCATTTTCAAATTAGGACAATTGTGGGACATAATCCCCCAGTCCTAAATCCAAGTCAAGGGGTAGAACCACATTTCGGTCCCTCTACTTCGAACCAATGGATGGTGTAATGCCAAATCAGAATAATGGTAGTGGTACGCCTAACTTAGGGGGTAATCCAAATGTAAGAGATAATGTCCTAAATAACGGGCAGAATACCCCACGTGTTATGAGGGAATAAATGTTCAGGCTAATAGTAACAATGGCCCAAATCATGGTAATTTTATTCCTAATCAAGGACCAAATATCAGGCCTCAAGCAAATCAACCGGTCAACCAACCTGTAGGGATTCCATATGACCCCAACGTCATGTTGAGGAATCAGATTATGGAAATCGTACAGGACCAGATGGCTTTTGGGGTACGTTCTATCATTAGGCCGACCTACACAAAGCCATATCCTGATTGGATAGACCAAGCATATCCATGGCCTAGAGGGTATAAAGTGCCAGAATTCTCACTGTTTACCGGTTTAGGGGAGGTGTCTACTCTAGAGCACATAGGACGATTCACACTGCAAAGTGGTGACGTAACTGATTATCATAAAATGAGGCTTTTCCCTAGTTCATTAACAGGAGTAGCTTTCTCCTGGTTCATCAATTTGCCAGCGAATTCTATTCAAACATGGCAATAATTGAAACAATTATTCCACGCTCAGTTTTATAAAACTGAGTCTGAAGTTACTTTGGCCGATTTGGCGAACCTATGTCAAATGCCAAACGAATGGGCAGAAGGTTTCCTCCAAAGATTCAAGACAGCAAGAAGTAAATGTTTTGTACCTCTGCCCGAAAAAGAGTTTGTCAAAATCGCTCAAGGTTGTTTGAGCTTTGATTTAAAAAAGAAATTCCAAGACAAGGAATTTCCTGACCTTTTCTAATTGAGCACGAACGTGATTAGGTATGAATGATTGATAAGAGAAGAAGAGGAGATAAAAAATTCTAGCAAGGGGACTTATTATAGAGACCCAAATTTTGATGTTCATACCATCAATAACGAGTCATATGATCAGACCGAAATGTGTTTGGCCGAATTAGTCAAAGGAAATAAGTATACTTGTCCTATAATGGCTAAGCCTAGACCATTGAGCAAGGATGAGCCTATGAAAGATGAAAACGTAAAAACTAGAACGTTCTCATTCGATGTAACCAAAGCTGACCTTATATTTGATAAATTATATAAGGATAAACAGATAAAGCTGAGCGATAAGCATAAATTGCCAAACCTTGGACAAATTAAGGGTAAAAAATATTGTAAGTGGCATAATGCATGGTCACATTTGACTAACAATTGCTTGGTTTTTCGCCATGTGTTACAGGATGCCATTGAATCAGGACGAATTACGTTCGATGATAAGAAGAAGATGGCAGTGGATGAAAATCCTTTTCCACAGCCACTTGGAGTGAATATGGTGACGTCTGGTTTAAAAAACAAGTTGCCAAAATTCAAATTGGTTATAGATGATGGAGAAGAAGACCCTGGACCACATCCCAGTGTCTCCAAGCGTATTAAAGGGAAGGAGCCAAAAAAGGATGAAGACGTCTTGTGTGTAAGATGTAAAAGAGAAGTGAGTGGGAATACGGAGAAACCCGGGATATGACAGCATCCCCATCGCCCTACTTTCTTCCCAAACACTCAGCCTGGTAGAGGGCGAGGTACATCGTTCTATAAGGGACCGCCTTTTGAGAGGCAGTTCAGGCCAGTAAATAATGGGAGAACATTCAGGCCACAACCTAATCTACCAAATGTATGGCATTCGTTCTAGTATAATACAGGAAAGACGATACCCTTCAACGAGATGACTAGAACCCAACAAAGGCGTTTCCAACGAAATTATGGACGAATGATGAGGCAACAACAGGGAGTGTCACGTCCTAAGGCGCCTAAACTACTCGAGGTACCCAATCAAAATGTTCTCAAAGATAGTGAAGAGACTGGTACAGATGAATCAATAAAAGAGTTGCCAGAAACTTCTTCTGGGAGATCGAAGTTTGAGCGAGACAGAAGGGATGGAGAAGATCTAGATCAGCCCCTTACTATTCAGTTCGGTACGTTACCTCCTGTTGTGGCTAATAACTATTTACTAGCCAATGAGTTCAAGAATAAAGAGAAAGAAGAAGAAGAAAGAGAGGATAACGAAGGAGAAGCATGCGTACTGGAATATGAAGAAGGCCAGACTTCTAGAGAGGCCTACAATGGTGAAGAAGATGATGGTATGACAGACATTGAAGAGGAAATCGACTTAGAAGTGGAAAGAAGAAGGAGAGGAGTATCGTACAATACTCTGTTGAAGCAACTACATCGAGAGGGAGTTCGTGGAGTAGATTTATTGGGAGAATCATCTAGGCGTTCTTTCGATTTTTACGTGCTGTACGGGACGCCCAAAAGGAAGAAGAGAGTGCCTCGCTCTGAAAAGTATGGATCACCTCCAAGAATAATGCTTCCTCCCACAGGTTGGTAACGGACGAGGAAGCATCAGAAAATAGTAAAAAGGAAATTCAGGAGACAGAGGCTCAGTGCGATACGCTACACGTTGACTTATCACAAAAGAATAACTCGGTAGAGAACCAGCAGGAAGTAGAAATAGAAGCTGCCGAAAAGGTTATTTTTAAACGGCCAGCCATGAAATTGACTAAACACTTGAGGCCGTTGTACGTTAAAGCTCTAGTTAACGGCATACCTGTGGCAAAAGTGCTTGTCGATAATGGAGCAGCTATAAACACCATTCCATCTAGGATGATGAGGAAATTTGCAAAGACAGAAGGGGATATGATTCCAACAGAAGTCATCCTTACAAGTTTCAATGGAGGAGCAACTGCAGCTAAGGGAGTTATGCCATTGGACATAACTATAGGTACAACTACTAGGACCACAGTATTCTTTGTAATAGATGGTCCTACTAGTTCAACGTGTTACTAGGAAGAGATTGGATACACGAAAGTCGTTGTATACCCTCATCGCTCCATCAATGCCTGTTTTTTTGGAATAACAAGGGTGAAGTAGAGGTGGTGCAGGCCGATCATAGGCCTTTTGTAGTAGAAGCAAACTCAGTGGAAATGTTCATGTACGAAGGAAACTATGGATCTGTCAGGGTAGTCCAAGATGGGGAAGAAACTCAGATTGTCGCGTAGAGTGAAGAGCCATTTTCAGTGGACGCACTCACTGAAATATTCAGTCAGATGAGGCCAAATATAGTGGCCCTAGAAGAGCCAGTAATTGGCAAAAGAATAATCAAGGAGTCCTGAATGAGTTCGAAGCAACAAAAGCAAATGACCGATATTCAGGCCTTCAAAGCCAAATTAATGGTTTTCAATAAAGAATGCAAGGACAAGACGAAAGAAGAGGCAGCCCTGAAAGCGTTGAAAGACAAATTAACAGTATTCGAATTGGAACAAAGTATTGGCGGAGAAGTCAACAAGGTGGATTGTTTAGAAGAAGAAGTGCTTATAAGGGAGCTGGACGATGAAGTAATGCAGATCATCAAGCCTAGATACGTTCAAGCACAAGACCCTCTGATTAAAGTAAATATTGACAATGAAGGGGAAGATCGTCCAACATTCATCAGCCAGATGCTCGATCAAGAGGTTAGTGATAAATTAGTCGCTTTGTTAAAGGAGTATAAAGATTGTTTTGCTTGGGAATATGAACAAATGCCTGGTTTAGATAGAGACTTGGTGGAACATAGATTACCAAATAAGCCTAATTTTAAACCTCATAGGCACCTCCCAGACGTTTTGCTCCTAATGTACTCCCTGAAATTAAGAAAGAGATAGAGTGATTATTAAAAGCAGGCTTTATTAGGACAGCCAGGTATGTCGAATGGTTGTCCAATATCGTGCCAGTACTAAAAAAGAATGGTAAACTAAGGGTGTGCATAGATTTTAGGAATTTAAACATAGCCACACCCAAAGATGAGTATCCAATGCCCACGGTAGATTCTTTAGTAGAATCAACTGCCGGACACGTCATGTATTCTTTCATGGATGGGTATTCAGGATACAATCAAATTTATATAGCTGAGGAAGACATACACAAAATTGTCTTTAGATGCCCTGGGTCTCTAGGATTTTTGAATGGGTAGTCATGCCTTTCGGCCTGAAAAATGTAGGAGCAACTTATCAAAGGGCAATGAATTTAATTTTTCATGATATGATAGGCAAATTTGTTGAAGTGTATGTAGATGATATAGTAGTCAAATCCAATAAAGAAGAGGACCATTTCGAACAGTTAAGATGTTCATTTGAGTGAATGAAGCAATATAAGCTAAAATTGAATCCCTTGAAATGTGCATTTGGTGTTAATACATGAAACTTTCTTGGTTTCTTGGTATACAAAAGAGGGATTGAACTTGATAAAAATAAAGCGAAGACCATTTTAGAGGCCAAACCACCTAGCAACAAAAAAGAATTGTAAAGGTTTCTAGGCCAAGTAAACTTTTTAAGACGCTTTATTTCTAACTGTGCAGGGCGAACTAAAGTCTTTTCGCCACTTTTAAAGTTGAAAAATCAGGACGAATTCGTCTGGAAAGAAGAACATCAAAAGGCTTTTGAAAGTGTGAAGACATATTTATCAAGTCCACCAGTGTTGGTGTCACCAATCCAAGGACGGCCAATGAAAGTGTATGTATCGGCTGAAAAAGAATCAATAGCTGGAATGGTCGAGTAGACGGTTAACGAAATGTGAATGTAATTACTCCGCTATCGAAAAATTATGTCTTGCATTGTATTTTACATGTACAAAATTAAGGGCTTATTTACGGTCCGTAATCGTTTATTTGATTTCTAGAGTAAATTTGATTAAGTATATGTTCTCTCGCCCTATTTTACACCAAAGGGTAGGCCTTTGGACGTTAGCTTTATCAGAATTCGAAATATAATACATACCCCAAAAGGCAGTCAAAAATCAGGCTTTGGCTAATTTTCTAGCCGATCATCCATGCCTTGACACGCCTGAAGAAATTGAATTAGAAATCAATTCGTTCGAGCTAAAACCTTGGGTGTTGTATTTCGATAGGTCAAAAACCTCTAAAGGTGCAGGAGTAGGAGTAGCATTGATAAATCCTTTAGAAATTTGCTACAAGTTCACATTCACTTTGGATAGGATGTGCACCAACAATCAGGCCGAATATGAAGCCTTAATCGTGGGCCTGGAACTAATGATAGATATGGGGGTAAAAAATGTAAACATTAGAGGCAATTCTCAATTGGTAATTCACCAACTGATTGGTGATTTTAAATGCCAAAGTGATTCCATTATGAGTCAATATGAAATCGCCCAAGAGTTATTAGAAGAATTCAACCAAGTAGAACTTCAATGCGTTAATAGGATATACAATGATGTGGCAAATGAGTTGGCCCAGATGGGTTCAGGGTACTCAAAGGTTTTAAATTGGAAGTCTACTTGTGAGTATGAAACAATATTGCCCGTGATCCAAATAAGGGCGAGAAAGATTGAACTTTATTGCATACAAGATGGAGATGCAATGGATTGGAGGGCAGAAATTAAGGAGTTCCTTAAAGAACCTAGTAAAAGAAATAGTAGAAAAATGAAGTTGCGTTTGCTAAACTATGCACTGATAGATGAAGAGTTGTTCAAGAAACGCTCTGATGGTATATTGTTAAAATGTGTAAGTTTACAAGAAGCCAGGACGATCATGGCTGAAGTGCACGAAGGGATATGTGGAGCTCATCAAACTGGCCAAAGGATGAGATGGTTAATTATTAGGAGTGGATATTTTTGGCCAAAGATGGAAGAATTATGTGTTCAGTATGCAAAGAATTGTTTAGCATGCCAAAAGCATGGTCCAATACAAAGGGCACCAGCACAAGAGATGGCACCTATTATTAAACCTTGGCCGTTCAAGGGTTAGGCGATAGACCTGATAGGAAAGATTTATCCCCCATCGTCCAAGCAACATACTTTTGTTATAGTTGCAACCGATTATTTCACTAAGTGGGTAGAGGCGGTACCTTTAAAAGAGATCACCCAGAAGAATGTCATAGAATTTATCCGTGATCACATCATTTATAGATTTGGAATTCCACAAACTTTGATGGTAGATCACGGGACATCTTTAAATGGGGATCAAGTGAATAAATTCTTGAGCGAGTTTGGAGTTAAATTAGTAAACTCCACACCATATTACGCTCAATCCAATGGGCAAGCAGAATCTTCTAATAAGATTCTAAAAAATATCATAAGGAAAATGATAGATGAAAATGCCAGAAATTGGCACGAATGTCTGAACAAAGCCTTATGGGCTTATAAGACGTCGCCTCGGTCAAATACCAAAATTACTCATTTCCAACTTACTTATGGACAGGAGGCCGTTTTGCCTATGGAAATCAACGTGCAATCGATCAGAGTGTGTTTGCAACATAAGTTAAGTGATGATGAGTATACCGAATCACTAGTTCAAAACTTATTAGAGTTGGACGAATTAAAGTTAGACGTCCTAGATAGATTGCAAGTTCAAAAACGAAGAATGACTAAATTTTATAATAAAAAAGTTATAGCCAAGTCGTTCAACTTGGGTGAACTGGTTTGGAAAACAGTACTCCCTTTGGATAGCAAAGATCCAAAGTATGGCAAATGGTCTCCCAATTGGGAAAGACCATATAAAGTGAATAATGTATTGCCTAATGGAGCCTATCATTTGAAAGATTTAGACGGCACCAAGCACATGAGGTTCATTAATGGCAAATATTTGAAAAAGTATGTTCCTTCCTTATGGGAAAGTGAACAAATAAAAGCGTAACCAACTCGCATTGAATGATCGTAGAGTAAAAAGGGCCAGAGCGAAATACGTTCAAATAAGTTCCTTTATTATCGAATGTTCATTACAAAGCTGCGAAATACAAGATGCTAAATGCTCTATAAACTACGATTAAGAGAAGACTAATCCCCCGGTCGATCACCGAGTAAGAGGGGGTACTGGCCTTGATCGTCATCCTGATCGCACTGCTGCAAAGGCAAGCAAAGAGGCCAAGAAGCACTCTCAGCAAGCAGAAAGGAAGATGAAGAGCCCTCACATTACCTACCTAAATGCATCGCTGCAACGACGGGCAAGGAGGCTGAGAAGCACTCTCAACAAGCAAGGTGGCCTGCAAGCACCCCAAAAATTGTCTTCCATCATTGAACTCCTTGTAGGAACGGAGACAATGGGAAGAACTTTGCTGCTGGCCAAAGAATATTTCCTATATCTCCCATACCAAAGGTGACATCAAGAAAGATGACAAAGTGGGCGGATCATATGATCCATTTCCATGGAAAACATAAGTTTTGGATTGATTGTCAGAAATGCCAAGCAATGGCAGCAAATTGGTTTTTTTTTTAAGAAGAAAATGGAAATGAAGATGGAAAGTATGAAGTATATGTGCATTTATAGGAAGGTGAAAGTGAAAAGACAGAATATGATGTGCATTTATAGGGGGGTGAAGATGAAAAGACAGAATATGAGCAGTCATATTCGTGTCTAGTAAATGGGATTAAGTGGCCCAAAGTCGGGCAGAAATATCAAGAAAAAATGTGCAAAAATTTTAGCATAAAGCAGTTAAATGCCTGAGCGATTGACGATTAAAAAACGAACGTCAATAAATACACAAGAGGCTAAAATAGTTATTCATTAACAATGATGGCTGCTATTATATCAGTACAAGGTTACAAAGGGAAAGTCAAATGCGAAATTACAAAAAGAAAAAGTTAAGGCATTATATGTCTTAATTACAGTTCGCCCCATACCAAACGAATTCTTTCCCTAAGTCTCCTCCAGTCCTCGCTCTGCCGAGAAAAAGTGATGTTCAATTCAGCCACAACATCATCATCAACTTCCAACTTCTTATACTACTCGACCAAAGACTTAGTTCGCTCAATTCCTTGGGAGACATTACGCTTTTTAGCAGCCATTCTCGCATTGCAGTCGTCCATCTTGGCTTGAAGCTCCTTCATCTGAGCAGCCAAACTAGTCATCAAAGAGTCTTCAATCATGACTTCGGAAGAGATTTCTTTCAACTCGTCCTCAGCTTTGTTGATCTCCAGAAGCAAAGACTCTTTTTCAGATACGGCGCAAAGATATTGAGTACTTTTGGCCTTCAGTTCAACATTCTTGGCCAGTAAGGAGAGGACCTCGGAATGAACAACTTTCAACGTCGCTTTAAAATCAGCAGAAAGATTGAGCGACGAAAGTGTCAGTGCTTGCTCCAATTTCGCATTCAAATGCTCAAGCTTATCCTTATGCTTGGCAGCACTAGCCTTACTGATGTCCATATCCATGAAGGACACATACTCAAATATCGACTGCTTAAGGAACTCCATATCTTCCTCTGAAGAAGCAGAAGGACAACTGGCTTAAGCAGGGCGAGATGTCTTGACTTGCCCCCAGGAAGTGAACAAGTCTTGAATGGAACGCACAATTTTATCAGCATCCTGCAAAGAAAATCGCCAATATTGAAGGTTTCCACTACACTAAACAAAGTGGAGGTAAAGGTGAAGCAAAGATTACCTCATCAGCAATCTTGGAAGATGGCATATCCCCAGCCAAATCTGCCACCTATGGCTCCACCATTCGTGAGGACTTCCCCTTGTCTAATCGAGAAAACCTTGCCGCAACGGGCAGACTCATGGGAACATCTGCAGAACTCAAAAGGCAACAAATCAACACCAATAACACAAGCAAAGGTAAAGCATCAAAAAACAAATTACCTTCTGCTTCGACGTTTGGGGGGTCAACGCCCTGGGAAGAAGGTGGCTCGTCATTGGTTGTGATGAAGATTCTAGGACTGAAGATTTCTCTTTAAGTGTAGTCCCTTCATCAGCTGGTTTGGATGAAGCAGCCCCAACAGAGGATGATGGAGCAGGAGCTGCCAACACCAAAGCCTTCAAGGGAGAGGTTGAACTTTTCTGAGAAGTCCAAATAAACTATCAGCACATGAAAAAGTCTCAAGTATGGAAAGGTATGCTTATGAGTAAACCAATTTAATTACCTTCCTCCTGATGATGAGAGGGGTATCATCATCAGCATCAGCATCATCCTCCAAAATGGGAGACGCTGAGGCTGGCCGTTTGCGGTTTGGGGCACTTTTAGCTGCAGTAGGCTTGGCAGGAAGAGAAGTCGATGGACGGGCAGATTGTTTAGCACAAGCAGAGGAAGAGGGACTCCTAATGGACACAGGAGTGACCAAAACAGTAGAGGTGGAAGAAATGTTTGGCTGGTCTAGTGAATGGAAAGCACAATTGGCATCAGTCGCAAACAATCTGCGCTTCACTAACGGCCAGAGTCGTTCAAAAAGGGGATGGATGGCACGGCTAGGATTGAAGGGGGCTAATGAAAAGCTGCTCGTTAAAAGAAGATTGCAAGCATTTATAGCCTCTGCCTTATTAATGGTGTGGAAGCAGTCTATCAAATTCCTTGAATAGCAAGGGAGAACGGGCCAAGTTTAGCCAAAACCAAGTTGGCGAGCAAAAAATTGGAGAGCATATATTTCTACCCCAGCCTTGGCATTGGTCCCAGTCAAAATATCATGAAACAACTCTCTTCCGGTCAAAAACTGAATCCAAACAAACAAGGAAGTGTTCGCACTATCCAGAGTGGATGGAGGTTGCATATAATCTGGAGTCAAAAAAGGAGGAAAAGGAAAGAAGGAAGGGATTGAATCCAAAGTATAAAAGAATGAAAAAATATCTCTTCTGGACATATTTACACAAGTCAGGGGCTCAATGGCTAGCCCATAGCAACTAGCAGAAGGACTAGAAAAAGATGGAGCACCAAGCGATGAAAAATAGACTCTCAACCACATTTGAGTGAACCAAAGAGGCCAACTGCCAGTGGGAGATGCACCATTCTTCAATTGGGATTGAAGAGAAGCCATGCCTCTATAAAGGCAGCTAAAAAGAAAGAACACAAATTCAGAGGCCTACCACGCGCCAATTCGTGCATTATAGGTAAATAGCTCATGGAGGGCTTTATACTTGGCACACACAAAATGTATTTACAAAGCCAACTCAGAAGAAAGGCCACTCGCTCAGTATGGAAGACTCAACGCTCGAGTGCTTATGAAAGGTTTGCAGGCTTGAATAAGATTCGGTGAGATCTCTATCAAATTTTGGGGCAACACCAGAAATCAAAATACCAGGGAAAATGGTATCGCCCAAAGGTGGCAGATTTACTAGGGCCCCAACATCCCTTAAAGTAATGGACATGGGACCAAGAGGAAAAATAAAAGTATTATACTCAGAAGACCAAAAACTTAAAGCGATTGGAAAAAGTACTGGGTCAAAAATAGGGGGTTGAAGAGAGATTTCTAACAAATCAGAAATCCTAGTATTATCAAAAATTTCCTTAGTAGGACCATAGTCCACAAGGCGAGCATGCCATCTACGAAAAACGACATCAGATTTAAGCTAAGTGCGAATACCTCTTTCGCGAAGTGGCCCCAGCGACAAAGAATTTAGAAACGGAGGGCCCTGAGTACACGACCGACCGCCGCTTGTTCGATGGCCTCGGCATTGTTGAATAAAGGACCTAGATAGAACTCATTAAGTTCGACATTGGCTGGTGCAAGGAAGTTCGGAGTTATATATGGCCGAGTAAGGAGTTTCTGAAAGTCTTCGAAACTGAAGAAGTCACCAGACTGGGATTGTGAAACAGCCATTAGGGACGAAATAGAGTTTTTCAGAGTTAAGTAGCAGAGAAGCAAGGAGATAAACAGTAATATTGCGAGAGAGGCGCGAAAAAATGAGGCGTGATTTAGTGGTGTAATGAAATAGCGTATTTGGGGGTTATAAGGGTTTGCAAACGTCGCACCTTTTCAGGCTATGGAAGAAAACAATGATTGAAATTCTTGAGAATTTCAAATATTGTTGGGAAACACAAAGTGAATATGGCAAAAATTAATAATTGGTATTAATTCTGCCATATTGGGGGGTAATTGTTGACACACAAAAAGTTCATCCCCAAAATCAAATAGCCCAAAAGAACGACCCAATCAGGCAATGCAGGATAAATGCCCAAATAGGGAAGCCCATGAATGCGGTAATACCATCGCCCAAGGTTGCAAGTCGCCCAAGATTTGAGTGAATGAATTGCCATGCAGTCGCCCAGAGCTGTGACCCTGCTCTCGTCCAAACATTCGAGTCGCCCAGTATCTTAGCAAACATAAGATGTTATGGTTACCCAAAAGTGCAGTTAATAAAGCAGTTATTGGGTAGTCCTATCACGTTCCATGATTCAAGGAATTCAATTGAAAACGGTTGAACGACAAAAGTAATGGTAGCAGTTAGAGAAGGCAGTTTCATGACAAGTTGGCCACTACAAGGAAAGTGGGCAGTTATAGAGCGATCAAGCAGTTTTTAAGCGGTTGATCACGAAGAGATCATCCAGGGAGTATAAAAGGAAGAAAAGACATAGAGCAAAGGCCCCCGAATCAAACACTCTCAAACAGAGAATATGTAACTTTAAATTTTTTAGTTTAGATTTAAACACTTCTTTTTCAGTAACTTGTGTGCTTGCGCCCCTTGGAAGCATTCTGTTTTTATTTTCCAATTGTAGAGTCATTGCCAATAAAAACACCCCTTTTTGGGACTTTGTCTCAAGAGGTTTGTCCCTTACACAATCGTCTGATCCCTTTTTAATTGTTAGCGATTAACCCGCGCGAAACGGATATAACTAGATGTCTAGGAACTATATAATTGGGAGAGAATTGTACAAGCCGTACTAAAGAGAGACTAGTATCGACAACTTGCTTATGCTTCCTCAGGGGGATCAAGTTCCATTTCTTCCAGTACAGAATCTGATTATGACAATAACATCTCAAGATATAAGCTGTATCAGAACATATTTGTGGACAGGCAGAAAGGGGATCTCATGGGTCGTGGATCATTTAAATCTGTTTATGAAGGAATTACCTGGTAAGTGCCCTTTTCACCTTTTTTCCTGGGTGCTAAGTTGCATTGAAATTGTTGAGCATGGACCCGTATTTATAACAACCGGGTTTTGCATTTTATTTCTAAAATTTTGAACTCCTATTTCTTATTTATTTTGACAGCAAAAAAACTATAGAATTGTTCATCAAATAATGGAACTATGGATTCTTTTAATCTGATGTTCTACTTTTCAGTAAAATTCTAAATTCTTCATCAATTAAGAAAGAAAAGTTTGTAGTTTGTGTTTTGCGCGGGTTATTCGCTAACAATTAAAAAGGATCAGACGATTGTGTAAGGGACAAAACCTCTTGAGACAAAGTCCCAAAAAGGGGTGTTCTTTTATTGGTGATGACTTTACAATTGGAAATTAAAAACAACATGCCTCTAAGGGGCGCAAGCACACGAGTTACTGAAAGAAAAGTGTTTAAGTCTAAAAACTAAGGAAATGAAAATTACATGTTCTCTGTTCGAGAGTTTTTGATTCGGTCAGTTGCTTCTATGTCCTTTCTCCCTTTTATACTTCATGGACGATCTCTTTGTGATCAACCGCCCTAAAAACTGCTTGATCGCCCTATAACTGCCCACTTTCTTCGTAATGGACAACTTGTCATCAAAACTGCCTTTTTTAACTGCTGCCATTACTCTTTATCGTTCAACCGCTTTCGATTGAATTCCTTGAATCGTGGAACGTGATAGGGCTGCGTTAATAACTGCTCTGATAACTGCACTTCTTGATGACCACGACGCTTTCTGTTTGTTAAGACCTTGGGTGACTTGAAGGTTTGGGCGAGAATAGAGTAACAGTTCTGGGCGACTTGCAAACTTGGGTGATGGTATTATCGCGTTCTTGGGCCTCCTTATTTGGGCCTTCATCTTGATTTGTTTGATTGGGCTTCGTTCTTTGGGCTATCTGATTTGGGAATCCTCCAATTGGGCTTCACTCCTTGGGCTGTTCGATTTGGGCTGAATTTTTATGTGTAAACAATTACCCCCCAATATGGCAGAATTAATAATAATTATTAAATTTTGCCATATTTACTTCGTGTTTCTAGCAACATTCGAAATTCCCAAGAATTTCAATCATTGTTTCCTTCTATAACTTGAAAAGGTGCGTCGTTTTGCAAACCCTTATAACCCTCAAACACTAAATCATGCCTCAAATTTTTCGCGTCTCTCTCAAGTTTTACTGTTCATCCTTGCTTCCCTGCTACGTAACCCTGAAAAACTTCGTTCCTTCTCAAATGGCTGCTTCACAATCTCAAGCTGGCGACTCCTTTAGTTTTGATGACTTTCAGAAACTTCTGAGTCGCCCATACATAACTCCAAGTTTTCTCTCACCCGCCGATGTTGAACGTAATGAGTTCTACTTGGGTCTCTTCTTCAACAATGCAAAGGCAGTTGAACAGGCGGCTGTGGGTCAGCTGTTTCCTTGCACTCAGGGCCCTCCATTTCTGAACTCTCTACCGCTGGGGCCACTTCGCGAAAGAGGTATTCGCACTTGGCCTAAATCTGATGTAGCTTTCCGTAGGTGGCATGCTCGCCTTGTGGGTCGTGGTCCTACTAAGGCACTTTTTGATAGCGCTAGGATTTCTGATTCGTTAGAAATCTCTACTCGCCCCCTACTTTTGATTCAGCACTCTTTTCGATTGCTTTGAGTTTTTGGTCCCCTGAGTATAACACCTTTATTTTCCCTCTTGGCCCCATGTCTATTACCTTAAGGGATGTTGGGGCCTTGGTGAATCTACCACCCTTGGGCGATACCATTTTTCCTGGTATCTTGGTTTCTGGTGGCGCCCCAAAGTTTGGTAAAAACTACACCGATTCTTATTCAAGCCTGCAGACCCTTCACAATCATTCGAGCGCTGAGCCTTCCCATACTGAGCGAGTGGCCTTCCTTTTCGTTTGGCTTTGTAAATATGTTTTGTGCGTGCCAAGCATAAAGCCCTCCCTGAGTTATTTACCTATAGCGCACGAATTGGCGCGTGGCAGGCCTTTGAATTTATGTTCTTTGTTTTTGGCTGCCCTTTATAGAGGCATGGCCTCTCTTCAAGGTCAATTGAAGAATGGTGCATCTCCCACTGGCAGTGGACCTCTTTGGTTCACTCAACTGTGGTTGAGATCCTATTTTCCATCGCTTGGTGCTCCATCCATCTCTCGCTCCTTTGCTAGCTGTTATGGGCTAGCCATGGAGCCCTTAGCTCCTGTAAATATGTCCAGAAGGGACATTTTTTCATTCTTTTATTCTTTGGATTCAATCCCTTCCTTTTTTCCTTTTCCTCATTTTTTGACTCCAAACTATGTACATCCCCCTTCCACTATAGATAGCGCGAGCACCTCCCTGCTCATTTGGATCCAGTTTCTAACCGGAAGGGAGCTATTTCATGATATTCTAACTGGGACCAATGCCAAGGTGGGGGTAGAAATTTATGCTCCCCAATTCTTTGCTCATCAGCTTGGTTTTGGCCAAACTTGGTCTGTTCCTCCTTGCTATTCAAGGAACTTAGTTGACCGTTTTTATACCATTAATAAGGCGGAGGCAGAGGCTATAGATGCTCGTAATCTTCTTTTGACCAGCCATTTTTCATTAGCCCCTTTTAATTCTAGCCATGCCATTCACCCTCTTTTTGAACAACTCTGGCCGTCGGTGAAGCGCAGATTATTTGCGACTGACGCCAATCGTGCCTTTCATTCATTAGACCAACCGAGCATTTCTTCTCCTCCTCCTGTTTTGGTCACTCCTTTGTCTGTTCGGAGCCCTTCTCCTTCTCGTCGCACTAAATAGTCTGCTCGCCCATCTTCTTCTCTCCCTGCCAAGCCTACTACAGCCAAGAGTGCCCCAAGCCATAAACGGCCAGCCTCAGCATCTCCCATTCTGGAGGATGATGTTGGTGATGATGCCCCTCTTATCGTCAGAAGGAAGGTAACTAAATTAATTTACTTACAAGCATACTTTTCCTTACTTGAAACTTTTCTGTGTGCTGATGATCTTTTGGACTTCCCAGAAAAGTTTAGCCTCTCCTTCAAAGGCTTTGGCATCAACAGCTCCTGCTCCATCATCTTCTGCTGAGACTACTTCATCCAAACTAGTTGATGAGGGGGCTACGCTTAAAGAGACATCTTCAGTCCCGGAGTCCTCATCACAACCCATGGATGAGCCACCTTCTTCCCAGGGCGTCAACCCCCCAAACATTGAAGCAGAAGGTAATTCAGTCTTTTGATGTCTTACCTTTGCTTGTGCTGTTGGTTTCTGATTTGTTGCTCTTAAGTTTTGCAGATACTCCTATGAGTCCGCCCGTTATGGCAACATCTTCTCGCTCAGACAAGGGGAAGTCCTCACGAATGGGGGAGTCGTTGGTGGCAAGCTTGGCTGAGGGCATGCCATCTTCTACGATTGTTGATGAGGTAGTCTTTGCTTCACTTCTATTTCTATCTTGTTAGTTGTAGTGAGGATCTTTATTATTGGCAATTTTCTTTGCAGGACGCTGACAAAATTGTGCTTTCTATCCAAGATTTGTTCGCTTCCTGGGGGCAAGTTCAGACGTCTCGCCCTGCTCCATCTGATCGTCCTGCTGCTTCTTCAGAGAAAGATTTGAAGTTCCTCAAGGAGTCGATATTTGGGTACGTATCCTTCATGGATATGGATATTGGAAGGGCTAGTGCTGCCAGACACAAGGACAAACTTGAGCACTTGAGTGCGAAGTTGGAGCAAGCACTGACGCTTCCGTCGCTCAATCTTTCTGTCGATTTTAAAGCGACGTTGAAGGTTATCCACTCCGAGGTCCTTTCTTTGCTGGCCAAGAATACTGAACTAAAGGCCAAAAGTACTCAATATCTTTGAGCCATAGCTGAGAAAGAGTCTTTGCGTATGAAGATTAACAAGGCTGAGGATGAGTTGAAAGAAATCTCTTCCGAAGTCATGGTTGAAGACTCTTTGATGGTTAACTTGGCTGCTCAGATGAGGGAATTTCAAGCCAAAATGGACGACTGCAGGGCTAGAATGGCTGCTAAAAAGCGCAACGCCTCCCAGGGAATTGAGCGAACTAAGTCCTTGGTTGAGCAGTACAAGAAGTTGGAAGTTGATGATGATGTCGCGACTGAATTGAACATCACTTCCTCTCGGCAAAACGAGGATTGGGAAAAACTTAGGGAACGAATTCGTTCAGTATGGGGTAGACTGTAATTAAGACATATAATGTCTTTTTTTTTCTTTTGTAATTCGATTTTTTCCCTTTGTAACTTTGTTCATCATTAATGAATATTAACTTCTTGTGCATTTATTTGACGTTTGTTTTTTAGTCGTCAATTCTTTAAGCATTTAACTGCTTTGTGCTAAAAATCTTGTTCATCTTCTTTTGATATTCCCACCACTTTTCCCAAGACTTTGGGCTATTTAATTCCGTTTATTAGGCAGAAATGTGGCTGTTCATATTCTGTCTCTTCGTCTCCACCCCCCTATAAATGCTTCGCATTTTCCATCTTCTATTTTCATTTTCTTCTTCGAAACTAATTTGTTGCCATTGCTTTGGCATTCTGACAATCAATCCGATCCAAAATGGACTGTTTAGTCCGCCCATTTCTCTATTTACCTTGATGTCACCTTTGGTGTGGAAGGTATAGGAAATATTTTTTGGCCAGCAGCGAAGTTTTTACCTTCAAAATTCTTCCCATCGTCTCTTTGTTCTTCATAAGGAGTCGATGATGGAAGGCAATTTTTGGGCTGCTTGTGGGCCACTTTGCTTTTGTAACTTAAAGTCCATTCAAGACTCCTTAATTATTCTTTTACCAATTACTGGCTCCTCCAGGGCCACTATATTTGGCCTCATCTGTTTGAACATCTCAGTGAGTGCGTCCACTGAGAACGGTTCTTTGCTTTGCGCGACAACCTGAGTTTCTTCCCCGTCTTGCACTACTCTGACAGGTCCATAGTTTCCTTCGTACATGAATTTTTCCACCGAGTTTGCTTCTGCGACAAAAGGCCTATGATCGGCCTGTACCACCTCAGCTTCGCCTTTGTCATTCCAAAAGATCAGGCATTGATGGAGCGATGAGGGTATACAGCGACTTCCGTGTATCCAATCTCTTCCTAGTAGCACGTTGTAACTAATAGGACTGTCTATTACAAAGAAAACAGCGGTCCTAATAGTTGTCCCTATAGTTATGTCCAATGGCATAACTCTCTTAGCTGAAGTTGCTCCTCCATTGAAGCTAGTGAGGATGACTTCTGTAGGAATCATGTCACCCTCTGTCTTTGCGAACTTCCTCATCATCCTAGATGGAATGGTGTTTATAGCTGCTCCATTGTCGACAAGCACTTTTGCCACTGGGACGCCGTTAACTAGAGCTTTAACGTATAATGGCCTCAAGTATTTTGTCAATTTCATGGCTGGCCGTTTAAAAATAACCTTTTTGGCAGCCTCTATTTCTACTTCCTGCTTGTTTTCTATTGAATTATCCCCCTGTGACAAATTGACGTGCAGTATATCACGCTGATCTTCTGTCTCTTGAACTTCTTTCCTACTTCTTTCTAATGCTTCCTCATCAGTTATCCAACTTGTGGGAGGGGGCATTATTCTTGGAGGTGACCCATACTTTTCAGAGCGAGGCGCTCTCTTCTTCCTTTTGGGTGTCCCGTACAGTACGTAGAAATCGAAAGAACGCCCAGATGGTTCTTCCAACAAGTCTACTTCACAAACTCCCTCTTGATGTAGTTGCTTAAACAGAGTATTGCGCGATACTCCTCTCTTTTTTCTTTCTGCTTCTAAGTCGATTTCTTCTTCAATATCTGTCATCCCGTCGTCCTCCTCATCGTTGTAGGCCTCTCTAGAAGTCTGGCCTTCTTCACATACCAGCACGCAGGCTTCCCCTTCGTTGTCCTCCCTCTCTTCTTCTTTTTCTTTATTCTTGAATTCATTAGCCAGTAAGTAATTATTGGCCACGACAGGAGGCAACGTACTGAATTGGATAGTGAGGGACTGATCTGGATCTTCTTCATCCCTTCTATCTCGCTCAAACCTTGATCTCCCAGAAGAAGTTTCTGGTAGTTCCTTCATTGATTCATCTGTGCCGGTCTCTTCATTATTTTTGAGGATATTTTGATTGGCTACCTTGAGTAGTATAGGCGCTTTAGGATGTGGCATTCCCTGCTGCTGCCTCATCATCCGTCCGTAGTTTCGTTGAAAATGCCTTTGTTGGGTCCTAGTCATCTCATCGAAGGGTATTGCCCTTCCTACACTGTACTGGAATGAATGCCATACATTTGGCCGACGAGGTTGCGGCCTGAATGTTCTTCCATTATCTGCTGGCCTGAACTGCCTCTCAAAAGGCGGTCCTCTATAAAATGACGTTCCTCGCCCTTTACCAGGTTGAGTGTTTGGGAAGAAGGTAGGATGATGAGGATGCTGCCATGTCCCTGGTTTCTCTGTATTTCCATTCACTTCTCTTTTACACCTTTCACACAGGACGTTTTCGTCCTTTTTTGGTTCTTTTCCCTTGATTCGTTCAAATATACTGGGATGTGGTCTAGGATCTTCTTCTCCATCATCTACTACCAACTTGAATTTTGGCAACTTGTTCTTGAATCCAGATGTCACCATGTTTACTCCAAGTGGCTGTAGGAAAGGATTCTCGTCTACTGCCATCTTTTTCTTATCATCGAACGTAATTTGTCATGATTCAATGGCATCCTGCAATATATGGCGGAAAACCAAGCAATTGTTAGTCAAATGTGACCATGCATTATGCCACTTACAATATTTTTTACCCTTAATTTGTTCAGGGTTTGGCAATTTGTGCTTATCGCTCAACTTTATCTGCTTATCCCTATACAATTTATCGAATATAAGGTCAACTTTGGTCACGTCGAACGAGAACGTTCTAGCCTTTATGTTTCCATCTTTTATAGGCTCATCTTTGCTCGATGGTCTAGGCTTGGCCATTGTGGGACAAGTATATGTATCCCCTTTGACCAATTCGGCCAAACACATTTTGGCCTGATCGTATGACTCGTCGTCGATGGTATGAACGTCAAAATTTGGGTCTTTGTAATAAGTCCCTTTACTAGAATTTTTCATTTGTTCTTCCTCTCTTATCAGTCGCTCATATCTAATCACATTCGCACTTAACTGGAAAAGGTTAGGGAATTCCTTGTCCTGGAACTTCTTTTTTAAATCAAAGCTCAAGCAGCCCTGAGCGATTTTGACAAATTCTTTTTCGGGCAGAGGTACAAAACATTTGCTTCTTGCTGTCTTGAACCTTTGGAGAAAACTTTCTGCCCATTCGTTTGGCATTTGACGTAGGTTCGCCAAATCAGCCAAAGTGACTTCAGACTTAGTTTTATAAAACTGAGCGTAAAACAACTGTTCCAATTGTTTCCATGTTTGAACAGAGTTTGCTGGCAAGTTGATGAACCAAGAGAAAGCTACTCCTGTTAACGAACTAGGGAAAAGCCTCATTTTATGGTAATCGGTTACATCACCACTTTGCAATGTGAATCGCCCTATGTGTTATAGACTAGACACCTCTCCTAAACCGGTAAACAGTGAGAATTCTGGCACTTTGTACCCTCTAGGCCATGGATATGCTTGGTCTACCCAATCAGGATATGGCTTTGTGTACGTTGGCCTAATGACGGGACGCACCCCAAAAGCCATCTGATCCTGTACAATTTCCATAATCTGGTTCCTCAACATGACATTGGGGTCATATGGAATTCCTACAGGTTGGTTAACCGGTTGATTTGTATGAGGCCTGATATTTGGTCCTTGATTGACAACAAAATTACCATGATTAGGGCCATTACTATTAGCCTGAACATCTATTTCCTCATTACCACGTGGAATATTCTGTCCATTGTTTAGGACATTATCTCTCACGTTCGGATTACCCCTCAAGTTAGGCATACCACTACCATTGTTTTGATTTGGCACTGTAGTACCCCCTTGGTTTGAAGTAGAGGGACCAGAAAGCGGTTCTACCCCTTGATTCGGATTTAGGACCGAGGGATTATGTCCTACGATTGTCCTAGTTTGAAAGTGATTTGTAAGAGGTATAGCCGGTTGACATATTTGGCCTACTAACTTATTCATTGTTTTGTTCAACGTCTTTAGTTGTTTAGCCATGTTGTCATAGTGTACATTCCCATTTTGCGTAAATCTTTACATATTATGAATACTTCGAAGATTTACCTGTTCAACGACGTCTTGCGTGAGTTCTCCAAGTAATGCACGCATGGTTCGAGGACTCAACTTCGTCATTGGTTCGTAACGACTGCTACTGCTCTGATTCTGTCCATCTGTTCGTGGAGAGGCATGCTGCTTCTCATATCGCTCGATCACAGACTGGATTCCTCCCTGACTTGCTGCTTCCTTATCGGATCTCTGAGGCATATTGTTTCCCCTTTTGTACTTTCAACACCTAACACCACTGTCCCACCGGGCGTCCCAAATTGTTTCGCGCGGGTTATTCGCTAACAATTAAAAAGGATCAGATGATTGTGTAAGGGACAAAACCTCTTGAGACAAAATCCCAAAAAGGGGTGTTCTTTTATTGGCGATGACTTTACAATTGAAAATTAAAAACAACGTGCCTCTAAGGGGCACAAGCACGCGAGTTATTGAAAGAAAAGTGTTTAAGTCTAAAAACTAAGGAAATGAAAATTACATGTTCTCTGTTCGAGAGTTTTTGATTCGGTCCTTTGCTTCTATATCCTTTCTCCCTTTTATACTTCATGAACGATCTCTTTGTGATCAACCGCCCTAAAAACTGCTTGATCGTCCTATAACTGCCCACTTTCTTCGTAATGGCCAACTTGTCATGAAAATTGTCTTTTTTAACTGCTGCCATTACTCTTCATCGTTCAACCGCTTTCGATTGAATTCCTTGAATCGTGGAACGTGATAGGGCTGCGTTAATAACTGCTCTGATAACTGCACTTCTTGATGACCACGACGCTTTCTATTTGTTAAGACCTTGGGCGAGTTGAAGGTTTGGGCGAGAATAGAGTAATAGCTCTGGGCGACTGTATGACACTCCATTCGCTCAGATTCTGGGCGACTTGCAAACTTGGGCGATGGTATTACCGCGTTTTTGGGCCTCCTTATTTGGGCCTTCATCTTGATTTGTTCGATTGGGCTTCGTTCTTTGGGCTATCTGATTTGGGAATCCTCCAATTGGGCTTCACTCCTTGGACTGTTCGATTTAGGCTAAATTTTTATGTGTCAACAGTTTGAAAGATTTCCTTTCCTTGCAATGGATTGGCTTCTTCCCGATAAAGGCAGATAAAGAGCCACTCTAGTGGTTCAATAGATTCCAACTGCTGCCAGATAATGGTTGCTTTTAGAGAATTATTTGTTCAGACAACAAATCTTTCAAATGTTATTGTCTATAATGGATTTTTTTCCCCGTTTATTTGTGGTAAAAGATCCAAAACTTGGTCTTGAAGAAAACTAAAATTTAGATAAAGAACCTTTCAACAACAATCGAGTGAAAAAAAAAAGTTCATTTATCCTGTAATATCGTTGCACAATTCTCTCTTATGAAAGAACACTGTTAAAAAGCTTTGCACTTGTTTGGAGTACCACAAATTCAGATGAATTCTTGTTGCGATAATATACCAATTTTTTTTTTAATATATATATCTGCTTTTTCTGCAGCGATGGATTCTTTTTTGCTGTGAAGGAAGTATCTTTGCTTGACCAAGGGGATGAAGGAAAACAAAGGATCATCCAACTTGAACAGGTTTAGCTGCCAGTGCTTTGTTTAATTGTTCACTTGACTTCTCACCTATTTCTAGATTCATTCTCTCAATGGCTCTGATAATTATTTGCTGTAAAACTCTCCACCTTTCCCTCAGCTCGTTTCTTTAATATATGTTTTCTTCTTGCCCATTCAGGAAATTGGTCTTCTAAGTCAGTTTGATCATGAGAATATTGTCCAGTATTACGGCACGGAGAAGGTATACCCTTTTGCAAATTAACTGTACATGTTCTCTATTATAATCATTATATTTTTCAGGTGAAGGGTGGAGGATGAGCATTTCTTGCTTTTAGCGTCGGTTTCCAGCTTATATTTGTTTCTTCAATTTCGGCATCACTGTTAAAAGATTCTTTCCTTTTCCTTTTGCAAGATGCTTGGATTTTTATTCACAGAGATGGTAGAAATTGAAGTACAAGATATAGAGAACTTCTTGTGTTGTCCACTATTTGAAAAATGTTGACAAAATTGAAGCTCACTGAGATGGAATCTTCTACCGAGCTTAACTTTTTCTCTCTTTTTTTCCCCTTCAGTCTTTCAATAACATCTTAATTTTCCTTGAGTATATACTCCGTTTCAAATTTTGATTGAATTTTTTTTTCCTCACATCAAGATTAAAGTGCTGAAAGTCATATTTTTTATTTCACAGGTTGAATCACATCTTTACATCTTCCTTGAGCTGGTTACTAAAGGATCCCTTCTGAGCCTTTACCAGAAGTACAACCTCCGAGATTCGCAGGTCTCCGCATAGACTAGACAGATTTTACATGGCTTGAAGTATTTGCATGACAAAAATATGGTCCACAGGTGATTGAACCAAACAACTCCATGTTTCTGGTTTTAGTGATTTATTGCTTTGTTCCAAAAAAATTGGTTATGTTTTAAAAGATATTTATACATTAAATCATAATTTTTTTACCCATTCATGTGTTGTATATTTCAATTGAGTTTTGAGTATTTGCAGAGTTGCAGTTACACTTCTCATTAACCATTCCTTAGGGGCTGAGGATGACTACACATTTGTGTACATCATGTATTCACTACAAATCTTCTTCTTCATCCCATTATTTTTTGATATTTAAAAATTTTGACAGTCGCTTTCTTTACTTACATCAAGCATATTCACTAGAGATCGACCTGTAATATTTCCTTCTTGTTCTGCAATATGGTAGGAGAATGTAGTTAAGATAAGATCAATAATCCCATGCATGCGAATCTGTAGCGGTTTTTATAGTATGCATTCTGTTGTCTGGATTAAGAAACTGAAGCAGGATCAACCAATTTGTAGATTCTTTCTCTAACCTTGGTAAGAGTCACCAGCTATGAGCATGTTTTGATAAAACTTAAGAAAGTTACTCTTACAAAAGTAAGGGAACACTCTTCTGTTAAAAAATTCTAAAAAAGTTTTTTATTTTAAAGCTTCAAACATGTCTAGCTGAGCATGGAAGTTTACTTTTTCTGGGGGCTTTGTCCAACATGCTTATATTGTTCCAAGAATAATGCTACTTTGTCAGAAAATATGTGATATAATGGTTGATATAATAAATGTTGGCAAGATATGATTAGTTGAAAAAATTGATTGTATTTCAAACAATCCAGTGATAGGTAACCACATGACATTATGTCAAGTATTATGTCAGCCATTATGTCTATGTAGCATGATTGTTGTTCCAAATTGCTAGTTGATAGTAGTGAAAAAAATTATACCACAAGGTTTTCTAAAATGTTTCACTTCTAAATTTTCTTGACAAGTGATCAAATTATGTCCTTTCATTTAAGCAGTTCATATTGAAATTGGCTAGTATCATATACTTGAAAGTGTTCCTTAAAACAGGTTGTCATTTTGTTTTATATTTTTCAAGCAAGGCTTCTTAGAATTTTATGGTTAATTGAACCGTCTCCAGGAAATTGGAAGCTAATATTACAAAAGCATTTGTCAGAGATTTTTTTATTAGAAAACTAAAATTTGGGGTGAGGACTCTGTTTTTGATTAATAATGTCTGTCTATTCTGGAATACTTTATTTTAGGCTGCACTGTAAACTTAACAGGCAAGAGAACTAAAAAAAGGAAGTTAGGTGAGTGGGTGACGAAGAAAGAAAGTTCGTTTGATTATCAGTAATATACGCAATTTCAAGCTATCCTTCTCTTTCTCCTCTTCCTCATTCCTTCTCTTTCCCCTTTTCCTCATTCATGCTTAAAAAGAAAAAAAGTGCAAATGTTTCGACGTGCTTCATTTATGCCAGCTGATTCTGTAACACTAAGATCTCACTTATTTACCTCTCTTGTTTCAGAGATATGAAGTGTGCAAATATATTGGTGGATGCAAATGGCTCGGTGACACTTGCAGATTTTGGCCTTGCGAAGGTTGCAGTCTCTAATTATCCCATCTTTTTTCTCCTTTTCAAAATAAAAATGCCCTCTTACTTTGCTTGGCAATATTTTACTGCGATTGTTGTTATGACAAATAAGTTTGTTAGTTGATTCATTGTGCAGGCCACAAAGTTGTATGATGTGAAGTCTTGCAAGGGGACTGCTTTCTGGATGGCTCCTGAGGTTTACCTTGACCCTCTTTTCTTAACATTTAAGTAGCCTGACTAGTTGATATGTTCATGATACTAACTTGTAACATATGTGCCAAAGGCAGATATGTGCATGATACTAACTTGTAAATTGATTTCTTGGATTCAATTATTTCCCTTTTCCTTTTAATGTGCCAAGGTCAAGGGAGATGAGATTCTATCTGCAAACATTTCCTGTTATGTTTTGCTCATTATCAATCTATGTTGCTGTAGGTGGTTAAGAGCCTGGGATATGGGCTAGCGGCAGATACATGGAGCCTTGGGAGCACTGTCTTGGAGATGCTAACCCGATGTTTTCCATGCTCCAATATGGAACCTGTAAGTAAAGCAGTTTTGTTCTGGATTTCCTTAAAACTAGAGCCCAGAGGCTTGTAGATACTTCTTTGTCATATTAAAGAAAAAACCATAACTTTTGAATCGCTACAGGTCATAATGCTTGCCGATAATTATATAATAAATTTAGCCTACATTTGTTTCATTTTTATAAACTGGCACTTTTATCTGCGCTTTTCAAAGACCCACATATACTAGTCATTTATCCACCACTCATATTATCTGTTTATAATTTAAACCGTTTGTAAACACTTCCCAAACATGTTCTTAGGATTTTTCTTAAACAATTTTGTTGGGTGGATATAAATATGAAGATATCTCCTCATTAGTATGATTTTTCTTGTGATATCAGCCGAGGGAATGTAATTTTTGGGACCCAGAGATACAGATGATATTTAATTTTGTTGGGTGGATATTACTCAGCCCCTATTTGATATTTGACATATATTAAATCAAAACTCTTTCTTCCTCAAACTCATTTTCAACTATATATTCACACAATAAAATATTTTGCATGTAAATCCTAAATTTTTTTAAACCACACATTCTTCGAAAAATCACAATTTCAAGCCTTTTGGAAAAAAAAAATTTCAATTCCAAGACTCATTGTCCCCAAAAAATTCATTAGATGTCAAACAGGGGCTCAATTGGTAACTGTACAATGCTGTTTTGGAGCATGACAGTGCATTCTCCCTGATCAACAGATGCAAGCGCTATATAGGATAGGAAGGGGTGAGCTACCGAGGATTCCCGTTTCTCTTTCCAGCGATGCTCGTGATTTTATCCTTAAATGTCCACAAGTTGACGCAAGTGCACGTCCAACAGCGTCTCTGCTCTTGGATCATCCCTTTCCCTTTGTGAAGCAACCGCTGCCAGCATCTACGGGCTCTGCTTCTCCTTACAATTTTGGCCAGCGGATATAAGAAAATCTTTTGAGGTAATAAAATAACTTAATTATCATTATCTAGTTGCATTGTCTTCTCTTAGTAAAAAGCCAACGTGGAATGCATAAGACCTGGAAGATTCTTTCATTCTCTCTGTAATTTACACAAATCAGTTCTTTTTCCTTCCATGGGTACCAAGAACGAAAAGAGGGAAGGAGAAAAAACAGGAAAAACTAAGTGACCCCAAGAAAATACGACTAGATGTTTCCCAACAAGTGACGCTATCTATCATCAGTAATGATCATCATCAGTTTAGGTGGTAGTTTGAAAATTGGACAATGAATCAGGGGCCTGCTGCACCCTAGACTAACGATGATCATTATTGATGATAGATAGCATTATTCTCCCTAGATAGAGCACTTGATGTACTCCACATGTTGATGAATGCTCTTCAACCTGATTCTTTCCTTCCAAGTTTGACACTGATCTTCCTATTGGACTACGACAATCTGTCGGTTTCCAGATTCCTATTGTGCATACAGGAGATGTTCAAAACTTTCTTGACTATCTCGGGGAAGGTTCTTTTTAAATTGTTTATATGCTGCGTGTGGAAGAAATCTTCCTTCCCAAACAGTTACCGTGCAATTATTTTCTTGTTTACTAGGGTGTTATGGAGTTGCTGTTCAACTTCTTTCCTACGGTTCTGGATTTAGCAATTATCAAATATTAAATGTATATAGTCAATCAACTACTTTATTAAACGAAAAGGGTGATATATCTTCTTTTTTTTCCCATCATCAAAGCAAGTTCAAAAGTGTTGTGTACTGAAATTGTATGTACTTTCCTACTTGAACTTGTTTATACATCCTCCCACGCCTCTTACCCTAACGCTACTCATCTAGTGTGTATCTGTATTTGACATGTGACAATGAGGTTATTCTCACGTTACTTCATTAAGTTGGAATGTACTTTTATTTATAGGATAATGACAATAATTCAACTGTCACATATATCCCATATAGAGATGATGAGAGCAATAAAAAGAGAAGGAAAAGTATTCGTGGTCGAGAGAATTTCATTTTACCTGTTGCTAAATAATGTATTTTATAGTTAAAAAAATGTCATAAGTATTGTTACCATATAATATAAAGTGTAGAGATGAGTTTAGGCTGAATAATGGGATAGAATAAATAATATTCTTTTAAATGGAAAATAAAGAAATCTACCCATTTTATTTCACTTCTATATAATATTCGTCCAGTTTTTAGTTTGTTCAATTAAAAAAAGTTTGTTAAGTTTAAAGTCAAAGTTAACAATTAATTTTAATTAAATATTTTATGTGGATTAACAATTATTTAATTACATATTTCATCATTTGAATCCATTAAAATTTTGATTTTTATCTATACCAAAAGGCCTATTACTTGCATGCATGCTTTGGCAAATCTACACATAATTTATGAATTTTGCAAAATGAATACACCTCCCGAAAATTCTCTGTGGTGGGGTCGTCACAAGGCCAGCCCTGAGAAATTTGAAGCCCTAGGCGACTAATAATTATGAGACCCTTATATATACGTGTGTGTGTGTTCACATCTTTTAGAAAAAAAACACTAACATATTCCTAATGGACAATATATCTTATGGAATTATACATGCTGCGAAACGATGTAATATTTTGCATTTTTTTACTAATTAACAATAAATCTTTGCATCACTGTGTATGAATATGATATAAGTTGTTGAATTCGCCATTTGAGAAAGCAACTATAACATACTGGTGTATAACATACAAATAAACTTGTGGAATAAAATAGAATAAGAAACCATGTTACACTACACATTTTTTCACTTTTTTTTAACATTTAAAAACTAAATAGCAAAATATCAAAATTGGATTATCATCTTGTTGAATCGTGGTTCGACATAGTGTCTTGATCTCTTGTACTTCCGATAGAGTTTTTGAGCAACTATTCAAAATCCCATAAATATATATTACTTGATGATATATAAATGTATATTATATACCAATCAATACTTAAATTAAATATTTATAAATAAATAATAGATGACGAAATAATACTTAGAAGTACAAGAACTACATATATGGGTTCCAATTGTTATGGAAATCTGATCTCCCCAATTTTAGCCTTAATTATACGAATTTATTGTCATATTCAATTTGACCAATTATTATGGAATTCTTTTGAAAGATTTTCCATTTATTCGGAGTCAGTGTTAGGTTCCTTAATTAACGCTATAGATGGATTCCAATTGTTATGAAAATTTAACCCAAAATTCCTGTATTGTAAAAATCGACTCGGCCCGGCCGGTTCAACCAAATAATCGAAAATCGGGACCAAAATCGAGTCGGTTAGGCCTTGAGACTTTAGATTTAAAACCCGCCTTTAAAACTGGTGACCTGCCCGGGTTTTAGAAAACCTTTGACCCAAACATTTCATTCATCCATGCTGCGTTTTCGAGGTTCAAAATTAATGAATTTTCAGACTTTCAAACTTCTCCTATTTAAGTTTTTGAGTTGACATTGTTAATTACATAATTTTATGAACTTATCTTCCATTACATAATTGGATTGAGCAGGACGTTATTTCGTTGATTGTATTTAATTATTTTTATCTTGTTATAGTTTTTGTGATTTCGAAAAACTTGTTTTCATTTGCTCTTTTTTTTTTTTGTAAAATTATTAATAAAAAAATGGGTGGATCCCGGTTCGACCTTTTGACTCTTGAACCTTCCCCTTTTCCGGATCGATGGCTGGGTCGGTTTTTAAAATATTGCAAAATTCAAGTATTCTGTGAATAAAATCTTCGTAATTTTAGAATTTTTTCCTTTTTGAAGGGTACATTGGAAAATTTCCCTTTCCTTTTTCTTGGAGGCCCCTAGAATGTTGAGACCCAAGACCATTGCCTAGTTGGCCTTGGGTTAGGGTCGGGTGCCGTCGCCATCCTTGTAACTGCCGTCGGACTGGAGAAGACCTTAAACCTTTCCTCACAACGCCTAGAAGCAAATCGTGTTTGTAAAGTTCACACCATTAACCATTTCCAATTTCTAAGTGTTAATGTTTAAAATTCTAGCGATATTCTGCTTCGATTATTGGAAATTTTGCGTTTTGTTGTAAAATTTTTGTTTATATTGACATTGATATAACTAGATGTCTAGAAACTATAATAACTGGGAAAGAATTGTACAAGCCGTACTGAAGATAGAACATTATCGGCAACTTGCTTATGCTTCCTCAAGGGGATCAAGCAGTACAGAATATGATTATGACAATAACAACTCAAGATCTGAGCTGTATGATTTGACGAGTAAGTGCTACTTGTACTAACTTGCTATTAAATTGTTAAGCGTCGACAAGAAATAGTGAAGTTCTTTTATCAATTTAAAAAGAAAGGGTTGTATTTTGAATCTCAAGCTATATGTCGTAGAGTCACCCCTACGCATTGGCGGAGGTAGTGGGAGGGGGAGGGGCATGTTGGGCTATAGCCTAGCAATGTCCCCTAACCCATATAAATTTCTAAGACAATTTTAGAATTTTGGCCCAGGTATTAACATTAGCCCAACTCTAATTTAAATCCCAACCTAAGTCCGATACTCAATTATTCAAATTATATTAAAGACATTACAATTATTAATTACTCTTTTCAAGACATTCATGAAATGTGAATATTTTATTGTCAAATTAGATATTCTATTTAATGCATGTTTAAATTAGATCTAAAAGTAAATTACTTATTTTAATAGTTAGAGACGTGACATATTTTTCTAAATTATGTATGTTTTCATTTATTACTAATTCATAGTTATATAAAAAAAATACTTATTTTGACCACAAAGTAGATATTATGATCAAAATAAATAACTTACTATAGATTTGATATTGATAATAAAAACAATATTTGTTAAAACTTCCAGTTGTCTTGAAAGACTGGTTATCAAAGTTATTAGAAGAGTACTCATTAAATAATTTTTTAAATGGTCATTGGTGGATATATGTTTTTGCCTAATTCTATCATGATTCGGTTAGTTTAAAATTTTTTAAGGTAAGCATCGATTTTCTATTTGGTAAAAAAAAAAATACAAAAATTTAGTGAAATATCTTAATATGAGATGTCTGAACTTTTTTTATTTCATTCAGGATCGTATACTTTTATTGTAAATGTCACGAAAATAGCTTCTGAAACTCGATTTCTTGTGGCATAAGTTCATTCAACAATTTTTAAATGTCAACCCATCCTAACATCATTTTCTAGCTCCGTCCATGCCCGTACGTCTGTTTCGCCCTCAGGAAATGCAGCTGAATTGATTGAGAAGCACCTTCCTAATGGAGATCTGTATATTGGGACTTTTGCTAACAATACGCCTCATGGATCCGGTAAGTACTTGTGGAAAGATGGGCGTATGTATGAAGGTGATTGGCTAAGGGGGAAAGCCTCTGGAAAGGGTAAATTTTCGTGGCCATCGAGTGTGACTTTTGAAGGCGATTTAAAGGCAGGTCGGATAGAGGGTTCGGGCACTTTCGTTGGATCTGACGGAGATATGTACAGAGGGTCATGGTCGGTGGATTGGAAGCACGGGTATGGAGTGAAGCATTACAATAATGGGGATTACTATGAAGGACACTAGAAGAAGAATTTGCAGGAAGGACAAGGAAGATATGTATGGAAGAATGGGAATGGGAATGGGTATAAAGGGGAATGGAAGAATGGGATGATTAATGGCAGGGGTGTTTTGGTTTGGAACAATGGAAATAGTTATGGCGGAAATTGGGAGAATGGGATTCCCAAGGATGATGGTGTATTCACTTGGCCTGATGGTAGCTACTACATTGGCTGCTGGTCAAAGGATTCTTGCAAAAACTCTCATAGTAATCAAATCTTGAATGGTACTTTTTACCCTGCCCACACTAGCAATAAGTCTAATGGAATGAATGGAAATGGAAATGAAAACGAGGGGGCTTTGAAGGGGTACTGTTGACCCCAAAAAAGTGTTGCCAACAGATGCCGAACCCACCCGTGCACACGTGAGCGAAGGTCCTACACGCTAAGACACATGGACGGTCTAGAACGAACAAATCAGGGGCATGTGAGTAGCTCAACGACGCGAGATGAGAACGTTCGGAATCCGGCGGTGTGCTTAATCCGATCGTTCAATAATTACCAATCGGTGCTCATGAGTATGCTATAGATATGTATGAACTCGTATTGTCTTGTAAGATAATATGAAAGAGAGAGTAAAATGTAGTTCTTGTATTGATTTTTGCATTAGCCCTTCAATGTTATATAAGGAAATTATTTATAGTGTTACATGTGAAATGGCAGCCCTTAGATGAGTTGGCACGTGGCCTCATCTCCTTAATTCAAACATTCAATCCTAGGCATCATCCTTGACTTACTAGCTTGCTGTGCATTTATTGCTTGTGCAGAACCCCCATGCTAGTGATAAGACTTGACATATGCACTCATGATAAACGTTCCATCAATCATTCAAACAAGATCTTTATGTGGAAGATCTCTTAGGAGAGGTGATCATGGAAAACTTTCCTTCATGGTTCGGGGGCTTCTGTCGCTCATGTAGTACTTCCACTTCAGGGCTTCGGAAATCTTCACAGGCCTTGGCATATGGAGTTCGGCTGCTTTTAAGGCCTCGGTATATGGGCCTTGGCATGAAGAGCCTCGGCCATACATGCCACCTCAGCTGGAGTGTCACGTGGCTCGGATTGAGTGGGCCATAGGCCCAAGTGTGTTGCTCAAGTATGACAACACGTTACAGGTACTTTAGTTAGAAGTTGTCATTATTGGTGCTAATGATGGTGGGGGAAGAGAGTGTAAACGTAGCGATAGGTGGTAGTGCAGGGAAGAAGAGATTGTCCGTGGATGGTGGGATGACGGAGAGGTGTTTTCCAAGAATATGCATTTGGGAGTCGAACGGTGAGGCAGGGGATATCACTTATGATATTATTGACAATATTGAGGCCTCAATGCTATATAGGGATGGATTGGGGTTGGACCGGGACGAGATTAGGCAATTTCGAAGGAACCCCTGTTGTTTTACTAGGGAGGTGAAGAAGCCAGTAGAGACTATATCCAAAGGGCAAAAGAATTATGATCTGATTCTCAAACTCTAACTGGGAATTAGGTAAATATAAATCTAAAGTTGATTAAGATCGAATGTGTTTAGCTGTTCATCGATAGCAAATTTTAGGCATTGGGCGTTGCTAAAATGAGTATTTATTGTATTTGTGATTATGTTGTTAGGTATTCTACTGGAAAGCATGCTTCTATAGTACGCGATCTCAAGCAGAGTGATTTTGATCCTATGGAGAAGTTTTGGACTCGATTTCCTCAAAAAGGATCAAATCAATTCATAGTTCATTATTAAACATTGTGGGCCTACAGGATGCTAAACCTAGGTTTTGTAACACCTTTACAATTCATTATGCACCACCATTTCCAATGCTTATATGGAAAGATTTTTTCTTTTTATTGTTATCTTGGTTGCATTTGGTGGATCGATATCAAAGCCTAGACCAATGCTGGCATAACTTGGTTTGGCAAATTTTCTAAGTCATACGACTCTCATCTTTCACTCGTGTCATTGTGGGACCCAAATGCAAGATAGTTGAATTAATGTTAGTTAGAATTGCTTTGTAAGTTAGGGGTACGACTTTACAAAAGTTGTGTCACTTAGTATCGTACATATCCAATTTCGTTTTTGTTATCTTAATCTTATGGCTCACTCAATATGGAATCTATATCCAATCATTATACATGAATTCTATTACGCAAATCCAATCGACGCCTTCGTTAAATCTATTAATGTTTTGGATCTTGCTACATGTACATCAAAATTTATACAATGGTTTATATAATATCCACATGATACTTTACCATTTGTCAATTTAAAATACTATCAACTTTTTCATCCAATTTTTCCCTTCACATCATTTTCACTGCTTATGTACCATTTTTATAAATAAGTAGCAAAATCCTAATGCTTTAGCCAAACATATTAATATAGATTCTTTAATTAATAAAATTAGATTATGGAAATTATTAATCATTACCATAAATAGGATTATCAATCCATCCAAAATTTAAAGCCGTAGATACCAAAGATGAATAAGATATCGAAGATTGAATGGTTCACCTAGACTAGACATGGACCACCCTATAGAAACAAAATCACCATGAATGGCAATTTTGTAATTGAACTTAATGAAAAGGGTACTTTTGTAACTCATAAAAGACCATCTATGCCCTTGGAATAATTACCAATGTTCTCCAACTTGTTACTACTCTATTAGACAAGTGGTTCTCAATCTTTTCAAAGTTAAAATCTGGTCTTCAACCTTTCATTATAATTACACAATTGTCCAAATTTTGTTCTCACTTTTCTAATTTCATAAAGCTACATTTTGTTTTACAATCGACAATGCCCATAAATTTGAAGCAAATCTACATTTTCACGAGGATCACAACAAAAAATTTTAATGCACAATCTCCATTTAAGAACCTATCCAAACGAGTGCTAAACCGTCACACAAGACCTATATGTATATAATTCTATAAAGCTATATTTTGCTTTACAACTTAGTTCGAACTCATCCATTTTTTTCTTGGGCACGTGACAAGTTAACAAAATTGTTGATAGTTTTTGTGTTTGGCCCGTTTGGGGAATAATAGCGCAATTATTATGAAAGCTTGGGATTAATCTGCTTCTCTTTAAAGCCCATGGATTAATATAATATAGTGATAATAAGTTGAGGACCAATTGTGCAATTATCCATATGGCATTTTTACTTCTTCCTTCCTAGGCAATTCCACTACGTTACGATGTAACCGAAGAAACTAATTCGTAGGTTACTGTTTCTACGTAAATTTTATCAAATCCCTAGGGCATATTCGTCTTTATAATTTCGAAAAGATGAAGTATCAGAATATAAACTTACAGTTACACTGTTCATTATACGTATATAGTTTGTATAGGTGACTTACAGAAATATTGGGTTAACCTTAAAAAATGAAAATGCTAAGCTGGCTCAATACTCCCAATTTCACGGCTTTCTCTCTCACACGTAATCACGCACTGATTCATTCGTTCATTCACATATTATCATCCTTCTACCTTTTCTCTTGCTTCTTCGGTTTCTTGTTTCTCTCTAGAAACCCGCCCTCTACTCTTCTGTTTGTTAGGATTCCCACCAAAAAATTGGCCAGAAAATGCTACAGAACCTGCATTTTTTGGCTGTTTATCAACATTTCAGGCTATAGTTAACAATCCTAGAAAAAATTAATTAATACCCAGATAAAGATAGATTTTTTCTATCTTTTTTTTTCTTTTTTTCAAGAACTTATGCCCGAGCCTTTGTTGTTCATTAGATGAGCATCGTTTGAAGAGAATGATAAGAAAAAATTAGAGCAAGAAGAAAATGAAGAGAAATTAGAGATGGCACCCAATACTATTACCACCACTACGCCAAAATCAGTTATAATTATACCCAGAAGCAAATCTCAAGCTATATGCCGTAGAGTCACCCCTACGCCTGTTTCACCCTCAGGAAATGTAGCTGATATGATCGAGAAGCACCTTCCTAAAGGGGAAATGTATATTGGGACTTTTGCAAACAATACGCCTCATGGATCCGGTAAGTATCTGTGGAAATATGTGTAGGAATTGAAAGGATTAATAAGTAAACCTTTTACCAAACCATTTCATATGCATGTAAATCTCCCATGTTGAAACCAAAGAGAAGATTAGAAGTGAAAGAATACCTTGATCCATAAATTTGTTTGCTTGAGCAGGTCATGATCTTCCAATTGACACATAGTTCCTTAGAAATTTTTCTCTGTTGACGGGATTCAGAGAGATGAAAAACATTGTTCATTTGGGAACCATAATCCATGATAAATAATTGAATTAAGCAGGCCCTCCAAGGAATAACCAGTGTAAAGGACAAGAGTGAGGTAGTCTCAGCCTTATTGACAGCTGCAGTGTGAGGGTTCGATTTCTAAAATATGAAATTTGACTTTTTGTGGATACCAGTGTACGAACAAACTCTTATTCCCTGTCCTGTTGGGGCACATCTCACAATTTACATCTCTCACGATACTCCAGGGGCGGACGATGGAAACCCTCAAGGTTGAGGTTCAACCTTTTTTAACTAAATTAAGCAGTTATTATTTTTTAGATCAATTTAAAATAATCCTTCTAATCTCTACACTTTATTTCCATGACATTTATTACCCATTAGTCCAAATTAATTTTAATGGATCACTTTATTTAATAAACTTTAAAGTAGCACGCGCACACACATAGATCCATGTGTTGGAATTTTTCCAACAAGATGGGTGTATGTATGAAGGTGATTGACGAATGGGGAAAGCCTTTGGTAAGGGTAATTTTTCGTGGCCATTGGATGCGACTTTTGAAGGTGATTTCAAGTCAAGTCGGATGGAGGGTTTGGGCACTTTCACTGGATTTGACGGAGATATGTATGAGGGTTGTGATTGGTGGATTGGAAGCAGGGGTATGGAGTAAAGCATTACAGTAATGGGGAGACATTGGAAGAAGAATTTGTGGGAAGGACAAGGAAGATATGTATGGAATAATGGGAATGAGTATAATGTGGGAATTAAAATTGGATTTTTTTAGTATATTGTGATAGAAGTTTTTGAAATGTGTAGTTGAAAAGTTGTGAGACCCATGAAAGATGTAATTAATATTAATATTTTGACTTTGACTTATATTAAAATCGGATTTTAACCAAACAAGCTGTAAAGGGGAATGGAAGAATGCGACGATTAATAACGGGTGTTTTGGTTTGGAAAAATGGGAGTAGATATGATGGAAATTGGGAGAATGGGGTTGTTAAGGAGGTTGAATAATACTCGATAATATTCAAAATATAGAGAATCTAAAAATTTATTTATCATACTTGATCAGAATATATTTTGCATGGGATCCCTGTAGCAATGTAGTATAAAAATGACAATTTTTTTTTTAACAGCATTAGAATCCAATTTGTACGAGAATATTTGAAGCCACTTGCAAACATAGTCCAAAGAATTCGGAATTGTATCAGAAAAATCTAACAATTTGATGAAGTTCGTTTTCACCACAAACCAATGTCCTAAGCATTCGTTCTTACATTTATTGCTACAATTTTTATCAACAAATTCGAGACTATAAACCAGCTGTCGTGTTCAATTTTTACAATCTTTTAGACTATCTCATGATCTTTACTTCTCGATCACAAATTTAAGAAAAGTTAAAGAAGAAAGAGTTAACTTTGTTGCATGTCACATTTTTTATCCTTCCCATTAAATTGATTATATACCCGATCTAATATCTTAATCCACCGCACCAATAAATTGTGCCCTTCTAATCAAGGAATGCATGCATGACTAAAAAGATAAAAATTATACCTAATTAATTAAAGTGGAAATTATATAAACTAATACATTTAAAGATTCCATTTCATTTATCATATACAAAGTTTACTCTTTCAAAAATCAGATCTTTTTATTAATTAATATATATATATATAAATTAATTAATTTACCTACACAATTCCAAACCCTACATTTTTTTAACCCTCAAAACCCCCTCTCTATTCTCACCACTCTCGTTGGTAGTCTCTCTCGCTCTCTCTCTCTCTCTCTCTCTCTCTCTATTCTTGCCTCCCAAAACGATGCCGCCGGAGACGGCTCTATTTGTCGCGCCGGCGACGCGATAGCAGCAAGACGCGGACATGATCCCCTTTCACTACCCTATTAGCTGCACTAAAACACGCGCACAAATCACAGACGAAGCAAGTTGTGGTTTTTAGCAGAGGCAGCATCACCTCCGATCCTGATTAGATCTACTTTACGATGGTTTTGGTAAATCTACTTGGGGTGTGGCGGTGGCGGGGTGGTGGTGACAATAATTTTGGATTTGGATTTTTTTGGATATGTTTTTTTTTGGTAAACTGGTGGTATTTTGCTGTGATGTAGTTGTGCAATGAATTTGGGTGTTGGTGGCGCTGTTAGTAGTGGTGCGGTGGTTAGGTATGGTGTGTGTGTGTGTACGTGCGGCTGTGGTGGTGCTTTCTGCGATTCGGTGGTGGCTCCATTGCATTGGATCTGGTCTTGGTGGCGGTGGCTCTATTCGATGATAGCGATTCTTTGCTGTGGTTAATATGTTGGTGTGTTGTGTTGATCGGTTTGTCGTGAGGTGGTGGTGGCTCCGATTGTGGCTGTGCTCTATTGTAGTGGTGACTCTATTCGTGGGCTGTGGTGTTGATAGGTTGTAATGAGTTGGTAGTGGCTCTGTTGGCGATGGTATCTGTTGTGTAGTAATTGTGATAATGATTGTGGTTGTGGTGGTCGTGGGTGGAATGAGACGGGATTGGATGTTTGTTACCAATTATTTGATTGATTAAGACTAATAATTGGTTAATTGTTAATATGTGATATAAAAAAATTGTGACGGTGACTCATAATGGATTAAGTTGTAATAAAAAAGTTAATCGTGATCAATTAATCTAATAATTTGTAATGAATAAATGAGTTGTGACAAATAAAAGTTTTGATTCTGTGACCAATGAATAATTTGTGATCGAAAAATAATGTGATCTATAAAAAAAATTTATTTGTGATCGAGAAATAAGTTGTGACCAACAATCTGATAATTTGTGACTAAAAATTAATTCATGACTAAATGATTTTTTTTATTTGTGACCGATAAATAAATTGTAATTTACAAATTTTTTGAATTGTAATCATAAAATAATTTATGACATAAAATTTTTGATTTGTGATCAAAAAATAATAAATGACCAATTAAATTGTTCATTTGTGACCAAATTTTATAGATCTGTGACCTAAATATATTTAATTAATAAATTAATTAATTAAATCATAAATAAATTTTAATAAAAATCTTTTTTTTTTAATTTAAAACTTGTTTTTTTTTTATTTTGAAATGTGTATACTTAAACTCTTACTTATGAAATCTTCCCCTAATTAAATGGTGCGAAAGATTTGATATGATATGAACACACTCGTTGAGTTTGTGTGGATTATTAGGTCATCTCTATTGTTAACCCTAAATCATCAAATTGCACCATTTTTTGGTGTAAAGGAGCTCTAATGGAACACTATACTTTGCATCATTTTGGTGCAAAGTGACCAAAGTCTTTTTTGCCCTTTCTTATCCTTTTCCAAATAAATTGATGAAGGGTAGTTGTGTCATTTATACTATGTATTTTTTAATATAATAAATTATTATTATTATTATTATTATTAATATTATTATTATATGCATTTAAAATAAATTTTAAATGTAAGAAATAATAACTAATGAATTATTAAAAAAAGAAAAAAATTTACAATATAACAAACATGATTATTTATTAATTAAAGGACTTGCAATGTTTTGGGAAAAACAAGTATTACATGATATCATGACTACGTGCATAATAATTCATAACATGATTATCGAGGACGAATGTGATGTGCCAGTTCGAGAATGGACGGAAGCGCCAAGTCCAGAAGTTGAATTGGTTGAAGACAAAAATCAACATTTTCAAGAATCCTTGCTCCTCATAGGCAAATCAAGGATAAAGAGGCTCACATTGCACTTCGAAATACATTAATCAATCATTTGTGGAAAGAACATATAAATTTCGAGAATTAAATTGCAAAAATTTTACAACTTTGTAATATCGTAATATCCAAACTCGAAATGCGTTGTACTATTTTTTGATGGCATGATTTAATATTTTCGTTATTGTAGTATTTTTATTGATTGTGCTATATTTTTTATGTTTATTAATTAATTTAATATTTTTCGTAATTTAACATAATTATTTATTTAGTAATTTATGTATTTATAAAATAATTAAATAAATAATATTTCAAATAAATAAATTATAAAAAATAAAAAGGGAAGAAAATAGTTAAACACTGTTCATTTGATGTAAATTTTGATGTAATAGTTGGAGATAAATTTTAGTTTGGTGCAAAATTTGGTATAGGAGATGGCCTTATTGTATAGGTATTTATTTACTTGGGGTTTGTGTATATAGACACTGAAATTACACCAATTTGTGTACATTAGATTGTATAAATTGACAAGCCCTGCTACAGCAACAGGGCGGGGACAGGGGGCCGAGGTGCCACGATAGGGCCCTTGATCTGATTTTTTGATTTGATCAAAATATGAGATCTAGGCCATGTTGCTCTAGCATAGACAGTGATAGAGCCATCACTGGCAGCCAGACCTTATTTGAGCCACATTATTTTTCTTAGAATGAATTTTTGAATAGTAAATTGATGAGAAATGTGTGGACAAAAAATAAAGAAAAGTTTTGAATTTGCGTGTAATATTATTTTATTGAAAAATATATGGTTGAAATAATATCAAATTACTATTTAAAAATGTATTTTTTTTAAAAAATTGTTGCTCAAACATGCCCTTAATAAATTTTGAGCTGTAAAAAGATGTTTTTAATTCTATATTAGAATTAGGCATTGGTCCTGCAAAAAAGTTCAGCATGGACAAATATGCTATTTGGACCGTTTTGAATTTGTTATATAATTGCTTATTCAGTAATATATCTTTATTTAATTTGTCTAGCTACAATAAATTTTTCCCACTTAATTTGCCTACTTCTTGAAATCAATTTTCAAATTCTTTACTAATTCTAACAACAGTTTACTACTAGTTGTTGAAAATTAAATAGGGATAAACTAGAAAATTTATTGACAAAAATTATTTTTTCAATAATATTAAATAAGATTTTTTAATTTGTGTGAAAAACAAAACAAGTTTATATAAATGGAACGGATGAAGTATGCTTCAAATCGGACTCCAATAATCCTATTTTGGCCCACATTTTTGGAATGGACTATTCTAATTTCATACTCTTCCAAATGCAAATCAATACAAGTCATTTTGCTTCTCGATTCTTTTTGTTTGAAATTAAAAAGATTGTACAATTTATTGTCTATGTCCATATTTGGTTCAAAAAACTGGATTACAATAATGATATGATCAGTGTCAATATAAAAAATCTGATTTCGTCTACCTAAATCTTAAAATAATTTATCATAGAATCCACATGACTGTTTTCCCTTGGATATTCAATATTTAATAGGGACTTTAGTTGACGTGTTTTATAGACAAATAATTATACGTATATGAAGAAACTATCGACTTTCTTCTAAATATTATTTTCAAACATACATATATATTCATGTGCGGGACCAGGGTTGACGAAAAAATTCATACTACTCTCTCCATTCATATTATTCATTGCTCATTTCATATTATCATTCTTTTTCCAGATCGACTAGAGGGTCGGAAGGCTTCGACAAACTATTTTGTAGGTATTTTGTTGATACATTAAAAGTGCAACCCAAAGAGTGAGCCCAATTGGGAATTCAGGATAACGGTCCAAACAGGATTATTGATGAATGCAGTAGAAGCCCACGAACACGGTAAAATCATCGCCCAAGCTTGCAAGACGCCTAGAATCTGAGCGAATAGCATACCTTACGATCGCCCAGTGCGATGACCACGTTCTCGCCCAAACCTTCAAATCGCCCAGGATCATAGTAAGCATAAAACATTATAATTATCCAGAATAACAGTTATTGAGTGGTCTTATCACATTTCACGATTCAAGGAGCCTAGTTGAAGGCGGTTAAACGACAAACAGTAGTGACGACAGTTAGGGACGACAGTTCCACTACAAGTTAGCCACTATAAAGAAAGTGGGTAGTTATACAACAATCAAGTAGTTTTCAAGCGGTTGTCATAAAGAAATCATCAAAGGAATATAAAAAGAAGAGAAGACATAGAGAAAAATGTCGAATCAAACACTCTCAAACAGAGAATATGTAATTTCGATTTCTTAACTTAAACTTAAATATTTCTTTTAGTACTCGTGTGCTTGCGCTCCTTGGAGGCATTCTATTTAAGTTCCAATTGTAAATCATCGCCAATAAAACACCCATTTTTGGGACTTTGTCTCAAGAGGTCTGTTCCTTACACAATCGTCTGATCCCCTTTTTAATTGTTAGCGACTACCCGCGCGAAACAATTGGGCACGTCCAGTGGGACCTTGGTGTTTGGTGTTGAAGATACAAAAGGTGAAACAATATGCCTCACAAATCCGGTAAGGAAGTAGCAAGTCAGGGAGGAGTACAGTCTGTGATCGAGCGATATGAGGAGCAGCAAAGCTCTCCACGAACAGAGTGACAAAGTCAGAGCAGTCACAGTCGTTACGAACCAATGACAAAGTTGAGTCCTCGAACCATGCGTGCATTGTTGGGAGAACTCACACAGGATGTCGTTGAACAGGTGAATCTGCAAAATGTTCATAATATGGAAAGATTTACCCAAAATGGGAATGCACATTATGACAACATAGCCAAACAACTGAATACTTTAAATGAAATAATGAATAAGTTAGTAGGCCAAATTTGTCAGCCAGTTGCAAATCACTTTCAAACTAGGACAATTGTGGGACATAATTCCCCAGTCCTAAGTCCAAATTAGGGGATAGAACCACCTTTTGGTCCACCTACTTCAAACCAAGGGATAGTGTAATGCCAAATCAAAATAGCGGTAATGGTACATCTAACTTGAGGGGTAACCTAAATATAAGAGACAATGTCCTAACTAATGGACAGAATACCCCACTTGTCAATTATGGAATAAATATTCAGGCTAATGGTAACAATGACCAAAATCATGGAAACTTTGTTGCCAACCAAGGACCAAACATCAGGCCTCAGGCAAATCAACCGACCAACTAACCTGTAGGAATTCCATATGACCTCAACGTCATGTTGAGAAATCAAATTATGGAAATAGTACAGGATCAAATGGCTTTTGAGGTACGTCCTGTTATTAGGCCGATTTACACAAAGTCATACCCTGATTGGGTAGATCAAGCATATCCATGGCCTAGAGGGTATAAAGTGCCAGAATTCTCATTATTTACTAGTTTAGGAGAGGTGTCTACTCTAGAACACAAAGGGCGATTCACACTGCAAAGTGGTGAAATAACTGACTACCATAAAATGAGATTGTTTCCTAGTTCATTAACAGGAGCAGCCTTCTCTTGGTTCATCAATTCGCCAACTAACTCTGTTCAAACATGCCAACAATTGGAGCAATTGTTCCATGCTCAGTTTGATAAGACTGAGTCCGAAGTTACGTTGGTCGATTAGGCGAATCTACGTCAAATGCCAAACAAATGGACAAAAGGTTTCCTTCAAAGGTTCAAGACAGCAAGAAGTAAATGTCTTGTACCTTTGCTCGAAAAGAAGTTTGTCAAAATCGCTCAAAGTTGTCTAAAATTTGATTTGAAAAAGAAATTTCAAGACAGGAAATTTCCTGATCTTTTCCAATTGAGCGCAAACGTGATTAGGTATGAACGATTAATAAGAGAAGAAGAGCAAATGAAAAATTCTAGCAAGGGGACTTATTATAGAGATCTAAATTTTGATGTTCATACCATTAATGACGAGTATTACGATCAAACCGAAATGTGTTTGGCCGAATTAATCAAAGGAGACGCGTACACTTGTCCTATAATGGTTAAGCCTAGATCGTCGGACAAGGATGAGCCTATAAAAGATGAAAACAAAAAGGCTAGAACGTTCTCGTTCGATGTAACCAAAGCTGACCTTATATTTGATAAACTATATAAGGATAAGCAGATAAAGCTGAGCGACAAACATAAATTGCCAAGTTCTGAACAAATCAAGGGTAAAAAATATTGTAAGTGACATAATGTATAGTCGCATTTGACTAACAACTGTTTGGTTTTTCGCCATGTGTTACAGGACGCCATTGAATCAGGACGAATTACGTTCGAGGATAAGAAGAAGATGACAGTGGATGAAAACCCTTTTCCACAGCCACTTGGGGTGAACATGGTGACAACTGGATTCAAAAACAAGTTGCCAAAATTTAAGTTAGTTATAGATGACGGAGAAGAGGACCCTGGGCCACACCCCAGTGTCTTTGAACGTATCAAAGGGAAGGAGCCTAAAAAGGACGAAGACGTCCTGTGTGCAAGATGTAAAAGAGAAGTGAGTACAAATACAGAGAAACCAGGGATATGGCAGCATCACCATCGCCCTAGTTTTTTTCCAAACGCTTAGCCTGGTAGAGGGCGAGGTACATCATTCTATAGGATACCGCCTTTCGAGAGGCAGTTCAGGTCAATAAATAATGGGAGAACATTCAGACCACAACCTCGCCAACCAAATGTATAACATTCCTTCCAGTATAATGCAGGAAGGATGATACCCTTCAACGAGATGACTAGAACCCAACAAAGGCATTTTCAACGGAATTATGGACGAATGATGAGGCAACAACATAGAGTGTCACATCCTAAGGTGCCTAAACTACTCGAGGTGGCCAATCAAAATGTTCTTGAAGACAGTGAAGAGATTGGTACAAGTGAATCGATGGAAGAATTGCTAGAGAGTTCTTCTGGCAGATCGAAGTTTGAACGAGGTAGAAAGGATGGAGAAGATCTAGATCAACCCCTTACTATTCAGTTTGGTACATTACCTCCTGTCATGACTAATAACTATTTACTAGCCAATAAGTTCAAGAACAAAGAGAAAGAAGAAAAAGAGAAGGAGGATAACGAGGAAGAGGCGTGTGTGATGGAATGTGAAGAAGGGCAAACTTCTAGAGGGGCCTACAATGGTGAAGAGGATGATGGTATGACGAACATCGAAGAGGAAATTGATCTGGAAGCAGAAAGAAGAAAGAGAGGAGTATCACACAATACTCCGTTGAAGCAACTACATCGAGAGGGAGTTTGTGAAGTGGACTTGTTGGGAGAACCGTCTGGGCGTTCTTTCGATTATTACGTGCTGTACGGGACGCCCAAGTGTAAAAAGAGAGTATCTCGCTCTGAAAAGTATGGATCACCTCCAAGAATAATGCCTCCTCCCACAGATTGGGTAACAGAAGAGGAAGCATTAGAAAACAATAACAAGGAAATTCAGGAAGCGGAAGCTCAGTGCGACATACTGCACGTTGACTTATCACAAAAGGATAATTCAACAGAAGACAAACAGGAAGTAGAAATAGATGCTGTCGAAAAGGTTATTTTTAAGAGACCAGCCATGAAGTTAACTAAACACTTGAGACCATTGTAGGTTAAGGCTATAGTTAACGGTATACCTGTGGCGAAAGTACTTATCGATAATGGAGCAACTATAAACACCATTCCATCTAAGATGATGAGGAAGTTTGCAAAGACAGGAAGTGATGCGATTCCAACAGAAGTCATCCTTACAAGTTTCAATGGAGGAACAATTTCAGCTAAAGGGGTTATGCCATTGGACATAACTGTAGGGACATTTACTAAGACCACAGTCTTCTTCGTAATAGATGGTCTTACTAGTTACAATGTGTTATTAGGAAGGGATTGGATACATGGAAGTCGCTGCATACCTTTATCGCTCCATCAATGCTTGATTTTCTGGAATGACAAGGGTAAAGTAGAAGTGGTACAGGCAGATCATAGACCTTTTGTCGCAGAAGCAAACTCAGTGGAAAGATTCATGTACGAAGGAAATTACGGACTTGTCAGAGTGGTCCAAGATGGAGAAGAAACTCAAATTATTGCACAGAGCGAAGAACCGTTTTCGGTAGATGCACTCACTGAAAATGTTCAGTCAAATGAGGCCAAATATAGTGGCCCTGGAAGAGCCAGTAATTGGCAAAAAAGTAATCAAGGAGTTTTAAATGAGTTGTAATAAACAAAGGTGAATGGCCGATGTTCAGGCCTTCAAAGCCAAATTAATGGCTTTCAATACAGAATGTAAAGACAAGATGAAAGAAGAAGCAGTCTTGAAAGCATTGGGAGACAAATTGACAGTGTTCGAGTTGGAACAAAGTATTGGCTGAGAAGTCAACAAGGTGGATTGTTTAGAAGAAGAAGTACCTATAAGGGAATTGAACGATGAAGTAATGAGGATCACCAAGCCTGGATACGCTCAAGCACAAGACCCTCTGATTAAAGTGAATATTGGCAATGAAGGGGAAGATCACCAAACATTCGTCAGCCAGATGCTCGATCAAGAGGTTAGTGATAAATTAATCGCTTTATTAAAGGAATATAATGATTGTTTTGCTTGGGAATATGAACATATGCCTGGTTTAGATAGAGATTTGGTAGAACATAGATTGTCAACCAAGCCAAATTTTAAGCCTCATGAGCAACCTCCTAGGCATTTTGCTTCTAATGTACTTCCTGAGATTAAGAAAGAAATAGAACGATTATTAAAAGCAGACTTTATTGGAACAGCCAGATATGTAGATTGGTTGTCCAATATCGTGCCAGTGCTAAAAAAGAACGGTAAATTAAGGGTGTGCATAGACTTTAGGAACTTAAACATAGCCACACCCAAAGATGAATATTCAATACCTACGGTAGATTCTTTAGTAGACTCGACTACCGGACACATAATATATTCCTTCATGGATGGGTATTCAGAATACAATCAAATTTATATAGTTGAGGAAGATATACACAAAACTGCATTTAGGTGCCCTGGATCTCTAGGATGTTTTGAATGGGTAGTTATGCCTTTCGACCTAAAAATGTAGGAGCAACTTATCAAAGGGCAATGAACTTGATTTTTCATGATATGATAGGCAAGTTTGTTGAGGTGTATGTAGATGATATAGTGGTCAAATCCATTAAAGAAGAGGACCATTTTGAACAATTGAGATGTTCATTTGAGCGAATGAGGCAATATAAACTAAAATTGAATCCCTTGAAATGTGCATTTGGCGTTAATGCAGGAAACTTCCTTGATTTCTTAGTACACAAAAGGGGGATTGAACTAGATAAAAATAAAGCGAATGCTACTTTAGAGACCAAATCACCTAGCAATAAAAAAGAATTGCAAAGGTTTCTAGGCCAAGTAATTTTTTTAAGACGCTTTATTTTTAACTGTGCAGGGCGAACTAAAACTTTTTCGCCACTTTTAAAGTTAAAAAATCAGGATGAATTCGTCTGAAAAAAGAGCATCAAAAAGCTTTTAAAAGTCTAAAGACATATTTATCAAGTCCACCAGTGTTGGTGTCACCAACCCAAGGACGGCCAATGAAAGTATATATATTGGCTGAACAAGAATCAATAACTGGAATGGTCGCGCAAGAAGATCAATTTGGTGAAGAAAGGGCGATTTACTACTTGAGTAGACGGTTAACAAAATGTGAATGTAATTACTCTGTCATTGAAAAATTATATCTTGCATTATATTTCATATGTACGAAATTAAGGGCTTATTTGCGGCCCGTAACCATTTATTTGATTTTTAGAATAAATTTGGTTAAATATATGTTCTCTCGCCCTATTTTACACCAAAGGGTAAGTCTTTGGACGTTAGCATTATCGAAATTCGAAATACAATACATACTTCAAAAGGCAATCAAAAATCAGGCTTTGGCTAACTTTTTGGGCGATCATCCATGCCTTGACATGCCTGAGGAAATTGAATTAGAAATCAATTCATTCGAATTAAAAACTTGGATTTTATATTTCGATGGATCGAAAACCTCTATAGGTGCAAGAGTAGGAGTAGCATTGATAAATCTTTTAGGGATTTGTTACAAGTTCGCATTCACTTTGAATAGGATGTGCACCAACAATCAAACCGAATATGAAGCCTTAATCGCGAGCTTAGAATTAATGATAGATATGGAGGTAAAAAATGTGATCATTAGAGGCGATTCTCAATTGGTAATTCACCAATTGATCGGTGATTTTAAGTGCCAAAGTGATTCCATTATAAGTCAATATGAAATCGCCCAAGAATTGTTGGAAGAATTCGACCAGGTAGAGTTTCAATGTGTTAATAGGATATATAATGACATAGCAAATGAGTTGGCCCAGATGGCTTCAGGGTATTCAAAGGTTTTTAATTGGAAATCTACTTATGAATATGGAGTAATATTGCCCGTAGTCCAAAGAAGGGTGAGAATGGTAGAAATTCATTGCATACAAGATGGAGATGCAATAGATTGGAGGGTAGAGATTAAAAGGTTCCTTAAAGAACCTAATAAAGGAGGTAGTAGAAAAATGAAGTTGCGTTTGCTAAACTATACACTGATAGATAAAGAGTTGTTTAAGAAACGCTCTGATGGTATATTACTAAAATGTGTAAATTTGCAAGAAGTCAAAACGATCATGGCTGAAGTGCATGAAGGGATATGTGGAGCTCATCAAGCTCGCCAAAAGATGAGATGGTTAATTATTAGGAATAGATATTTTTTGCCCAAGATGGAAGAATCATGTGTTCAATATGCGAAGAATTGTCTAGCATGTCAAAAACATGGTCCAATACAAAGGGCGTCAGCAAGAGAGATGACGCCCATTATCAAACTCTGGCCATTCAAGGGTTGGACGATAGACCTGATAGGGAAGATTTATCCCCCATCGTCCAAGCAACATACCTTCGTTATAGTTAGACTGATGTTTTCACTAAGTGGGTAGAAGCGGTACCGTTAAAAGAGATCACCCAAAAGAGTGTCATAAAATTTATCCGTGATCATATTATTTATAGATTTGGGATTCCACAAATTTTGATGGTAGATCACAGAACTTCTCTAAATGGAGATCAAGTGAATAAATTCTTGAGCGAGTTTGGAGTTAAATTAGTGAACTCCACACCATATTACGCTCAATCTAACGGACAAGCAGAATCTTCTAATAAGATTCTAAAAAGTATCATAAGGAAAATGATAGATGAAAATGTCAGAAATTGGCACGAATGTCTAAACAAGGCCTTATGGGCTTATAGGACGTCGCCTCGATCAAACACCAAAGTTACTCATTTCCAAGTTACTTATGGACAGGAGGCCGTTTTGCCTATAGAAATCAATGTGCGATCAATCAAAGTGTGTTCGTAACATAAGTTAAGTGATGATGAGTATACCGAATCACTAGTTCAAAATTTATTGGAGTTGGACGAATTAAAGTTAGACGTCCTAGATAGATTGCAAGTTCAAAAATGAAAGATGGATAAGTTTTATAATAAAAAAGTTATAGCCAAGTCATTTAACCTGGAGGAGTTGGTTTGGAAAATAATACTCCCTTTGGATAGCAAGGATCCAAAGTGTGGCAAGTGGTCGCCCAATTGGGAAGGGTCATATAAAGTAAATAGTGTGTTGCCTAATGGAGCTTACCATCTAGAAGATTTAGATGGCACCAAGCACATGAGGATCATTAATGGCAAATATTTAAAAAAGTATGTTCCCTCCTTATGGGAGAATGAACAAATAAAAGTATAATCAAATTGCGTTGAACGGTCGTAGATAAATAGGGTCAGAACGAAATACGTTCAAAATAAATTCTTTTATTATCAAATATACATTACAAATTGTGAGATACAAAATACTAAATGCTCTATAAGCTACAATTGAGAGCAAACTAATTCCTCGGTCGAATTGCCAAGCAAGAGGGTGAACCGACCTTGGTCGCCATCCTGATCGCGCTGCTGCAAGGGTAGGTAGAGAGGCTGAGAAGCACTCTCAACAAGCAAAAATGAAAAAAAACACCCTCAAATTGCCTGCCTAATGCATTATTGCAATAATGGGCAAGGAGACTGAGAAGCACTCTCAACAAGTAAAGTGGCTTGAAAAGCATTCTCAAAAATTGCCTTCCATCATTGAGACGATGGGAAGAACTTTGCTGGCCAAAAAATATTTCCTATATCTCCCATACCAAAAGTGACATCAAAACAGGTAGCAAAATGGGATAATCAAATGATCTATTTCTATAGAAGACGAAAATTTTGGATCAATTGTTGAGGTGCCAAACGATGGCAGCAAGTTAGTTTTTGAAGAAAAGAATGGAAATGAAAATGATGAGTGCGAAATAAACACGCATTTATAGAAGCGTGAAGATGAAAAAATAAAATGTGAACGGCCACATTCGTGCCTAATAACTAAAACCAAATGGCCCAAAGTCTTGGGAAAAGAGACGAAAATACCAAGGAAGAATGTATATGAATCTTAGCGTAAAACAATTAAATACTTGGAAGTTTGACAATTAAGGACAACGTCAATTAATACGCAAATAGACAAATTAGTTGTTCATTAACGACGATAACTGCTGTTACATTCAAAATTAGCAATGGCAATTAGTACAAAGTTATAAAAGGAAAGTTAAGGCATTAGATGTTTTAATTACAATTCATCCCAGGCCGAACGAATTCTTTCCCTGAGTTTTCCCCAATCTTCACTCTGCTGAGACGAAGCTTCGTTTAATTCAGCTACAAAATCATCATCAACTTCCAGCTTTTTGTACTGCTCAAACAAAGACTTGGTTCGTTCAATTCCTTGGGAAGCATTACGCTTTTTAGCAGCCATTCTCGCCCTACAATCGTCCATTTTCGCTTGAAGCTCCTTCATCTCTGCAGCCAAACTTGTCATCAGAGAGTCTTCGATCATAACGTCGGAAGAGATTTCTTTTAATTCATCCTCGACTTTGTTAGTCTCTAGAAGTAAAGACTCTCTTTCAGATGCAGCACCAAGGTATTGAGTACTCCTGTCCTTCAGTTCAACATTTTTGGCTAGTAAGGAGAGGATGTCAGAGTGAACAACCTTCAACGTCGCTTTAAAGTCAGCAAAAACATTGAGCGATGGAAGTGTAAGTGCTTGCGCCAATTTCGCACTCAACAGCTCAAGCTTATCCTTATGTTTTGTAGCACTAGCATGGCCGATATCCATGTCCATAAAAGACACGTACTCAAATACCGACTGCTTGAGAAACTTCATATTTTCCTTTGAAGAAGCAGAAGGATGACTGGCTGAAGTAGGGTGAGACGTCTTGACTTGCCCCCAGGAAGTAAACAAGTCCTGGATGGAACGCATAATGTCATCAGCATTCTGCAAAGAAAGATGCCAACATCGAGGACTTTCACTACAATAAACGAAGCGAAAATGAAAGTGAAGCAAAATGTTACCTCATCAGAAATCTTGGGGAGTTCAGGCCTATCACCAATTGACTCCACCACCTGTGGGGACTTACCCTTATCTGGGCGAGAAGACTCTGCCACAACGGGCAGGCCCATGGGAGCCTCTGTATAATTCAAGAAGCAACGAATCAGAAATCAGTAGCACAAGCAAAGGTAAAATATCAAAATATGTATTACCTTCTGGTTCGACGTTTGGGGGGTCGATGTCCTGGGAAGAAGGTGGCCTTTCTACTATTTGTGATGAAAGTTCCGAGACTAAGGATTTCTCTTTAAGCATAATCCCTTCATCAGCTGACTTGGACGAAGCGGCTTCAACAAAAGGTGATGGAGTAGGGGCTGCCAGAACCAAAGCCTTCGAAGGTGAGGCTGAACTTTTCTGAGGAATTCAGATAAACCATTAGTACATAGAAAGTATGTATGGAAATAAACAAATTCAATTACCTTTCTCCTATGGATGAGGGGAGCGTCATCATCATCATCCTGCAAAGTGGGAGATGCTGAAACTGACCATTTGCGGCTTAAGGCACTTTTAGCTGCAGTAGCCTTGGCAGGAAGAGAAGCAGATGGATGGATAGAATGTTTAGCACGAGCAGGGGAAGAAGGATTCCTAATGGACACAGGGGTGACCAAAATAGGGGAAGTAGAGGGAGTGTCTGGCTGGTCCAATAAATGGAAGGCACGATTAGCATCAGTTGCAAACAATCGGCGTTTTACTGATGGCCAAAGTTGTTCAAAAGGAGGATGGACAGCACAACTAGAATTGAAAGGGGCAAATGAAAACTTGCTCATCAAAAGAATGTTGCGAGCATCTATAGCTTGTGCCTCTGCCCTATTAATGGTGTGAAAGCGGTCTGTCAAATTTTTGGAGTAACAAGGAGGGACATGCCAAGTTTGGCTAAAACCAAGTTGGCGAGCAAAAAATTGGGGAGCATATATTTCAACCCCAGCTTTGACATTGGTTCCAGTTAAGATATCATGGAACAATTCCCTCCCAATCAAAAATTGAACCCAAACAAGCAGAGAGCCACTCGCACTGTCTAGGGTGGATGGAAGTTGCACATAATCTGGGGTCAAATGAGCAGGAAAAGGAAAGAAAGAAGGAATCGAATTTAAGGAATAAAAGAATGAAAAAAATGTCCCTACTAGACATATTTACAGGGGTTAGTGGATCAATGGCTAGCCCATAGCAGCTAGCAGAATGACTGGAAGTGGATGGAGCACCAAGTGGTGAAAAATATACTCTCAACCACAGCTGAGTGAACCAAAGGGGACCACTGCTAGTAGGAGATGCACCATTCTTCTGTTGAAATTGAAGGGAAGACATGCCTCTATAAAGGACAGCTAGAAAGACAGAACATAAGTTCAAAGGCCTACCACGCGCCAATTTATGCGCTATAGGTAAGTAGCTCATAGAATGTTTCATACTTGGCACACAAAGAATATATTTATAAAGTCAAATCTGAAGAAAGGCCACACGCTCAGCATGGGAAAGTTCGGCGCTTGAGTGATTATAAAAGTTTTGCAGGCTTGAATAGGACTCAGTAAGTTTCTTGTCAAATTTCGGGGCAACACTGGAAATCAAAATGCCAGGAAAGATGGTATCGCTCAAAGGCGGAAGATTTACTAGGGCTCCAACGTCCCTTAGAGTAATAGACATGGGACCAAGAGGAAAAATAAAGGTGTTATACTCAGAAGACCAAAAACTCAAAGCAATAAAAAAAAGCACTGGGTCAAAAATTGGGAGTTGAAGAGTAATTTCTAATAAGTCTGAAATCCTAGCACGATCAAAAATCGTCTTAGTGGGGCCATGATTCACAGGAGTGCATGTCATCTACGAAAAATAACATCAGCTTTGGGCCAAGTGTGAATACCTTTTTCGCGAGTCGGCCTCAATGGCAGAGAGTTCAGGAATGGAGGACCTTGAGTGCAAGGGAACAACTGGCCCACCGCCACTTGTCCGACAGTTTCGGCATTATTGAACGATGGACCCAAGTAGAATTCATTGAGGTCAGCACTAACTTGTGTAAAGAAGTTTGGATTTACAAATGGCCTAGTAAGGAGTTTCTGAAAATCTTCGAAACTAAAGGAATCATCAGATTGAGTTTGTGAAGTCGCCATTGGAAACAAAGTTCAGTTTTGATAAGGTTTGCCTGAGAAACGTAGCAGAGAAGCAAGAAGATGAACAGTAAAATAGCGAGGAAGAAGCGCGAAATTAGACGTGGTTGAGTGGTGCAATGAAATGGCGTGTCCTTTTGGTTTATAAGGGTTTGTAACGTTGCACTTTTTCAGACTGTAGAAAGAAATAATGATTGAAATTCTTGGGAATTTCAAATATTGCTGAAAAATATAAAGTGAATATGGCAAAGATTAATAATTAGTATAAATTCTGCCATATTGGGGGGTAATTATTGATACACTAAAAGTGCAGCCCAAATCAAATAACCCAAAGAGTGAAGCTCAATTGGGAATCCAGGATAAAGGTCCAAACATGATTATTGATGAATGCGGTGGAAGCCCACGAACACGATAACATCATCGCCCAAGTTTGCAAGATGCCCAGAATCTGAGCGAATAGCATACCTTACGGTCGCCCAGAGCGATGACCACGTTCTCGCCCAAACCTTCAAATCACCCAGGATTTTAGCAAGCATAAAACATTATAATTATCCAGAATAGCAGTTATTGAGTGGTCTTATCACATTCGACGATTCAAGGAGTCCAGTTGAAGGCGGTTGAACGACAAAGAGTAATGACGACAGTTAGGGACGGCAGTTCCACTACAAGTTAGCCACTATAAAGAAAGTGGGTAGTTGTATAACAATCAAGTAGTTTCCAAGGGGTTGTCACGAAGAAACCATCAAAGGAATATAAAAGGAAGAGAAGACATAGAGAAAAAGGCCGAATTAAACACTCTCAAGCAAAGAATATGTAATTTCGATTTCTTAACTTAAACTTAAACATTTCTTTTAGTACTCGTGTGCTTGCTCCCCTTGGAGGCATTCTGTTTAAGTTCCAATTGTAAATCATCGTCAATAAAACACTCCTTTTTGGGACTTTGTCTCAAGAGGTCTGTTCCTTACACAATCGTTTGATCCCTTTTTTAATTGTTAGCAGTCGCTTTTTGAGACTACCCGCGTGAAACATATTCACATAGAATGATTGATGTAAGAAACCGTTAGAATCTAATAGTTGTGGGATTCAATCGCCCATTCGTGTGGTGTATATTTGAATTGTATCTTCTTTACTGACAGTTTTGTGCATTTGCAGAGTTGCAGTTACACTTCTCACTTCTCACACACTATCATTTAAGATATAAAAAAATTTGCCAGCACACATTCTTTCTGTAAAAATTTTGGCATAAAACTTTTCTTAGGGGCTGAGGATGTGTATATATTTTTCACTTTCGTGTAGATCTTATTCTTGATTTCACTTCGAATCTTCATCTTGATCACATTATTTTTGATATTTAAAATTGTTGACAGCAGCTTACCTGACTTACATCAAGCATATTCACTAGATAAATCTGTATTGTTTCCTTCTTGTGCTGCAATATGGTAGGAGAATGTAATTAACATAAGATCAATGACCATATGCACTTGAAACTGTAGCGGTTTTTGTAGTATGAATTATGTAGTGTAGATTAAGAAACTGAAGTAGGATCAACTAATTTGTAGATTTCTTTCTCTAAACTTGGTAAGAATCACCAGCCATGAGCATGTTTTGCTAAGCCTGAAGAAAGTGGAGGCAAATTGTACAAAAAACATTTCAGTCAGTGCTTTCTATATAAAACTAGAGAATTGGGTAACAGTTAGCCCTGTGTTTCAATGGGGAATTACTTATATTTAGCCCCATTTGGCCTCCATTAAAATTGTAATTTATTTTTTCTTTCTTCTTATCAACTACACATTCTTCAATTAAATAATATTACACGTAATCTCAAAACTTTTTTTTTTTTTCTTTTTTCACCACACATTTTTTCAAGGAAAAAGAATAGCACTATTCAATCATTAGAATTTCAAATAATGGGCGCCAAACGGGGGCTTAGGTTGCTGTGATCTCAATAGGGACACTAAAAAATGGAAATAAAGGAAGACAGTCATTTGATAATTAGTAACACGAGCGTTTTCTTGCGATCCTTCCCTTTCTCCTTGTTCATGCTTTAAAAATGGCAAAAAAATTGACGTACTTCCTTTCTGCAAACTGATTGTGTAAAACCAAGATCTTACACAGTTGCTACTCTTGTTACAGAGCTATTAAGCGTACAAATATATTGGTGGATGTAAGTGGTTCGGTGAGACTTGGAAATTTTGGCCTTGCAAATGGCTCCTGGGGTTTGCCAGATTCATTTAAGTAGCACGTTTTCCATACCCCAACTCCGTAAGTACTGTATGGACATATAAATATCGTCAAGTAGAAATCTCTGTGTCTTCATTCTAGTTAGTAGTTGTTTGAATATTTTCCATTTTAATTTTGGAGCTCGACAGTTGCAGGCACTACTTAAAATAGGAAGGGGCCGGTGAGTTACCACCCATTCCCAATTCACTTTCCAGCGATGCACACGATTTTATCCTACAAGTTGATGAGAATGCACGTCCAACAGCCTCTCAGCTCTTGGATCACCCTTTTGTGAAGCCATCATCTTCAGGCTCGCTACGTCCTCTTTTGATTTTCGAGTTTATTTAATTTTATTCGAGTTTTCTCATCGTCTGGTTCAAAGTTGCTTGGTAAGGAAGCGGAATTGAAAATCAAGAAGCAAGAATAAAATGTCTTTAAAAATCATTAACAATTTGAATGCTTTGTGACTTATAAAGGCTTCTAAAAAATTAATTAAATATATAGTAACTTTCAAAAGTCTCGACTGAATACATCAATATTTTTTGAGAGTCCACGTTAAATACTCCTAAATTTTATGAATTTCAAATAGGCTTTACAAGCATACACCTCCTAAGAGCACGTTTGGTCGTGCTAGCAGTTTAGATCTTCCTACTTAAGACCATAGTGGTTGTGTAACGATAAAGGGAATGGTGATAATTAATGTGAATTCTGAGGCTGTTTTTTATCTATTCGTGGAAGAGTTTCTTGACTCACTTGGGGATTGCATGCAGAAATCCCCAATATTAGCTGTATATTTTTTTTCTTCATCAAAAGCAAGTGTAAAATCGTCATATGGTGTAATTGTATTTGCTTAATTTTTCATTTCTAATTTGATTTTCACAAATTATAAGTCTTGATTGTTGACATCGCGATTGATGTATTATGTTATACCCTTTTCACAAATTACTTTCTCCGATAACACATGACAAATAGAGAAATGGTGACACAAAAAAATGAAATCCCCTAAGCATAAGGCCATCTTCAATTCTGCATCAAAATTTATACTATTTTGCTCCAAACCAAAAATTATCTTTAACCATTACAACAAAATTTACACCAAGTGAACAGTATTTAATCATTTTCTTCTTCTTCTTTTTTTTTATTTTAAATAATTTATTTATTTGAAAATTTATTTATTCATTTTATAAATACATAAATTACTAAATAAATAATAATTATTGTTGTTGTCGTTATTTTATTAATATATATATAACACAAATGAAAATTTATTTACTTTGCACCGTTTTTCACTAAAATGGTGTAAACTTTAGTGCCACGTTGAAGAGCTTCTATTGCATATTTTTTATGAAATTTAGGTCCTGTTTGATATACATTAATGTAAAAATGAAAATGAAAAATATAGTTATTATGAGTTCCATATAAGAGATAGAAATTTAATTTTGATGACTTGATGTGATGAATAACGATCATATTTTTATTTTAATGAAGAAAAATTGAGAAACAAACAAGGGCTTTATGTCTTGGTGCATCGATTGAGATGCCCTAAGAAAAAGAAAAATGGGGGGACCCCGTACCGTAACTCATTTTTGCTCCACGAAACCGCTCCCCTTAGCACAAACGTGAGCCAGTTAAAGAGTGAGAAGTTCCTCTCTTCTCGCTCATCCCTTCAAATTCCTCTAATTTATATAACTAATTATAAAAAAGAAAACCCTTTTCTCTTTTTTCTCTCCATGTAAATTCAAGTCATTTTATTAATTTTCAGGTACCCTCGATGCCGATCTTATTTTTATTCCAAGAATTTTAATTTTATATTCTGTTCGTAACGTGAAGTAAAAGCATGGAATTTAGATCGGTTCGGTTTTTATTCTTGAATACTTTTTTTACTTCTATAGTTATGTTTGGTGGGTTTTTGAGGATGAAAGTTGCAAGTTCTTTTGTTGATTGTTATTGGATTTTAATGATGTGGACAAGCATTCGATTCCTTGTTGGAAGTACTTAGGTTTTTTTGGATTGTGCAGAAAAATCTATTGCTTGAATTATGCTGCATTATGTTCGTATGCACATTATTTGAAAATAAACAGTCTTTCTTGAAGTGATTGGTTGCATAATAGAAATTTGGTAAAATGCCAAGTGCAATTTTTGCTCTGAGTGAAAATTGGAAAAGTGCTAAGTTCAGTTTTGGCTCTTTGAGTGCATGAATACGGGCTGTTGATGATGATTAAGTGTGCTCGATCTTTTGTCGGGTTGCACTTATGAAACTGTGAGCACGTTAGCGTACATATCTGCAGGGCAATGTCTTTTTGCTGGAAAGTTTATATCTGAGAACTTCACTTGTAAAAGAACACACAAAGATATAGAAGAGTTTCTTTTCTTTTCTTCTTTCCTCTATACACCCACTGAGCTTTAAAAGATCAGTGAAATCTTAATTGCATTGAGAATCATGGTATAGAATATTCCTTTAATCTCATCAATTAAATTTTGGAGAGTACATATTTTTAATCATTTACATATGCCATGTAGAGAGAATTGCATTTTGAAATCACAGGATTATGACTGAGGCTCTTTAAATTTTAGATGAAAATAGCTTTATGAGAATGTGTATATGCATATTTAAAAATGAATTGTGCACTGTTATTATGTTGCTGCTTCCTGATTAATTGACGTTTTAAGATATGTCGTTTCCTAGTATCCAAAAGGCTGTAGAATTTCAGGTGACATTTAAGGTACAATAATGTATATGTTACATATAGTACACTGGTGAAGTGACTACTTTTAATTTGAATATGTATTTCCTCAGTTGTCTGTTCTACCGCTGGTGTCATATATTTGTCACAAGAAAGTTTGCTATCTATGATTGGGGTGAAATATTCGGATAGATTTGTAAGTTTTTATGGAACAGAGGGTGATTTGGTAAGCATATTCATATTCTTTTCATTGCCATTCAATAAATCGGACGACCATAATTTTCAAGAAACTAGAGGAGTCAAGGATGGTTGTTTGTCTAATTGTCATATCATGGAGGTGTGGATTTCTAGAATCTATACATTTTGTTCCCTAATTCAGTTGTTCTGATATTATTTCTTCTCCTAATCCCATCTTGTGTTTGGAGTTGATAGGTTAAGTTACTTTCAAGGTTTGTACTGTTAAATTATCGATAGGTTTATCATTAATTTTCATGCAGCACTCCAAACTCAAAAGAAAATTTAAGATACTATATTTTCAATAAGAGAAATAAAAGGGCTGCTATTTCATTAATTTCATATTGGGTTTTGCTATTTCTTATGTTGAGAAAGGCCTTGAAGTAATAAACAAAAGCCTACTTTGTTAACATTTGATCACGAATTAATTATAGCAACTTTTAATCTATTTATAATCAATTTCACTCAATATGGACACAGTACCACTTTCATGGTTTTTTTAGTTAATGTTGTATTGATACAAATATATGGAAGACTTGATGCTTTCTACAAAAATATTGGTTTTAGAGCACTTATTTGATTGTTTATTAACATCGACAAAAATAAAAGCATAGTAATCGGGATGAATGCTTGGAATGGTGTTATTGATTTTTTTGCATGCATAATAACTGCAAGAAGATGCTTGTAGGATCAAAAACATGTGAAAGGTAGTCTATTTTTTTGTCTATACGGGAAATGTAATGGTGAGATTATGAGGAGTCTCAGAGAAAGAGGAGGGTGAGAATAAGTAGGATGGAAAACAAAAGGAGAAATAGAATGGTGAGATTAATTGAAGATAATTCAGCCAAATGTTTGTAAAATTTTTATTTAGTATTCAATTTACTGCCTAAGCGAATATATAATTTTATATTTAGGCTGCTGAATAGAAAATAATTGGGGAAAAATAACAACTCAACAAAATCGACTTATTAGAAGTTTCCTGTGAAAATTGAAATAGATACGTTCGCTGACCTTTCATAAACTTATCTTTTCTTCCGTTTATCCTTTTCTTTTGGTGGGTGTGATGGTGTAGGTGTTTTTTCATTCAGGGTTAACTTAAAGATGGCAAAATCCAACAAGCAACAGCAGAAATCTGATTCTCGAAAGCATGGGGTTTCCTTTCGGTGTACAAGGCCTTGTGAAGATGCCCACCATGGTAAAAGATGTTTAAAAGCATTGGAGAAGAAAGACTGGGAAGATGCGGTTTGCTCGGTGTGCATGGAGTTTCCTCACAATGCAGTACTATTGCTTTGTTCCTCTTATGACAAGGGTTGCCATCCTTATATGTGCGCTACTAGTCATCGGTATTCCAATTGTCTTGAACAGTATCGAAAGGCCTACACTAGGGCTGCTCCAACCCAGAGTGCACAGTCATGGCAGTGGTCAACAGACTATCCAGATTTATCGGCAACATCAGATTGGCCTGATAGAAAGGTGGAAACATCTGAGCTCTTGTGCCCACTTTGCCGTGGGCAGGTGAAAGGTTGGACAGTGGTGGAATCTGCTCGAAAGTTCCTTAATGCAAAGAAGCGAAGTTGCATGCAGAATAATTGCTCATTCGTTGGAACCTATAAAGAGCTTAGGAAGCATGTGAAGTTGGAGCATCCTCTGGCATGCCCTCGAGAAATGGATCCTTCACACATGGAAAAATGGAAAAAACTTGAAAATGAGCAAGATATAAGTGATGTGTTTAGCACAATTAGATCTACCATGCCGGGTGCTATAGTAGTAGGGGATTATGTTATAGAGAATAACTATCGTGGCTTTTCTCAGGGTTATGATGTTGATGATTATTTCGACGATGCACTTTTCAGGATGGGTTCATATGGTGGACATTGGAATAGCCCTCAATTCTCTTCTGATTTTTTCCAGGATGATAATGATTCATTGGATGAGGAAGATTTTGGCATGCAGCAAGCGGGTGCATCTGTTTCGTCTAGACGTATTGGAAATAATGTCTCCCGGTTGGCGCAGCCCCGTGCAAGATTGTTGGTTGGAAGGCGGCCTCACCGGCTTAGACTAGGCAGGTAACAGCATTGGTGCGTTCATGTCTCTGATAAGTAGGTTTACATTTGATTTAAAATATCACCTACGTCAGATGTTTGGGCTATGCATCATCTTGTTGAACAGATTATTGAAGATCCTTAATTATCTTTTGTCTCTGATAAGAAGGTTTACATTTGAGTTACAATATCCCCAACATCAGAGGTTTGTACTATGCCTCGTCTTGTTGAACAGATTATTCAAGATTCTTAATTATCTTTTTTTTCTAGGTGCCAAATCTAGGATGAGTAGTTTATTGGCTGCTCATCCATGATTGGATTTGGATGAATAGGCTCTTATCGTTATCTAGTTGTACCTGTACTAATTTCTAGGCTACGACAACATTTTAATTTTGTTATTATTAATTTTTTTTTAAATATATGTACTAATTTAGAACTTGTCGTTTTTAACATATACAAAATACATGTAAAATTTGTCCCTCAATGTTTTTGGCCCCCGATGTTAGGATCTTGCTTCCGCCTAGGTTTGGGCGTCAGGAGAGTCGACTCGAATTTTTCAATATCTGAGACCGAAATCACTTATTATAATTAGTTGGTTTCACATAATTATTGGAACCAAATTCAAATTTGAATAGTTAGCGTTGGTTGAGATTTGGTTTTGTCCATAATATATATTTTTATTTTATTTTGTGAAATTAACAAATTAAGGAAGAAAAAAATTGAACAAAATGACCTCAAATTTTTGTACAACTACAGAATATGGGCTGTATTTAATTTGTTTGGTTTTTGGGAAATTTACATGACAACAGGTCTTTAAGAAATACAATTCATAAATCAAGTATGAAATTTATTTGTACAAATATCAGGTATTAATTTAACTATAAAACCACCCACACCTAATTTCTCCACTTCCCAAACCCTAATTATTACTTCTCACTATTCTCTTTCTATATCCCACTCCGTTCTTTCTTTACTGTAGCAGACAATAACACACCGGAGACGACGTCGCGCTGGCAGCAATGCAACGTGACACCAGCATTCGGCGATCGCCTCCATTCCTTCGGCGCTCTTGTGCCTTCAATTGTAGCACGCCCATCGGAAGACAAGGCAACACTACTAGAAGACGACACTAAGTGGCATTGAGATATCGTTGCACACTCTGTCGTTCGTAGTAGCGTCGAACGACAGTGTTGAAGTTGCTGCGAACTCATGAGATCGTTGCCCGAAACGCTGTAGAAATTTTAGGAAGGGGTTTGGGGATTTTTGGACCGTTGAGTACAATTTTGGAGGTGATTTCATCCTCCTCTTCGATCTAATCTGCTTAGCGAAGTGGAGAAATTTAGTGTGATTTTGATGTTGTGTTCGTGGTGTAGTATTGTTGGTATGTTGAAGGAGAACATGTAGCAGCTGGTGGCTAGCTTAGCTTGGTGCGATGGTTAGTGGGTAGCTTGGTGGTTTTTGTGTGGTGGTGGTGCTGTTGGCGGTGGCTGTGATGGTGTGTGTAGGGTGAACACTATTTGTGACCACGTATTGTGGTGGAATGGGATTGAGATATGGTTTGGTGATGCATTAGTGTGGTGCAAACGACGATTGGGTGGTGGTGATTTGTGATTAAGATTGGTGCTAGATCGGGATGTATGGTAGGGTGTTTGGAATTTGTGACCAACTTTTTGGAATTTGTGACGGTGGTGGTAGATTGGTAGTGTCGATGGTGAGATACTGGCTAACCACGAGGACGGGGTGAGTGTGGTGGAAAGTGGCGATATTGGCAAGAAATATGACCTAGTATTTGATCTGTGACCAACTTGAATTTAAAATTTGATAATTGTGACCAAAATAATTTGTGATTGATAAACTGTGACATATGTGACCTTGTAATTTGAATGATTTGTGACCTTGAAACAATATGTGACCTGCAAAATTTTTGATTTAGACTACGAAATAATCATGTGACCAATTAGTTTGTCAATATGTAACCTATAATTATGAATATGTGATCATTAATCGTGTAACTGTGACTTTATTATCTATATTTAATAAATATTTTTAATTAATTAAATATGTACCTGATTTTTGAATTTTAAAAGTATCTATTTGATTTTTGAATTGAGTTAAACTTAACGTCTGAAATGTGAACTCTTCCCTTGATTTTTTATATATAGATTGGTGGGCTGAGCAATTCTTTCATCATTTTTTTTTATCCAACCTTTAAAAGTTGATTATAAGTAAAATGCTGGCCATATGCAATCATGAGAACGAGAGGATGACAGAAAGAGAAGAATAGCAAAGAAGTAGAATTCCAATACATAAGGTCTGCGATTCATCTTATAAAGAATTATAGGGTCAGTCTGATTGCAAAAATGAAATTTGGGTGAAAATAAAACGAATTCTAAGGAATTGAATTACTTAGAACTTGTTTTAATTGGAATTGTCAATAAATGTGTTTGATTTGTATAGTTTTTCACCTGCAAATGTTGAATCTTTTAGTATTCGTTTGACTTTGTTTTTTTATGAAAATTGTCAATTAAAAGGATGAATTTTTTTTACAATTGTGGATACAATTTGATTTTATTGTTGAAAATTAAAAAAAAAAAAAGGCTAGAAAAGCATTTTCCCATCAAAACCTAAAGAAAATCAATTCCTTAAAATCATGGAAAATCCAGTCACGATAACAAATTCCATGGAAAAAAATTGGTATGAACCCGAGTCGGATAAAAAATCCAGTATTCCTCCATCATTCGGAAAGGATAAGAAAACAAGAAACCAAACCCTTCTCTACTTATTTTCTTACACAATTTCTCCTATTTTCCCAATCTTTCAACGGTAAATTCAAGCCATGGCAGCATCGATATTAACACCAGTACTCCCTTCAGCGTCTCTCATTTCCAATCCCCTTTCCACTTCTCTCAAAAACTCCATCTCTTTACCTCTTCCCACCTCCCTCCCCAAGGTAAAACCCAGAAAATTCCCTATTAGAGTCCACATTTTTTCCGCTTTTGTACAATTACAGAATATGGGCTGTATTTAATTTGTTTGGTTTTTTAAGTATAGATTGGTGGGCTGAGCAATTCTTTCGTTTTATTTTTTTTTTTTTTTTTTTTTTTTTTTTTTTTTTTTTTTTTGTACAATTACCGAACACGGGTTGTGTTTAATTAGTTATGTTATTCACTTTTAATGTGTTTAGATTGGTGGGCTGAGCATAAAGTGCGTGCGTGTGGGTGGAGTGGAGATTCCCAACAACAAGAGGGTAGAGTATTCGCTGCAGTACATTCATGGGGTTGGGCGCACTCGAGCCAAGCAAATTCTGTGTGATCTGAGCATGGAGAACAAGATTACCAAGGACTTGTCTGAAGAGGAACTGACTACTCTCCGTGAGGAAGTCTCCAACTACATGATTGAAGGAGACCTCGTAAATATTCTGATATCTTTACCTAATCATCTCTGTTTTGCTGCTTATTGATTTTCTATGGGTGCTTGAATTTACAAGTTATATTTGTTTTGGGTTGTTTCGTTTTGTCAAATTGTGTGATTATGTTGTGTTTGATACTCTTGGTTGTGCTCAGCAACTTGGAATTGGTTGTTGGAACTGGAATGCGGATTAAATTTGAAACAATTTTGAGCAAATTTCAAGTCCCAGGGACCAATTCCATTCTTCCTCTAGACTGAGGCTTAAGTACATTATCTATGTGATGCTAAAGCAATTTTCTTTATGTTGTCTGAGAGAGTTTCAAGTGCTGAACTATGCCATGCTTTGCTCTGGGATGATGAAACTCACTTTTGCACTGTCGATTTCAGTAGTTGTACCCCTCGTCAAACATGCTTTTAGGTTCATTTTTTTGTTCACAATTTTTATAAATCGGTGGCTACGAGTCTTGAACCTAAATTGTTTATTCACCAGGTTGAACCTCCTCGTCCAAAAGACTTGTCTTTAACATCATTGGGCTTTATTTTCTTTTTGTTGTACTTATACAAATATGTTCCAGGCTTTACTCTTGGTGGAATGTAGGGTTTTAAATCTTAATGTATATGCTTTAACGAATGTGGATATTTTAATTGCATGCGAGTCCCCTGTCCGAATGACTCGTTTTGATGGCATTTACAGAGGAGGTTCAATGCACTTGCCATTAGAAGGTTGAAGGAGATACAATGCTACAGAGGTGTTAGACATATTCAGGGATTACCATGCAGAGGACAGAGGACTAAGAACAATTGTAGGACCTTGAAGGGAAAGAGGGTTGCGATTCCCGGGAAGAAGAAGCGTTAGATGTAGGCCATGCTTTGCTTTCTTTTCGAAAAATTACTTGGTAATTGTCACATTATGCCTGAGATCTTGTATTCTCTTTACATACGACTACTACAATGTGATTTTCTGCTTTAAAAAAATTACATTTGCCGTTGCTTTTGGCGAACTGAACATTGTAGTGTTTTCTTGCGTTGGAAAGATCCATGAGCATCTCCTGTTGAATGGTGTTCCATTGGATTTTGGCAACTGGAAAACTTGCTTTCAACTTTTTGTGATTGGTGGTTGTTCATATGTATCTTACTTTGTTCTGTATCAAAACTTCATAATGGAAGATAATGCCGTATAAGATAATTGACAACGGAATGGTTTGATTGTCTATTGTGTTATATTTCATTAAAACACATAAAAACACAACATTAAACGCACAACATTAGCAAAACCTATGTTTTCATATCGTCCCAGATTTCTAAACACCACTTCAAGTTCTAACCCTAACCCTAGGAAGAATATGAAAACACAAGTAGGCTACGCACCTTACAGTGTAAAGTTCCAACTCAGAGATAATCTAAAGCCCTAATCATAATTACGTAACCTAACTTAACACAAGATACAAGCCAAGCCAGACGTTCATTTTGCTGCGATGCATCTTCCAAGAACCACTGGATGGCTCATAGAACTGGACCCATTTCGAGGTGGGCTCAGAATCACCGGTAGGAACTCCAATCGATCGCAAGCGAAAATGGAGGTCTCAAATCTTCTAATCAAATTCTCCCTCCCCTTTTATAAAAAGATTAAAAATTAATATTTAAAGATAAATATTTCTATAACAATATAGATAAAACAATTATTATTATTTTTTAATATGTACCTGGATCCGAGCCCAAGTAAGTTCACAGATTTTCTTGGATGATTCTCTGGTCCCAACCACACCCCAGTTGTAGTTTTGAAGGATTTTCTTGATCCTTAGAGCAGCTGCTGGAGTAGTGAAGTTAACGAAAGCATATCCCAAATTATTCTTTGTCCTGTAGAATAATAATCAAATCAAAATATTTGTTTCATATTTTATTCATAATTTCTTTCACTAGTAAATAAATTTAATTACCTAAAGTCCATTGGCAAGTACAAGAAATCATACTCCAAAGAGTAGTCTCGGCAGCACCAGTCAAGAAAATCCATTAAATCATCTCTCCTGATAATTTTTACACCAAAAGTGTTGAAAAATGTCATTTACAGTATATATACTCTTTGAAAAATTTTCTAAGGAATCTCACATTCACATTAAATGTTATCATGCGCCTTCAATGCAGAAAATAAGTGATAAAAATTTCAGTCCTAAAGACAAAATTATCAAAGTTGCAGAGTTCAAAAAAAGCAGATGGGATTTTTAGTGTTTAACATTGAAAGAAGAATCATCGGAACGTAACTTAAAGAGTATTAAACACTTGTAAGCAAATAATTTAATGAAGATAAAGAATAGGAGCACCTCATCTGATTTGGAATGTTCTTAATCATGATAGTAGTTTTCTCAGAGGGAAAGAAATCCAGAGGAGAAGTGGGTGAAGATACCGGCTCCTTGGGCCTCCACTCTAGTCTACTGCTGTCAATCTTCACCGGCCGAAACGTTTTTGTCCTCCTTTTTACTCCAGTAGTACAATTACTGTTTGAACTTCTCACAACCCTTGGACTTCCAACATTCTTGAAATCATTTTCGTCCTTTTTCATTTCAACAAAGGAACCGCCGTTTTCGCCGTAGAAATGCACATCCGGCAGAAATGGGATGAAACGAGAGGGTTGATGAAAAGGCTGAGGCTGGGAGTTTGCATCGTACACAATGACGCACTGGTAGCTCGACATCGCAGCTGGTAATGGTAGGTGATAAAAAGGAAGCTGCCCAGAGTAGGTTAGCACCGGCTGCGCCGCCTCTTGCGGAGGCGGAAGGAGTGACAGTGGACACGATGATTGTTGGGAATGATGAAATAGCGTACGTTTCCGGGATTTTGAGGGTTTCCATTCCTTGGCAAAGGGATTCAGTGTTTTAGGGTCGAACGGAGAAGCCATGGAGCTCAAGAACTAGGCAAAACGAGTATCATATAGCTATAAATACAAGACAAAATTTGAACGTGATATAAGTAAATCCAAACAAGTACTTAGCTTTCATTAAATGAGATGTCCAAATCGTGAAAGCTTTGGCGGCGGAAATATGCTGCAGCTTTTCTGGGTACAAACTGAGGTTTTGGCTAATTGGCTATGGCTATGCTAAGCTTACCTCCAGTAAAATTTCATCAGCATTCTACTAATCATTCACATTAAATGGAGTTATTGAGGGATACCATATAAAAACTTCAATAATACATATGAAGTGAAAAAAAAAAAAAAAATTTAAAGTAAATTAATTAGCATGAAGTTTGCATAATTTTTACCAGAAGGCAATGAAGAAAAAAACTCAAAATTTTATTGTTCAACATGAATTTACACTAATTCAATTCAATAATACGTATTGACCATGGGATTTTGATTACAACCTCCTCACTAGGGTGTGGGGCATGTAGGGATGTAAACGAGCCGGG